>NC_138555.1:47232711-47540742 GCF_964273705.1 Natrix helvetica
ATAGTTTTTAGCAAGCTGGTCATGTTTTTTAATGGTATCCTGAACCATTTCTTTAACCTCATTAATTTCTTTACCTATAAAAGCATTTTCTTCCCTTATAAAGTCCTTCAAATCCTGGAAATTTATTGTACCACCTAGGGAAGCCACCTTTTGTTCCGTTGCCATGTTTAACAAAGAACACAACTTTCTCACAAAATACTCCTCCAAATAGATCAAATTGTATAAACTAACTTTAAAGTTGTTAATAATTCTTTCAGCCTCCTCTAGCTGTCACCATTCAATTAACTTTCGTTTTCCTTGGGTATTCAGCTGTAAATTAATACTTGCAAATGTTTCCTTCTGAGTTGCTCGGAGTTAAAACGTTGTCATTTAAGTAGGTCTGGTTATGTAAACTGACTTAGAAATTGTTAATAGTTATTTCAGCCGTTCCGGCTTTACTGCCCCGGCTATCAGCAAGCAATTAGCTTTCGTTTTCTTTAGGTTTTCAACTATAAATCAACGCCATTTTGAATCCTTTGTTCTAAGCCCACGCCTCTCAAACTCAGCAGTAGCGTTCTTTTTAAAAAGATTTTTTCCCCCAGTTAAAACTTAAAATACTTGCAAAAGTCTTCCTTCCTTCTTGGGATGTTGTTAAAAGTTAAGGCTGCTCCCGGCGTCTGGCTCTGCTCATTAGCAGAGGTTATCAAAAGACAGGAGAATGCAACAACTGCAAGGGGGGGCACTCCTCGTCGCACTCCAGAGGCTATAAATCCTTCTGGAGGGCTACACGAGAGCCTCAACCCGACAGCTGAATCTCTCCCTCATAAATTCCAAGAATTTAAGAGTGTCCAAGGCGTTAAAGATCGTAAAAAAACACCTCTACTGTCTATTGATCTGACAAGCTCAGAAAAAGCCTGCCGACGGCGCCCGTGGAACAACCCGGAAGTCCCTTTTGTTTCTTTTACACCCCATTTTCTCCAGGAATTGGCACGTAACTAAACTACCGGAGCAATCCACACACCTTTTGTACTGTTAATAGGAGCTAATTAAGAAAACAAAGGAAGAAATCTGTCTGTTGTGGAAAGATGTAAATTTAAGTTAGAGAATATGACTAAGTTTTATAATGTAGTTAGATTATATGATTAGAATGACTATAATACTAAGAATTATTTTCACTCCCATCTTTTTGTGTATATTCCTTAACACTAGAAAGCTTAGAGGTGCTATGTAGACAAAATACTTTAAGAATTAGTTAATGGGTAGCAGGTACGCGATGTGTTGAGCAGAGTAATTTCAGCAAACAAAGGAAAGAGATAATAAATTATCCTGAGTCACTTTCGATTAGCTACCACTCCAGAGTGTATAACCAATAAACCCAAAGGAGGAGGGAGATGGGGCGTTGGGGGAAAAACTGTACATAATGTAAGTTTTTGAAATCCAAGGTTTGTCTCTTGGCTAAAAACTTCCTGTTGAAGGTGTAGCCTAAGACTCACCGCACTTTGCAAACTGCTTTCTTTTTCTTTCAATAAAGTCTCTTTGTTTTCACTGACCCAGTTTTTGTTGGCTGATTGTTATTTCCAACAGTGGAGACTGTTGGACACATACACCTTTGATGCTCTTTCTATAGAGATATACGAAAAAAGCATATCCTCCCAATAATCAATAGGTATCCTGGCCGTTCTGACACTGCTTATCTCCAGTGGCTGCTTAAGGAGGAACAGACTATGATTACTGCACAGGTGGCTAGATTCTGCACAGTAGCACTGGGGATTCATTGGAAAAATGTGATTAATCCATCATAGCTATTTTACACAACTAATGTACCAAAACCTTTTGCATTTTAGTATTTAATAACTATGGGCTTCACAGTTTTGTTGCAGAAAATGACAGGCTTAGACTTCTCAGGATACAGGAAAAGTTTATTTGGCAGCCAGGTTCAGAAAGCTAGCACATGGCTAACAGTGCAAGTTCTGAACAACCTTCATCATCGAATCACGCATTCTTATACATTCTCAAAAGCAGCGCAACACGGAAATACTTAACTCATTTCTTATTGGTTATTTTGGGGGAAAAGCCCTATAAGTAGTTGGGGGTCTTATTTCTCCTTTTGTTCTTGGGACACAGGTATGGACTACGTGTCATTAACGAACTTGATTTGAAGCTTGTGGTTTGCACTTTTGACACAGGGACGTTGGCTAGAACATATTGTGGTTAGAGGCTGATGATATTTCTTTGTCCCTTTAAGCAAGCTTCTAACTGTCCCTTTTATGCCACGTCTTCATTCTTATATTTTAATTCATATTTTATTCTACTTTATCCCCCCCTTCTAGACTCTATTAATACCCACAATTGAGTCTAGCCTGTTAGATTAACAATATAAGCATGCAGGATACAGAATAGCAAAAAAGCAAGGATACAAGCAATACTCATTTTAGGGCTTATCTTCCGGAAACACTTTCTCCACTCCTAAGAGTGCAATTTGAATATATGAGCTAGTATCTGAAACTCCATCTTCCTTGAGGGTATGTGGGATTAGGCTTTCCATTAACATTAACTCCTTTTCAGCCTGTATTTCTTTTACAGCCCTCATAATGAGTTGTTTAAGTAAGGGTATTATGCAAGGTATGAAGGCTAAACTTGTGATTCCACATAATAAAAGGAATAGCATTTGCTTGATCCAACCTGTTCCCGGTAGCCAACAGAACCACACATCTGTTCCTTGTACTCTTTGACCAATAGAGGAAGCTCGATCCTGTAGTTCTTGGACCACCCCCCGGACTGCTCCTGTTCTATTTATATAGAAGCAGCAATCTTCTCCCAGGAATACACATAGCCCACCCTTTTCAGCAGTTAAAAGATCTATGGCACACCGGTTCTGTAACACCACGGCTGCCAAGGAATCTATCTGGTCCTGGACTTCAAGCAAGGTGCCAGCAATTTGGTTTAGGCTTTCTTGGAATTCTTCCGACAGCTGCCTGAACTGTATAATGGAGTGGGTCATTCCACCTACACCCGTTCCAACTGCTGTCCCTATTCCCAAGATTGCTAATAGTGGAATTAGGAGTGGCACTCTTTTCTGGACATGTCCCATGAGGGGTACAGGGAGGGCCTGTTCCCCACTTACCACCCCCATTTTGGGGAGGAGGTGTACTAGGGTGCATGTGCCAGTCCAATTAGTGGGCAAACACAGGTAGGCATTTCTCCCACATAGAAAGAAAACTCAATTTTCTCCTACACATACGCCGATGTTCATGGAGAAGGCATGGGCTCAGAGGTTCCTTTCATTAGTCCAGAGTTGTAAGGTTCCTGCTAAGAACATACCAGTCAGGGGCTGTAATGGAACTTCTTGATTAGGGTCCATTAGCTTATTCCTGAGGACTGGTCCTTCAAAGAGATATTGGGAACTGGCATTTCCAGGGGGAAAGTAAACACAAACTCCCGTGGTGGATTGTATTGAAAGCCAAATGGGAAGTCGGGGTGGTTGGAATGGCCTTGGGCACCTTCCAGTAGTCAGATTCCCCTCCCATCAGTTAAAAACAAGTGGAGGTGGGAGTGAGAAAGTGACTTTCTGTTGGAAGAGCTTGTGAGCAGAGGGAGACATGCTGCGAGTTAATTTCACGTCTACAAGGGTTTTCCTGGGGGCAAGGTACATTTCAGATGGACATTGTTCCTCTGATAGTGACCCTACAGGAATGCCAGGCTCCTGATATCATTTGATGCACAAGGAGGGTGACCCTATAATTTCTACACCAACTGCTATGGGGCCAACAATGGGGAGATGGCTCATCCCCAGTCTTTTAAGCACGTCATAGAGATCGGCATGTAGCTGGGCTTCTGCCATTTTAGTTCCCCATCTACCTCCCTTGTCAAAGACTATCGTAGCTCTGGTCTTTTCCCAAAGATCTGACTCAACTGGCACCACATGATAAGATGAAGGTCCGGCAGATAAACACAACCAGCATTTCTGACCCAGGGCAGGGTCAGACTGATTGATTAAGCTTTGTCCTAATTCCAACACTCTTAACATGTAATCCCCTTTTCTTAACTGTTGTAGGGGTCCATTTTCCCTAGGCTTTTCCCTTTTTCTTACAGGGTTTGTCAAATAGTTGGCTGGAAGTGTTGGAATTGGCTTGCGGTTTCGTCCCAAGCATAAATAATGCGCCGCTGATGGGAGCGGACCTGTTCCCCACCCTGTAACAGGTTTTTATCTTGTTCTCCAGGATTTTTGACATCCTCGGATCCTTCTTCAAGAGCTAAGGGCGTTTCTTGGGTATTTTTGCAACATGGGGAGTTAATAGTCAGGAAGTTATCACTTAGCATGCCTTTTGCCAACAACAGCCAAAGCCACAAACAACTCATAATTATCCCTTACACAAGATTTCCTTTTACACAGTTCCCTTTTGCCTATAGATTCACCACATCAGGGAGAGGGTGAGGATTATATATAGTTTGGAGGGTTACAGCATCGGCTTCTGGCTCTCCACAAGACCAAATCTTATTTGCTAGAAACACACAAAAAATTATAATAAGGATAATCAAACTTACAAAAGTAAAGGATATAGTGGCTACTATATCCCTACGAGTCCCTTTCGGGAGAGGGGGCGGTCTATAAATATGAATAATAAATAATAAATAAATAAATAAATAAATACAGATATAAAAGCTTGCACCGTCATATCCTGACAGGTGCTCAAATTGATCAGTCGATCAATTAACTGTTTAAATAAGAGCAAGGTAGTCACAACCCATAGCTGGAAAGGTGGCAGTGATACACATTTACATTTCAAGGATGTATTAACTAATGTCATAATACCCCCTTTAGCTCTCCCACCCACCTTGCTTGGGACAGCCGGGATTGAGTTAACCCAATAACCATCTAACTGTATCTCTGCGGAGGCCCATGTTTCCTGTAAGAAGAGGATGTCAAATTGTGATATATAGTCAAAAAAGAGATGGTCTTTTGAGGGAACAGGCCAACCAGCTATATTCCAGGTTATAAGGGAAAGTGGGTCATCTTTTGCAGCTCATCAGGAAACTTGATTTATACAAAGAGAAGTTGTTGAGTTGTTGCCATGGATTCAGGTGTCGTCACGCACAGAATTGGCCTTCTCTAAAAGTAGGGGGGTTCCATCTAAGTCCTGTGTAGACTCCTGAGGAACGTGTTAATATTAATTAAATAAAAAAGGATCCAATGGGAGTACTAAAAATTGATAAAATAAAATAAAACCAGGAGGCGCTACTGCAAACACTCTGGCTGCACCAGCTGCACCTCCACCCCACCCCCACCCCAAGCTGGTATTTTTAAGTGGTGCAAATGGATCTAAGGATTGCTTCTCCTGGGGGTGCTCTTTCTGGAGAGCTTAAATGACCTTGCTGCTGAAGGGTTTCACTTTATGAGCAAGAGTTGGTTGTTGATAGTTATCATTGCATTTTAACTATTTTAATTCCTCAAGGTGCTCTGGCACCCTGCTTGATTTGTAACTCCGGCTTGTAGGTATTTCTAATCTAATGATTGGTATCTAGGGCAGCTTTTTGCAAGCAAAGCAGCTTTTTGTATTTTTGTACAGGTAATCCTTGACTTACAACAGTTCATTTAGTGACCATTCAAAGTTACAATGGCACTGAAAAAGTGACTTATGACTGTTCTTCATACTTACGACCATTGCAGCATCCCCATGGTCACAAGAGGCCAGGCTAGGTGAAGCGTCCCTTGACATGAGTGACATCGAGTTGGCCACACCCACCCAGTCACATAACCACCAAGCCATGCTCACCAAGCCACGCCCACAGAACCAGTAGTAAAAAAATTTGAATCCCACCACTTGTGGGGCCCTTCACTAACAATGGCATAGTCCTGACCTAATGACTGCAACCAGAACTACCAAAATTGTCATCACTAAGTGGTGCAGTCATATGAAGTTTTGCATGACAACCACGTCACTTAGAAATGGAAATACTGGTCACAATTAGGTGTTGTTAAGTGAGAACTACCGATACCTCTGTTGCATTGGCTGATATGACAGGCTAAGCTTTAGAAATTAATCGTGTTGTGTTTATCTTGTTCTTTTTAACCTGATGAGCTTTGATATTTCTTAAGGACAAAGCAATATTTAGGATTCTTTTTCTGAATGCACTTTCAGAGTTTTATTGGCATCACTTTACTGTACAGGTAGTCCTCGAGTGACGAATGTAATGGAGCCTGCCCATTACAGTTGTAACATTAATTGAATTGTGTTAAATGAATGAGCCCTATCCCTCCTCTCCCCAATGCATTTATTAATCAAATGCACGGGTTAAGAGCACATGGAGTACCTCAGGAATGGGAAAAACCATGGGAGGCCTAGCGTAGGGACAAGATCACAGGCCAACAAAAGCCTCCCCCCACCCACTGAGATATCCCATGCTCCTCTTCCCACCCCTTGGGGTCCCCACAGCTTCTTCAGACTTCTCTTCCCCACCCCATCACCAATTACTCACTTACCTTTGGAAGATCTTCAGAGTTCAAGATGTCTGTGTGAACCTGTGTTCTTTAGATCTCACATGTGGCACCGCCCAGAGTGGGATGAGACGAAGCCTGCAGGGACGTGATAGATCTTGTGTTCTTTCACATGCTTCCATCCTCTTTGGAAAAGCATATTTGTGCGGAGGATGGAAGTGTGTAAGAACACAAGATCTATCACATCCCTGCAGGCTTCGTCTCATCCCACCCTGGGCGGCGCCATGTGTGCCCTCTGCATATTTTCAGCAACAGTTCCTAAACAGCTGGAGCAGCAGAGCCTGTCAGCTTTCCAAATATCATCCAGAAATAAATCAGATTCCAAGGCAGAACTATCCTTAAACTTCCAATTTAATAAGAGACACATGTTGGTACATCTGTGGCAATCCCGAATCTGAAAGCTTCCTGGGTTCCCACCCAGTTGAAAGTTCAATAACCTGCCCCCACACCCACAAGTTCATCACATGGTCCAATCTTCCTCTGCCACTCTGGCATTTCCACCCATCTAGTTCCGGTCAAGGGCAGAGGTGCAGAGACAAAGAATGACCTTGGGCTTCTAGAAAGGAATGACAACAACACATTCTACAATTCTACTCCTTACTATTCCCCCTCCCAATTACTACACTAATGAAACAGCATAGAAAAATAATAGAGAGTGTGGCAGGCCAAAGATCCTAAAAGGAATATTGTCAAGCCGGCCTCCCTCAGTAACTAAGAAAGAAACCACTTAACTCCATTTTTCAGAATTAAGAGTACTTTTACTGGTTATGAAAAGATAGTAGCTAAGCAAAGCAATGGGAGTACTCTGAATTGAAAACACCCTAGTGGGCAGTTGAAAGCAGTTTTCCATTCATCACCCTGTTTGATTCTGACTCTGTAGTAAGCCTCTCTTAGGTCCAATTTCGTGAAGATCTTCCCTTTACCCAATTGGGCCAACATATCCTTCATCAGAGGGAGGGGGGTATACATTTTCCATGCACACCAAATTGTGGTTCTTGTAATTTACACAGAGACGAAAGGAGCCATCTTTCTTTTCTCTGAACAACACAGGGGTGGCCACACGTGACCTAGCAGGTTCAATAAATCCCGTTTTCAAATTTTTGTCAATAAACTTCCGTAATTCCTCCATCTCGCGTGGGGTCATCGAGTAAATCTGGGGTTTTGGAAGTTATATTCCTGGGAGGATCTCAATGCTACGATCTGTCACACGGTGAGGGGGTAATTTATCAGAGGATTTTTCACTGCAAACGTCCTTTAGGTCCCAATATTCCTTTGGGATTTTCTCCTCCCCCTCAATTTTTTCTTGCAGCGAGTCCGCTAGGTTAGGTTCAGCGTTGGTAATATTGGAAACCCTCCCATCTCCTTCAGGGGGTTTAGCAGATCGGATGCGCAGCCACCCTTTCTTCCAGTTGATGTGTGGGTTCCATTTACGCAACCAGGGTGAACCCAGTATGAGAGGTCGGTCCATCCCCGGGGCCACAATGAAACTTAATGTTTCCTGGTGATCTCCGATCCACATGTCTATAGGTTCAGTCACAAAATGGGCAGGGCCCCCCCTAGCTATATACCCATCAAGCTGGCAAAAAGCAATGGGGACTTTCAAAGTTCTCAGTTTCAAGCCCATTTCTTCCACCACTTCCGGGCTAACAATGCAACGTGTGCATCCCGAGTGTAAAAGGGCCAGCATTTTTGCTTGGGCACCAGTAGAGGGCACTTTAAGTTCTACTGGGATGGTCAAGGGGCCTGATCAGGAACTTACCAGACGGTCGTCATTGGATTCAGTTTCACGTTCCCCCGATGAGGAGGACGGTTCTTCTTCTCTCGGGATGGGAGGGAATTGCGCAATAGGTTCCACCCCTTTCATGGTGGTGTCCCTTCTCTTCCCAGGTTGCTTGTCTGGCTTCCTCTCCCCCCCAGCAGAGGGCTTTGGGCCAATTTTAGAGTGGCAATTTGCTGCCTGGTGCCCCTCCTTTCCATAATGGAAGCAGGTGGTAGACCGGGGCTTGCTTGCAGACCAACTTTTCCCTCCTTTCGGAGTTCCTTTGGGGGGGTTGGGAGGGGTGGCTTTCTCTTTCTCACTATCTTCGCGGTACTTGTCTCTGGCTAGGTCGATCTCCACGTCTGCTGCCAATTCATACCAGCATTGCAAGTTACGCCCCCCCCCCCCCCCCATTTACACAGTTTTGGTATATATCTTTGTTTAAATCATCCATGAAGCTGTCCATTAAAACCTCTTCTGACCAACCCCTCATATAAACGGACAATTCACGAAACTCTTGTATGTAATCAGCCACTGGGCTCTTCCCCTGGGTAAGGGTTTTCATTCTGGTTCTGGCCTTCCACTCCGTGAGTGGGTCATCAAAGCGTTTCCTCAGGGCAGCCATAAACCTATTATAGTTTCTCAGTAGGGGGGAGTCATCGTTGTGCAGGGCAACCATCCATGCCGCTGCCTTGTTCTCCAACGCCATGGTAACCACTCTTACCTTGGCTTCTTCTGTGGGGAGATCCTCTCCGAACTGTTGCATGAAATTCCAGACTTGGACCAGGAAAAATCCTAGTTCCTTTGGGTCACCTCCAAATTTCACGCCAAGCAGAGGAACTTTTGCCATCTGGCGTCTGAGGGGGGGCCCTCCTCCTCTTGGAAGGGCTCTCGCAGCTTCCCCATCCTGATGTGCTCCACTGTCTGCCCCCAGGCCCCCCCTTGGGTGGAACAGGGCTTCTGCAGTTCTCTCCTCTGGGTCTGGGAGATCAACTTCTCTTTCAGGACCGCTCTTGCGTAACTGTCGCCTCTCCCAAGCCTCTTGAAAGAGTTTCATAGCCTGGGACATCATAAGGTTCTCCTTGTCGGCGTCCTGCCAAGCAGCTGCTGGCCCCCGATGTCGCCTTGTGATAACTCCAGCCGGAATTTCCTCAGGGTCATACTTCTGTCCCACTCCCAATGACCACCTGGGGTGAACGGAACGTTCCTCCAAATTTAGATCCGCCATCTGCTCCATCTCCAAGGGACACGAGGATGCAGCTGCACCCATGTCGTCCTCTTGGTCGCTGCCTGGGTAAGATATTCCTTTGAAGGTTTTGGTTTTATTTACACCCCCCTCGGAAGTTGTTAGCTCCAGGATGAGTGCGAAAGTGAGATCTTGCTTAATGTCAAGCCGGCCTCCCTCAGTAACCAAGAAAGAAACCACTTAACTCCATTTTTTAGAATTAAGAGTACTTTTACTGGTTATGAAAAGATAGTAGCTAAGCAAAGTAAGATCTGAGGCATAAGTGCGCGAAATCATACATATCAATATGTGACCAAACCCCTCCCCCTGGCAACCCTCATCACACTGTCCAATCTGCAAATCACTTAGGTGTCATGTGAGTTCCATCTTCAAGGAGCATCATCAGGAAGGTATGCGAACGGTTGGCCTTGACTGACACCAACCGCTGATCTTCAGCATGCGCAGTAGACAGTTTGACCAATACTCCCACTTTACAATCTCTCATGTAAAAAAGCTTCCCCTCCCAAATACCAGGCCCTCCCCTCCCCATTTCAATGGCAGCCGAAAGCAAATGCGAAACAGAGGCTGACAAATATAACTGCAGGCCTGACAGGCGGCCTCTCCTCAGAAAAAAAACGTTTCCTGAAAAGAGAATAACATAAAAGTTAACATAAAATTAACTACCTCCCCCCCCCCCCCCGGGGGACCCTTTGGCTTATCGGGAAAATTCTCATGGAATTGTTCTACTAACTTCTCCACTTTTAGGTTCTAGCTTTTCACCCAAGTAGCTTCAGACAAAGGGTAACCCTTCCAATGCACTAAATACTGTAAGCGACCCCTATTCAGCCTGGAGTCTACGGTTTTTTCCACATCAGATTGTGTTTCCCCTTCTATCACTACAGGAGGAGAGAAAGCTTGGGTGGATGCTCTTATGCTGGACCCAATTACTGGCTTCAACAAGCTACAATGAAATTCTGGGTCAATTTTCCCTAGACTTCTGGGTAGACTGAGTTGAACTGTAACTGAGTTAACTATCTTCACTATTGGGAATGGACCTAGAAATTTTGGACCAAATTCCTTACTAGGCATTCTCAATCTCATGTATTTGGTAGATACAAAAACTTTGTCCCCCACACGAAAGGGGGTTTGGAGCGAGCGGTGTTTATCAGCTTGCTTCTTGTATTGCATCGGATGTATTGTTCCACCACCGCATTGGCTTTCTCTGCTGCACAGTTCATGCTGGGATGAACCTCTGTGCTCAGTTCTTGTGTGGACCCAATGGATCTCAGGACCTCTCTCCAGAACCTGGCTGTGAACTGGACTCCGCGGTCTGAAATGATCCTCTTGGGCACTCCGTGCAGGTGATAAATGTTTTTCACAAACATTTTCACTAATTTCTTTGCAGACAGCAGGCCTGAGCAAGTGATGAAGTGTGCCTGCTTGGAAACTAAATCAATAACTGTCCAGATTACTCTGTTACCACTGCTGTCTGGGAGTTCAACGATGAAGTCCATTGCGACCTCTTCCCATGGTCGGTTAGGTGTGGCCACTCGTTGTAGTAGTTCAGGGGAGTTCTCCGGCAGTATTTTCATCGTTGCGCAAGTAGCACTGCTTTTTACGTAATCTTCCACCTCCGTTTTCCTCTTTGGCCACCAAAATTGATGCCTGGTGAGGTGGTGCATTTTTAGGAATCCAAAGTGGCCTCCTAGTTCCGCCTCATGGCTTTGCTGTAGAATTTACAGCCTCAACCCTGCGGGGACATACAGTTTTGACCCCTTCCAGGCTAATCCATTTTCCATCGTTGGGATATCTTGGTTATTGTTGAGCCACTGGTATGTTGGGAGTGCCAATTTCATAGCTGTCATCAGCTTATCCTGGCTTTGGTTAGTGACTTGGGCTGTCTTTTAGTGGGAGGAAAAAATGATGGGGTGAACAACTTCTCCCTTCTTACTGCTGTACTGCGGTTTTCTCGACAAAACATCCCCCAACAAGGTTTTTGGTACTTGTTGGATCCCTGGGGTTTTTGTCTCTGCTGCAGGTGCTGCAGGTTCTGGGCTCTTGGGTTCAATCATCCCTGGGTGGCCCTTTTCCTCCACTGGTGGTAGCGGCCCAAACGCAATCATCAATTTCCTACCACCGTCTTCCCATTTTATCATAGGCTTCCACTTGTCAAGCCATGCAAGCCCCAAGATTATTTTTTCCGGCATCTCTGGAGCCACAATGAATCCGAGAAGCTCATAGTGGCGGCCCACTTGTAACTTTACCAATTCGGTCATTAGCGTGGTCGGGGCCCCTCCAATTAGTGTTCCATCTATCTGCTCAACCCGAATGGGACAGGCCAGAGGTCTTGTGCGTATGCCTAGTTGCTTGACAATCGACATGCTGATTAAGCATCGAGTGCAACCGGTGTCCACAACTGAATCAACTTCCCCTTCCACCCCCCTTTCAGGTACTTGGAGGTTGACTTGGAAGGCGAAGGGGCGGATGGGTGCACTAACCATTGGGTCATCTTAGGCATTTCCCTCCTCTGAGGCCTCCCCATTGGTAGGACTCTTCGTCACCTTATGTTGGGGATCCTCTTCCAGAGGTTGTTGGCCCAGATGACTCTTTTCTGGTGGCATCTGGGGCCTTCTCTTTACTGCCGTGGTGGTTGGTGCGCACGTTTGTGGCATTGGGGCTGGAGCCAAGCACTCTGATGCTCTGTGGCCAAGTTGACAGCAACGGTGGCATTTTATTGGCCCCCACGAGGGAAGGAACCTAGTTACATCTGTAAACTTAGGAACCACCTCATCACATTGTTCTGCTATCCATCCTGCAGCTTCCCCTCATTCATCCTTTCTTCCATTGTTGAGAACACTTCTCTGTAGGAAGGTGGGGTAAAAACCTGTTGGGGCATTGCAGGGGAGACTGGAACCGGTGGGGAGGTCAATCCCTGGTTTGGCCACTGCCCAGTTATCTGCCATGGTGCCATCTGCTGAGGGAGGGCAGGTGCCCACTGGCATCCCTTCCATCCATGACCTGGGGTTAAGACCCATCCCGGGGTTGCCTGATTCACAGGTTGCAGTTCATCCAATGATGGCTGGCTGGGGGGGGGGGTTATGTGCCAAGGCCTCCTCTGCTGGCTTGGAGGATTTTCCCATGTTGATGGCCAAGCAGGTGCCCATTGGCATCTATTCCATCCATGACCTGGGAAGAATGCCCAATTTGGTGGTGCTTGATTCACAAGCTGCAGCCCAATTTCTGGTGGCTGGCTAGTGAAAGATGCTGGCCAAATCCCTTCTTGCTGGCTCAGCTCATTTATCGCTGTATGGAAGGAGTAATTATCTCCACTCCAGTCCTTCAGTCCATTGCAGGTTTTACTATTGAAGGAGGGGAAAAATTGACTCACATTTGGCTGTAGAAGTTGGTCTGGGATTCCAAACATCTTGTCACTTCCAGCCGTGTGTAGAATAAGCCTTTTCAGACCCCTCCAGCTGCATTTTTCTAGATGCTATACATCTTCAAACAGAAATTCCTTTGCACTTTGAAGATTTGCAGAGAAGCATATTGTCAATCGGCTCATTTTCACTTTCGCTGATTTTTACGCTGACCGGGTCAGTCAGTATTGGAGTCAGCACCCCTCACCAGCACCCATGCCGGGGTTGCTGGTGATTTATTTTAAAGGGAGATTTGGGATAAATAACTGCAGGCCTGACAGCGCCATTGCCAGGGATGACTGAGCCCTCACAGTGGGCCTGGTCAGTGCAGCCTCTGGGCACTGCACCTGGGAGGCCCATGCTGCCCACGCTTGCCCCTGAGCTGCCTTGGATGCTGGAGCCTGGGGATGTGCTCCTTGGCGACAGGCACCTCCCTGTCCACCTGATCTCCACCAATCTATCACGATCTAGCGCCCCAACAGTTGCTTCTCATAGATGCCTTCCTGCATCCAGGATTAAGAAAACTTCACCACATGTAGTTAAGGGCCCCCTCGCCTCCCAGGTCCCCAACCCCTTCCTCACTCCCCATACTGGGTGTTCCTGCATCCATCAGGCCTGCCATGAATCAAACATGCCATTCCTGCAACCCGCTCCATTGTGCCACCGGAGAGTCCCTTCACCCTTGCTCAGCCATCCAGAGAAGTGCTGAGTCCCAGCCTTCCTTGCAAGTGAGTGTGGCCCTGCCCTGCCACATGCTGGAGTGCTGAATCTGCCTGGATCTCGCCAATTGCACCACCACAGAGCTGGATAGAAAAATGGAGAGTTTGGCACACCGGCTGCCCTGCCACCCCTCGCCTGCCAGGCACACTCTTGTAGAGATTCGGCTGCCCCCATTCTTCAGAGGGTGGGAGAGAAACGGGTGGGTTCAGCACTCCAGAATGGCTGGGGCTTGGTGGGGAAAGGGAGAGGCCAGGCCAGCACTTCTCTGGCTGGCTGGGCAAGGGCAAAGAGAACTTCCAGTGGCGCAGTGGAGCGGGTTGTGGAAACCATGTTTCATTCATTCTCCTGGCTGGCCTGATGGGAGCGAAGGAGGAAGGGGCTGGGGAACCAGGAGGACAGGGGGACCTCAACCATGAATGGTCAGGCTTTCTCCTGGATGCAGGAAGGCAGTTATGAGGAGTGTTCTGACCTGGCTCCTAAACATGACAAACCCTCTCTAGTTAAATCAATGATTCCTTTATTAGGAGCGCCAGCAGCCCTGGCAAAAACTCTCTCTCTCTCTCACACACACAGCAAGCTAACAAGTCTGTCCAGCAGGGAGATGAATAGTTGTCTGCCATACCTATTCATCTCTGCCCACTGCCTTTTATCCCCAGAGCTAGGGTGGGGCTTCACTAGCAGCGGTGGCTCTTCCATCCCAAGGATCAGCCCATAGATTTCCACTGGTCTCTTCTCCTCTGCCTTCTGAGCATGCATGCATCAGGCACTGAACCCAGCTGTTCCTCCTCTTCCTCATCAGCCACCTCCAGACCTGGGGGCTATTGACTCTCCATCTGAGGGCTGATAGATGACCCAGGCTCTGCCTCTGTCTCTATCTCTGACAGCTCCATTCTCTCTTCCCCCTCATAGCTCTCAGGTTGCCTTGATGCTGGCCCCAAGTCCCACACTGCCTCCTCATCTGATTCGGATTGTGGAGGAGCCAGCAGCTGACAGGCCACAACAAGGAGCACTAGATCTATCACTAGATTGCAATATATTGGTGGAGATCAGGTGGGCAGGGAGGTGCCTAATGGCATGGAGCACACTCTGGGCATCCAAGGCAGCTCAGAAGGCAAATGCGGGTGGTAAAGGCCTCCCAGGTGTGGTGCCCAGAGGCTGCACTGACCTGGCCCACTGTGAGGGCTGAGTCGTCCCTGGCAATGGTGCTGCTGCTCTGGCTGTTTAGGAACTGTTGCTGAAAATAAGCAGAGGGCACACTTGGAGCCTCCTAGGCCAGGATGAAGCCTGCAGGGATGCAATGGATCTTGCGTTCTTACACACACTTCCGTCCTCCGCACAAAAATGCTTTTCCAAAGAGGACAGAAGCAAAGAGAGATCTAAACAAAACTACTTCACATAGACATCTAAAGCTCTGGAGAACTTCTAAAAGTAAGTAAGCGATTGGTGATGGGTGGAGTGAGGCATGTGGAATGTGGTGTGCTACTAAAGCAGGCCCAGTGCCTGTGGGGACCCCGCGGGGCAGGATGGGGTGGGTGGGTGGAATAGGCAGGGGACATGTTGCAGCATCTCTGCAGTCATAAGCGTGAACGACCCCTGTGGTGCTCCAATATACATAACTTCAGAACCGGGTCATAATTTTGAGGGGAATGTCATAACTTTGAACTGTCACTAAGTGAACTGTCATAACTCGATGACTACCTGTATTGTTGTTTCCTTGGAGATTAATTCTGTGGTGTAATATCTTCTTTCTTTTCAGTGTCTGAAGGGCTAGCTTCCTTTTACAGCTAACTCTTCCAAACATAATTGCTTTCCTCAGTGAATTCCTCCACATGACATAGCCAAAGTCAGTGAGACGCAGTTTCATGATTTTGCCGCACCACAATTACAGTGTTATAATTTGACCATGCACTTTACTGCTATTGACATGTGTAGTAGCCTTCACAATAATTCGTTTGAGGAATATATTCTTTTTTGAGATTTTTCCATCTGATCCCAAATTTGTATATTTATAAAATGTCATCTGGACCATTGGTTTTAGTATGAGGCACTGTTGGCACATATTTTTTTTCTTTCCTTAGTATTTTCCCATTACTGTATAAGTCTGTCATCCAGTGCAATTTTGTGCTGATCTTACATATATATAACAGACAGAAGAACTGTTTTCTTACCTTTAATAGTCATTTGGGTGGTCAGCTCAACTTTATACAACCTCTCTTGTCTCCTTGGATTCAGCTTGAAACCGTATCATGGTTTTGATTGTTTGTGGTGACAATTGTAATTGAGAGATTGGGTAGGAGCCTCATTCACATGTAATGCTATGAGATGAGGAGGGAAGTCTGTCAAAAATCTTTATTCTCGAGCATTTTGAATTTGCTATTCTGCAATTACAGAACCCATGTGTATACAGATAACCACTTGAAGAACTACAGTTACAGGTAAATAGGGAGTTCTTTTTAGGTTGAACATGGGAGTGTCCTAAAGGAAATGATAATTAAACTTGATTTCCTGTACTATAGAATACACCTGAGAGCGTAAGTTTTGTTTGTGGAAGTAGTAAGATTTCTTAACAGATTGGGAAAGCAGTTAGCTTCTTAGAAGTTTTTTCCTAATTAAATGTAAGATGCAAAATCCCATAGTTGTTTTCTGTGCATTATTATATTAATAACACTTTTAACAATTATATTTGTCTCAGGTGGCAGTTGTGCAGAGAACAATTGTGTTTTTGAATCAGAGTATGCTATCCCAACACTCTTAGTGCCTGAAGGTATGCAGCACATTCGGATTATGGAAGGCATGTCCCGCTCTCTCCCATCTTCCCCATTACTAACACATCAATCTATCAGTGTTCAACTCCAGCCTATGAAGAAATTGACTGGTAAGGAACATACAATAGTAAATTCAAATTGTTGAATAGTTTCTCTCATTATCCTCAACGCCACCCCCTTAACAAACCTTGCACTGATGATTGCCTGACTTGTGTAGATTAAGTGAACTAGAGTTTTATTGTCCTTGTCCTCTACCTGTTTTATTTCTGTCAACAAAAATGGTTGAACAAAATAGCTGTTGCAATGTTTTGCTGAATGCCAAGTCAGTAAATTATCATGATTCTGATTTGATATGCATCAAATATTTTTGGATGACACAGAGATATCAGTTTTGCCTGCCTAGGTTCTCCCTACAGCAATAGGCAAGACCTGAGGGAGCAGCTGGTTTCAAGATTCTAAACCCAGGTGTCTACACCATCTTGCTATTTTTCTGTTTTGAATGTTCATATGTGAAGTGGCAGAACAGTGATCACAAGTGTCCTGCAAACATGTGATTGTCATTTACAATACAATATAATACAATAGTAGAGTTGGAAGGGACCTTGGAGGTCTTCTAGTCCAACCCCCTGCCTAGGCAGGAAACCCTATACCGTTTCAGACAAATAGCTATCCAACATCTTCTTAAAGACTTCCAGTGTTGGGGCATTCACAACTTCTGGAGGCAAGCTGTTCCACTGATTAATTGTTCTCACTGTCAGGAAATTCCTCCTCAGTTCTAAATTGCTTCTCTCCTTGATTAGTTTCCACCCATTGCTTCTTGTTCTACCCTCAGGTGCTTTGGAGAATAGTTTGACTCCCTCTTCTTTGTGGCAACCTCTGAGATATTGGAATAATGCTATCATGTCTCCCCTAGTCCTTCTTTCTCTTAAGCTAAACATACCCAGTTCCTGCAACCGTTCTTCATATGTTTTAGTCTCCAGTCCCCTAATCATCTTTGTTGCTCTTCTCTGCACTCTTTCTAGAGTCTCCACATCTTTTTTACATCGTGGCGACCAGAACTGAATGCAGTATTCCAAGTGTGGCCTTACCAAGGCATTATAAAGTGGTATTAACACTTCACGTGATCTTGATTCTATCCCTCTGTTGATGCAGCCTAGAACTGTGTTGGCTTTTTTGGCAGCTGCTGCACACTGCTGGCTCATATTTAAATGGTTGTCCACTAGGACTCCAAGATCCCTTTCACAGTTACTACTACTGAGTAGGGTATCACCTATACTGTACCTGTGCATTCCGTTTTTGTTGCCTAAATGTAGAACCTTACTCTTTTCACCATTGAATTTCATTTTATTAGATAGTGCCCAATGTTCAAGTTTGTCAAGATCCTTCTGTATCTTAAGCCTATCTTCTGGAGTGTTGGCTATTCCTGCCAGCTTGGTATCATCTGCAAATTTGATGAGTTCCCCATTTATTCCCTCATCCAAATCATTGATGAAGATGTTGAAGAGTACTGGGCCTAAAACAGAGCCTTGGGGTACTCCACTGCATACTTCCCTCCATGTAGATGCAGTTCCATTGAGAACTACACGTTGAGTGCGGTTGGTCAGCCAGTTACCAATCCATCTGGTGGTGGTGCTGTCTAACCCACATTCTTCTACTTTATCTAGTAGTAGGTTATGGTCTACCTTATCAAAAGCCTTACTGAAGTCCAAGTAAACTATATCAACGGCATTCCTCTGGTCCACTAATTTTGTCACATTATCAAAGAATGCAATAAGGTTAGTCTGGCATGATCTGTTTTTGACAAATCCATGTTGGCTTTTGGCTATTACTTTGTTTGCTTCTAGGTGTTCGCAAATTCGTTGCTTGATTATTTTTTCCAGAATCTTTCCTGGTATTGAGGTTAGGCTGATAGGTCTGTAGTTTCCTGGATCTAATTTTTTCCCTTTTTTGAAGATGGGAACCACATCAGCTCTTTTCCAGTCCTCTGGTAGTTCCCCGGTGTTCCAGGATCTCTGAAAGATATAATTCAGTGGTTCTGAGATCTCGTCTGCTAGTTCCTTCAGAACTCTGGGGTGTAATCCATCCGGTCCTGGTGATTTGAACTCATCTAGGGTAGACAGGTGCTCACTTACCATTTTCTTCCCTATTTCAATTTGTGTTCCTAATTTTGTGGTGCTGCTTTTGATAGGTTGGACTGTTTTATCCCTTTGTGTAAAGACAGATGCAAAACATGAGTTAAATAGTTCTGCTTTCTCCCTGTTGCTTGTCACCTTCTTGCCACTTTCTCCTAGCAATGGACCAATTGTTTCCTTAACTTTTTTCTTGTTTTTAACATGTTGGAAGAAGCTTTTTTTGTTAATTTTTACTTTTGTGGCAAGCCTTTCTTCATTGTGAGCCTTAGCTTTCCTCACTTCATCTTTACAGGCTCGGGCTATTTGCTGATATTCTGCCTTAGTTATGTCCCCCTCCTTCCACTTTTTATACTTACTTTTTTGTCTTTCAGTTTGTCAGATAGTTGTTTATGCAGCCATGCTGGTTTCTTTTGGGAGCTGTTGTTTTTCTTCTTCATTGGTATTGTGTTAGACTGGGCTTTTCTAATCTCATTTTTCAAAATTTCCCAAGCTTCTTGAGTTGTTTTCCCCTCGAGGATTCTCATCCATGGAATTTTTCCCAAGCTCTCTCTAAGTTTATTGAAATTAGCTTTCTTAAAGTCCAAGACTCTAGTTTGACTTTGTTCTACTACTTGTGTTTGGATAATGTTGAATTCCAATATTGCATGGTCACTTGCCCCCAGGGTTCCTATGGCTTCAACACCTTCTATCATTTCCTCTCTGTTAGTGAGAATTAAGTCCAGTATGGCTGATCCCCTTGTTTCCTTCTCTACTTTTTGGAAAACAAAGTTGTCTGCTAGGTTTGTTAGGAACCTGTTGGATCTTCCACTTGGTGCAGAGTTTGTTTCCCAGTTGATGTCAGGGTAGTTAAAATCTCCCATTACTATTGTGGTGTGCTTCCTACATACCTTAGTTAGCTGACTAGCAAAAAGTTCATCTTCTTCCTCTGCTTGGTTGGGTGGCCTGTAGTATAGACCTATGGCAATGTCATTTCCCCCACAACCTTTAATATTGACCCAAATGCATTCAAGATAGTTCTCATTATTGTTGTGCTCTATTTCTGTAGAGACATAGTTATTTCTTATATATAGTGCAACTCCACCTCCTCTTTTATTTGGTCTATTTCTTTTAAATAATTTAAATCCTTCTAGCTGTATGTTCCATTTGTCAGTTTCATCCCACCAAGTTTCTGTAATGGCAATAATATCATATCTGCCCTCTTTTACTTGAATTTCTAATTCTCCCTGTTTATTCCTCATACTCTGTGCATTGGTATATAGACATTTGAGTCCATTTTGATTGACCTTGTGTTTACTGTCTACATAACCTGTATTATGCCTGACTGCCCCTATTTTCTTGCCACTTGTGTGATTCATGCACATGGTATGACAATCACTATTACATGCTTGGTTTTGCTTGACAGCAGGAGTGATAATCTTACCCACACACACATCTATGTTACATGCATTTATAACCCTATGAATTTTAGTTTGCTGGGGACAGAGATGTTCTGTATCTATTAATTCTCTGTCCCCGCTCTTCAGTTTAAATGTTTATCAAGAAAATCTGTGAATTTAATGCCGAGTAACTCAGTTCCTTTCTTGGATGGGTGCAACCCATCTCTTTTGTACAGTTTTTCATTGGACCAGCTACAGGCTTCATGACTAATAAAACCAAAGCCTTCCCTTTTACACCACTCCTTTAGCCAAACATTAAACTCTGCTACACGCTGGCCCGTCCCTTTTTGTTCCTTATATACAGGTAAAACCTCTGAAAAGATAAGCCTACAAATTTGCAAACTTCTCTGCTGGCTTCCCCAGAAATTCAGTGCAGAAGCCAGCAGGGAAGGTTGCTAGCTGCTGCCTCCTGCAAAGAGAACTCATTCATCTCTGAGGCTGGCTGAAAAAGCTACCTGCTGAGGAAAGCTGAACTCCTTTGATGGGGTGCAGAAACATTTGAGCTCCATTCTTGCACCCCACCAGAGGAGTTCCCTTACATGTATGGAGGGAGGCTGAACTCCTTTCCTAGGTACCTCTTTTAGCCAGTGCCCAGAGACAAGAGTGAGCCAAAATACAAGCAGAGAACAGAGAGGCAATGGGGTAAGGTAAGGTGCACAGGGTGCCTCAGGCAGGGGGGAGAGCCCCTGAGAGCAAGCACAGGTTGTGTGTGAGTGTCTCTTTGCTCAGGGGCTGCTTAGTTTATGACAGGGAGGACTCTCAGAAAACTAAAAGGCTAGGAAAGAGAAAGAAAGAAAGAAAGAAAGAAAGAAAGAAAGAAAGAAAGAAAGAAAGAAAGAAAGAAAGAAAGAGAGACAGAGAGAGAGAGAGAGGAAGGAAGGAAGGAAGGAGGGAGGGAGGGAGGGAGGGAGGGAGAGGGAAGGGAAGGGAAAGTGAATGAGATATGGATGGATGGATAGAGGGAGGGAGGGAGGGAGGGAGGGAGAGAAAAAGGAGAGGAAGGAAGGACCACAAACCCTGGCACTAGACACAGCTTCAGAGGATGCTTTGAAAAAGCACAGCAATCCAGGGCTGGAAGGGACCTCGGAGGTCATCTAGTCCAACCCCCTGCTCAAGCAGGAGACCTTATATCATCTGGGTTATTTTAGTGCCTCTAACACAGAGGAGAAATTCCTAGAAAAGGGAAGGAGCTTACTAGGCAAGGCTGCCATGCAGAGGAAGGCAGAGATAATGCCTGACTTATGACAACAATTGAGCCCAAAATTTTGGTTGCTAAGCAAGAGCATTGTTAAAGTGAGTTACTCAATCCATCCTCCAACAGTGGATGTCAATCATTGTGGACCAGATTGAGAATTTGAGAGCAAAGGCCTGATGGATTACCAGTGATTGACACACTCATGTCAATTCTTTCTCTTTCTTTCTTTCTTTCTTTCTTTCTTTCTTTCTTTCTTTCTTTCTTTCTTTCTTTCTTTCTCTCCCATTTCTTTCTGTCTTTTCTTTCTTATCTCTCTTCTCTCTCTCTCTTTCTTTCTCTCTCTCGCTCTCCCCCTTCTCGTCCTCCTTCCCTCTCTCCTTCTAAGGCTAGGATACCCACCTGAAACAAAAACTCCTTTGGATGAAGCCAGCTTACTTACTGCCCCCCACCCCTGCTCTTCCCTTCCGGTTCATTATCAGGGAGGCACAATCAGGTACAGGGAGCTTCCACCCCCTCCCCTTCCTTCTCCTAAAAAGCTGTTTGGCTGCAGCACCTCCCCCAAGCCCCCCACCCCTGAGATCGATCGCACCATGGCTTCTGGCTGCCAGCATTGGCAGCTAGGTGATTGGCTGGCAGCTAACTGTCCCAGGCTGCCAAAAGCCTGGGACAAACAGTGTATTGTCGAATGGGCCACGCCAAAGCACGTGGGATGGAGGGGCCATGGCCCATTGGCCAGGGCGAACAGCTAGGGGCATGGCAGCTGAGGAGAAAAGCTAGAGGTGAATGCATGGAGGTGGAACCCTGGCGGAGAAGCAGTCGCAGTCAAGGGTAGGAGCCGAAAATCCCATTCCATTTGCAGTTTACCAACAGCCAGCTGATCAAGGCAGAAAGCTCTGCCATTTCTGCAAGGAATTGTTGGAGTGCTGAAAATGGCATCTGCTTCCAGGAAACATGGGGAAGAGGCTCAAGTGCTGGTGGGGTAGGATTGGTGGAAAAGAGGTGGGGGTTGCTGAAGCATCCCTGTGGTTGGTTGCAAGGGCAAATGACTGCAGGGGTGCTGCGGCCATTGTAACTTTGAAACAGGGTTGTATGTAATTTTGAGACATCTGTTGTAACTTTGGTTGTTAAGTGACTTGTCATATCTTGAGTTCTATCTATACAAATCCAAGGAAGTTGCTCAAATTCAAAATCGGTGCTTATTGGGGAATATTAGAGACAGCTCAATAAGTATTCTCCAGGCTTTAGAAATTTGTATCTGTTGATTGACAACAACAGATAAGAATTAAGAAAACAGAAATATCTCTTGGGAGATGGACAAGGCTGACCATTATTTAGATTTCAAAATATTGAAGAGGAAAAGGAAGAGAACCTAGTGGAAAAAATTGCAGACATTCTAGTGGACGGACTGGAAGAAAGCAAGGAAAAGGTGTTAAGTGGGATTGATGAGATTTACAGGGTCCATACAAGATATGCTATAAGAAATAAATTACCCAGAGAGGTGCATGTAAGATTCACTAAGAAAACACTGAGAACAGAGATCTTACAGGCTGAAAGAAATGCTACAATAAAATATAAATCTAGAGAAATAATAGTCCACAAACAAGTGCCAAGAAGGGTGGGGTAAGAGATCTAAGAAGAGAATATCAATTCCTGACCAAATGCCTAATAGAGTCAATTTCAGATGGTTAATACCAGAAGGGATACTAGTAACCTGACAGGAACAAAGACAATAGAGAAGGCAGAGTTATTTTATGAACAATATTTTGGATTACAAGAAGAAGAGAGATGGAGAGAGGAAAGAGGAACAAAACTACAAGAAGAGAAAGAGAAAGAACAGGGAGAACTAGCTAACAAACAAGAAGAAAGGGTGTTAAGAGAAGGAGCAAGAGCAAAAGAGATGAAAGAACAAATGGAGATGAGAGTGACTAGATCAACTAAAGCTACAAATAACTAAGACATGGAAGAAGAAATAATAATAATAATAATCTCATTAGATATAAATGGACTAAATTCGAGTATAAAAAGAAAGAGGACATTAAACAAATTAGAGAAATTGAAATTAGATATAATATGCCTGCAAAAAGTACATATTAAAAAACAACAGAAAAAATATTTGGACTATCCGAAATTGGGGAAGCTGTATACGACACTTGCTGAGCAAAGTAAAAAAGGTGTGGCACTATTTATCAAAAAGTCAATACAATCAAAGCAAATATTTGAAGATGAAGAAGGAAGAATATTGATAGTGGAAATAATGATGAATAATAAAAAATATTGATGTGGTGATATATGTGCCAAATGAGAATCAAGAAGAATTCTATAGAAAATTACACAAAAAGATAATAGAATATAAATATGAAGAAATATGCATACTAGGGGACTTTAATGCAATAGTAAATAATGAGTTGGATTATAAAACTACAAAGTTAAATAAGAAGTTAAGGAGAATACTGCCTAAAACATTCTTTACAATGATGGATGAACTAAGCCTACAAGATGTATGGAGAACAAGACATTTGAGAGAAAAACAATATGCATTTTACTCAAATAGACACATGTTGTGGTCGAGAATAGACATGATTCAGATGACAATAGATTTAATTGCTAAAACACAAAAGATTGACATAGAAACGAGCTTATGGGCAGACCACAACCCAATAATAATGACATGGAAAGGTCAGGGGAAAAGATGAGATGGACATTAAATCAAAATTTATTAAATGAAAAAGAATTTCAGCAATATATGGAAAAAGAACTGAACTTTTTCTTTAAAGAGAATAGAAAGGAGGATACATCTCTACAGAATGTGTGGGATACCAGCAAAGCATATATTAGAGGATTAGTAATGACCTACCTAGGAAAAAGAAACAAAAAGAACAGACAAATACGAAAGAAGATAGAGGAGGAGCATAGGAGACTGGAAATAGAACTACAAAGAAACCCACAAAATGCTAAAATTAAAAATTTGATGGACCTACAAAACCATATAGTGAATTTAATGGAAAATGAAGATGTGGCAAATAAAGTAAAGGCAACAAGACAAAATTTCTTTGAAAATGCAAACAAACCAGGACACTGGTTGGCATATAAGATGAAAAAAGAGAAAGAATGTTTTTTAATAAATCAATTATTAGACCAAGAAGGAAATGTTTGCTACCAAAAGAAAGAAAAGGAAAAAAATAGTGGAAAATTATTATAAGGAACTATATCAGCAGGAGATAATAGCAGAGGAAAAGATAAAACAGTGTTTAGAGAAGGCGAAAACACCTAAGAGTCCAGAAAAAATTAAAAAGGCACTGGAAGAGAGAATAACAATGATGGAAGTAATGGAAGCAATAAAAAGACAAAAAAAGGGAAAACACCAGGCCTGGATGGCTTGCCAGCGGAATTCTACAAAACACTGCAAGATGTGTTAAGCAATATCATGCTAGAAGTATTTAATGAGTTGTTGTTGAAAGCAAAGATACCGGACTCTTGGTCGGAGGCCTATATAACTCTTATCCCAAAAGAAGATACAGACTTGCAACAAATAAAGAACTACAGACCAATTTCCTTATTAAATGTGGATTACAAAATCTTTGCATTGATAATGGTGGAAAGACTTACAAAACTGTTAAGTGAATTTATACACTCAGATCAAAATGTTTTTTTTTACCCAAGAGACAGATTAGAGACAATATGCGGATTCTATTGAATGCACTAGAATATTATGAAGCACACCCCGGGAAACAAATGGCATTGTTGTTTTTGGATGCACAGAAAGCTTCTAATAATGTAAAAAAACAATTCTTCTCTCTTTTTTCTTCCCTCCTTCGTCTTTTTATTTTACTGCAAAGATTAAGATGGCCCCGGCTTCACTTCCGGTCCTACATTTAAGGTGGACCAAACCTTAAAATAAGACTTTGTACAACTAACTGCAATCTTGGAACTGGATATGAAGGAAGAACAAAAGACCAAGATGGCTCCCACCATTCTCCCCTATAGCAGTGGATGTGAACAAATTTAAGGTGGACCAGAACTTTGAACTGTATAGCTAATTCTGACTTTGGAACTGGACATCATGGAAAGCTGGGAATGTGAAGAATTGCGTGAAATTATAAAAAATATGCATAAATCACTAAAATCAATAAAATCAAGCCTAAATAGAATTCTGTACCCAGAGAAGCAGATATCTAAAGAGGAATTCAAAGAAGAAGGGGGGCAAACCTTTCAAGAAAATGTGATCTTTGGGAACTTTGAATTCTGAAAACTTTATTTGTTGCCTCAGTACTCGAAGTTGGCAGGGCAAGATGGCACACTTCCGTTGTCTTCATGAAAGCTGAACTTGACTCCACCTTTTAGCTTCAGGCTTCCGGTCTTTGTCTCCGTGTTATTTGGATACTTCTCTTGTGGATTGTTTGCTTTTGAACTTTCTGGAGTGAAAAACGTCTGTTCCTTGCCAGGGTGATTAGAGAGTTCCCTTGTGCCTGGTCTCTCTACCCCCCCGAACTCTCTTGGCTGCTCTACCACTCTGACTGATTCTTCTCTATACTGACTGGACTCTTTATTACTAACAATGACATCTAAAAGACCACCTCCTGGAAAGTCCGGCTTTGCTGCCTCTGCCCCGACATCTGCAACTTCAAGTCCGAGCACACAATCAACATTGACAGCTTTTAAACAAGTTAAAGCTACGGACTTGGAATTTCATCAAATGTTTCAACAAATTCTACAGGGACAAGAGGAAATTAAGAAACAGCTGAAGGAGATGAAAGAAGAAATTAGAGGGAACCAGGAAAAAATTGATAAGAATTCACAGAGATTGGATCTCTTGGAGCAGGGGGCGGCTGAGATGGGGGGGGGGGGTGGAGGGCCTGCAAAAGGGAAACAAAGAGCTTGACACCCAACAAATGAAAATAGAGTTTGAGAGAATGTCCTTTTATCTTAGATTTCAGAATGTGATGGAGACAGATGATGAAAACATTAGGGACATCATGACAACTATCTTGGCTGAGTATACCCAGAAAGAAAAACAACAGATGGGGTGGGAAATAGACCTGGTCTATAGAGTGAACTCCACATATGCTAGAACACACAATGTCCCCAGGGAGGTGCACATTAAATTTCTTAGGAAAAGCACAAGAGATGAAATTCTGAATACACAAAGGGGACAAGCCCTGATATACAAAGATAAGAAGAGTAACCATACTGAAACAGATCCCCAAAAAAGTGAGGGAGAAAAGAAAATATTATTCGCAATTGGCGAATAAATTATACCAGAAGGGGGTGTGGTTTCGTTGGTTGCTGCCTGAAGGTATGTTAATATTCTGGGAGGAGACAAGGGTCAGAATTAACACACCCATAGAGGCGCAGGCCTTTATGGAAAAAAATAAATTACTCCTAGAAAAACCAGAAGACATCCCAGTAGATACACAAGACACGGGAGGGGCCGGAGCACTGCCAACGGGGGGAGATGGGGCGACATCAAGAAAGCTCAGATCACACAAATAAGTAAGAAAATTCATATGATACAAATTGATTGAAATTATTTTTGAATTTACCACACTGACTATATGTTATTATGTAATATTTGAATGCTATGCAAATGTACACCATGAGTCTGGAGGGGGCGTATACCTACCGCAGTTTGCAGCTGCCACAATTTGTAACTTTCCCCACACCTTTTCCTTTTGCAAAACACTAAAAAACCAATAAAAATTTGTTTAAAAAAAGAAGAAGAAGGGGGGCATGGGGGCAAGGGAAGCAAGATAATGAAGGAGTAGAAACGGAGGGAAACAAAAGGCAGACAAAAGAGGTTAAGGGAAATTGAAGGGGGAGGCTTTGCCCCAACAAAGAGAAATAAAAAACATCCTTTTGGTGGTGGCCTAGGGAAAGCTGGGGAGAGTGGATGTGCTGAAGCAAAGAGAAGGGAGAGAGCAGGAGCAGAGAAGTGGGACAAAATACTTACTAGGAAAAAATCAGATAACCAGGAATTTTTATCTGGGAGAATATAAAACTAAGATAAGGGTTTTATTTCTAAATATGACAACAAAATGGAGTTGCTAATTGATTGAATGTAATAATGGAAAGATAATTAAGCAAAGGTTGAAATATATGGAATATGGATAAATATGATATTGATATTGATGTGGGGAGGTTATGAAAAACATGACAATAAAATGGAGTTGCTAACTGGCTGAATATAATAATGGAAAGACAACTAAACAAAGGCCAAAATATATGGAATGTGGATAAATATGAAACTGACATGGGGAGGTTGTAAAGCAGAGGTTTGCTATTCACTTTTATATATGATAATTAAACTGAGTGGCAAATTGACTGGAAACGACAACAGAAAGATAACTAAGCATGGGTTAAATATATGAAACATGGATACACATAGAACTTTTAAGATGATGAAATAAAGTGAGATGTTTACCATTTGCTATAGTATACAATAGATTAAGGGAATTGAAATGAATATTGAACAGCGAGGTTTGCCATTCATAGACAACAAAAGGTAACCTAATCCAAGACATGGAAAAATTGGAGAGGAAACATGAAATACACTTATAATGGGAAACTATTGAGACTTAAAGGCAGAATCACAAACTGGGGGTGCGTAAGGATGTATAATTATATAAAGATAATGATGAGAATAGCTGGGAACTGTAACCAGATCTATATCTCAACCAAAATTAGGCGGGGGGTGGGTTTAAAAGTACAATGACTATATATGTATACTTCTTTGTTCTATTTTTACTCTATATGTTTAAAATTAAATATGTATATTGAAAAGGAACTATTAATACCATCAACATAAAATGGAGCTTGCTCAGAAGCTGAAATACACCAAGCAAACGAGATGAAGAGTGGGAAGAAAAGGAGAGAGGTAAGGGAAGGAGAGAGGGATAGGAGAGAGGGTAGGAGGGGGGAAGAGGAGGAGAGAAATGAGGAGTGGAAAGGGGAGAGAGGAGTAGGAGAGAGGAAGGGGAAGTAGAGAAGGGAAGGAGGACAGAGAGAAGAAAGGAGGTAGGGAGGGGGATGAGAGAGGGAGAAGAAAGTGAACGTATAAATATAGTGTATGGAGAGCAGAAGAGCCAATAACTGGGTTTTTTTTTCTTTTGAGGAGTTGATGGTAAGATGAATTGATATAAACATTTAATAATACAATGCGATGTTGGCTATGTTATAGTATACATACGATTATATGTTATGAAAATGAAAAATAAAAAACTTTATGAATAAAAAAAATGTAAATGTCAGCTGTGGCGAGCCCACAGACCCGGAGCTGTCATTGGGGTGGGGGGAGCTGAGGGAGCTGCCAAGAATCATGCTTACCAGCTGGAGATCTCCCTCCTCCACAAGCAATCCAGTTGAGAACTCTCCATAACTCTACATGAATGACTGCTGGGTGATTTCCAGTGAGAACTCCCCATAACTGATAACTGACTGAGAACAATCCATGACTGATTGCCGGGTGGTTTTCACTCTAGGTCATGAGGTGATGGCTGCGTGCGCACAGGGGTGGGGTTTAACCTAGTTACCAAATAAATTATAAAAGGTGGTGAGGAGCACAGGATGTCAGCTCTGACTATTTATTCATTGTCTTAGTGCTTTGTTGGTCAGTTCATGCCGGAGGAAGATAAACTACATTTTCAAACCGTCTCTGTTTTTGGCTGTTTTCCTTAACCCTTCGGAACCTGACAGTTTTGTCAGAGCTCTCACCAGAGCTTACACCATGGCTGAAGGTACAGTGCTTGGGTTGGAGGCTGCGGACTTGGAGGAGTCAGCCGTGGCAACTGATACAACTGTGCTGGAGGATGTGTCAGGGCCAGCAGGAGAGGCACCATTGGATGCAAGGCCTAAGGACCACTCAGTTGCATGGAAGCCTACAGCAGAACCTCTAGAGGCTGATGTGGGGCAGGCCCATGCAGGAATGGCAGGGGATTGGTGTCTGGGCTCGCCAGGGGTTCAGGACCACAAAGGCCTTCCACCCCATGCTCCCCTGCTCACCCCTTCTGGAACCCATTTTGCCCAATGGTGTGAAAGGTGCATATCAGACGATGATTGGAGTTACTCCACCACGGTGGGCAGCCAAACCATACAGGTGCTGCAGGAATTATTTGGGGCAGTGGGCTTCTGAGATAATGGACGTGGCAGTGGTTGGAGAGATATTGTGGCAGAGTCCCTGTAACATGGACCCGAAAGGCAGAGGGAGTCGTTGGACAATCCAGGATAACCAGTCCAGAATGGTATGGTGCCCATGGGGCTCCAAGAGTAGGAGATCAGTAGCCCAGACTAGGGGTACCCCAAGCTTCCTGGGACACCTGCGGGAGTTGAGCGGCGGGAGAGAGCTATGCACCCCACCCTCTTCTTACCCAGAGGGGGTCTCCAGCTGGTTATGGGACCAGGGTGATGGGATGCTGGGACCCACTGGCAATACAGTTTACATTTGACGGTAGCCCGGGAAGGGTGGCTCTCTTCTTAGGCCAGGTGTTAAATCACATGGATCGTTACAGCCATATGTACACATCGCAGTGGGACATGGTGATGGCTGTGATGGCAGTGATGGATGAAGAGGTTGCTGACTGGGTGGCTGATTTGTACAGGGATCATGCTGTGGAACTTGGGAACATTGGTCGGTTCCTGGCAGCACTGCAGGAAAGGTTCGAAGATACCACCAGGACCCAGTCACAGTGCAGCTAAGGCTTCCCCCCCATTGGGGAAAACACATCCAGTCTTCCACTGCAGCCTGATCCAATCAATTCAGGCATCTGATATCAGAAGAGACCCGTTATGGCTGCCAGCCCCAGTCACTGTAGACAGGGAACAGCACTACAAAGTGCAAGATATACTAGATACCAGGTGGCACAGAGGGCGGTTACAATACCTTGTTCTATGGAAAAGTTATCCCCTGTCGGAGGCATCATTGGTTCATAGTAAGGACTGTAGGGTGCCCCGCCTGGTAGCGAGGTTCCACTGCAGACATCCCACAAAACCGGGGGGGGGGGGGGGGTGTTCCTTCACCTCCTAACTGACTGTAGTTTTTATCTCCTCAGGTGCTATCTCCGTGGTCCGCTTCTTGGACTCATTACCTTTCTGTCAGCTCCGGTGAGCCCACAGTCCCACAGCTGCCATTTAGGCGGGAGAAGCTGTGGGAGCTGCCAAGAATCATGCTTACCAGCTGGAGATCTCCCTCCTCCACAAGGAATCCAGCTGAGAACTCTCCATAACTCTTCATGACTGACTGCCAGGTGGTTTCCACTGAGAACACTCCATGACTGATAACTGACTGAGAACAATCCATGACTGATTGCCGGGTGGTTATTACTCTGGGTCACGAGGTGATGGGGGTGGGGTTTAGCCTAAATACCAAATAAAGTATAAAAGGTGGTGGGGAGCACAGGATGTCGGCTCTGACAATTTATTCATTGCCTTAGTGCTTTGATGGTCAGTTTGTGCTGGAGGAGATAAACTGCATTTTCAAACCATAACTGTGTTTGGCTATTTTCCTTAACACTTCGGAACCTGACAAGACTATATTTGAGACTTTCACTGACTAGCGGGCAAGGTATGTGGATGGGCTGAATGTTTGATAGTGCACCATTTCAAGGGAGGCCTCGACCGAGCCTTAAGGCAGGTCTGTATGTGTTGCAGATTGCCTCACCATTTTCAGGCATGGTTCCAGGCAACCACGGAGCTGGACGTCGAGTTCCGGGATGACTGGTTGAGAAGGGAGTGGGGCACCCAGGGCCAAAAGCCCCCCTCCTGGAATACAGGTTCTACCACAGGGGTCCAGCCTATGTCAGCCCCAGCCAATGTCCAGCCAACGACAGTGAAAGCCTTGCTTGTGGCATTACCGGAGTCAGGTCTACCAGCCAAGCTTCCACTAACATGTTTCCATTGTGGGAAGCCAGGTCACCGAGCAGCAGAGTCCCCTGCAATTGCCCCAAAGGAGTTCGCCGGGACTCCTGGTGCCAAGCGACGGACAGCCTGGAAAACTATGAAGGCCCCACGTGAGACGTTACAGGGGATGCGGCAAACGCCACCGGTGACTCTGGGCATCGCTGTGGTTGATCTGGTGGAGGCCCCAGCGATGAGTAGTAGTGAGGAGGATGGGGAGTTGGACCCAATGGTGAATAAACCCATCAGGCTGTTTGTGATCCTGGTAGTGGTGGAGGTGGTAAAGCAGCAGGAGTGTGCTGTGTTGGTTGATATGGTTTAGGGGTGTCCCTCCAGGAGCTGTTCTGGCCCATCTGGTTTGAACACATGGATGGTTCGCTGCTGGGGGGACAGCCAGCTACTCACATTACTAAGAAATTGATCTTGGAGATAGGTACCCATAGAGAAGCCCTGTGGTTCGTGGTGGTGCCAAACATTACCTAGGAAATAGTACTCGGCTTAGTGTTGTTAGATAGGTGGGGCCCAGCTATTTGGTGGGCCAGTGGATGCAAACACCTGCGGATAGGCCTGGGCCCCAACTCCCTCTCAAATGGGGAGCAACACCGGGTTCTGGGTCCAGGTCCAGGTCCAGGTCCAGGTTCAGGTTGGGTAGAGGGCAAGGTGGTGGCTCCATTTGGGTCAGTGCCTTTGAAGACCACAGGAGAGCTAGAATACCCTGAGGTGTAGATGGACTTGAGGGAGGTTTTCAGTGAAAGGGAGTGTGGCACCTTGCCTCCCCACCACCCTATTGATTGTAGAATAGAGACCCTCCCCGGGGCTGTCCTCACAAAGCCCAAGATGTATTCCATGACCCCACAGGAACTCAAAGAGATGAGAGTGTATATTGAAAAGAACTTAAAACGTGGGTTCATTCAACCGGCTAGATCTAGGGTCGCCACACCTGTCCTTTTCAGGGGGAAAAAAAGATGGGGGTCTACGCCTATGTGTCTGTCAGCGTTCCAAATATCATGCAGAATTAAATCAGAGTCCATGCCAGAGCTATCTCTAAAGTTCCAATTTAATAACACAGACATGTTGGCACATCTGTGGGAATCCCAATTCTGGAAGTTACCTGGGATTCCCACCCAGTTGAAAGTTCATGATCTTGCCCCAAACCCACCAATCCATCACATGGTCCAATCTTCTTCTTCCATGCTGGCATCTCCACCCTGCTGGTTCCAGTCAGGTGTCGAGGTGCGGAGACAAAGAATAACCTTGAGCTTCTAGAAAGGAATTTTTTGTTTTGAAAACAACACATTCTACCCCTTGCTATCCCCCCCCCCTTAATGAAAAGGCATACTAAAGATGAAGCTAGACAGAGAGAGTGTGGCAGGCCAAAGATTCTTAAAGGAACCGCTGCAGGCCTGACAGGCGGCCTCTCTTTAAAAGGGAAACATTTTCTGGAAAAGAAAAATAACATAAAAGTTACCATAACACCATTAACCACCTCTGCCTCCCCCAGGGGGACCCTTTGGCTTATCAGGCAACTTCTCATGGAATTGTTTCACTAATTTATCCGCTTTTAGATCCCAACTTTTCACCCAAGTAGCTTCAGACAAAGGGTACCCCTTCCAATGCACTAAATACTATAAGTGACCTCTATACAGCCTGGAATCTACGATTTTTTTCACCTCATAATGTGTTTCCCCTTCTACCACTACAGGAGGAGGGGGAGCTTGGGTGGATGGTCTTATGCTAGACCCCATTACTGGTTTCAACAAGCTACAATGGAATACCGGTTAAATTTTCCCTAGAATTCTGGGTAGGCTGAGTCGAACTGTAACTGGGTTAATTATCTTTTCTATTGGGAAAGGACCTAGAAATTTTGGACCTAATTTCTCACTAGGCATTCTTAATCTTATGTATTTGGTAGATACAAAAACTTTGTACCCCACATGGAAGGGGGGTTGGAGGGAGCGATGTTTATCAGCTTGCTTCTTGTAGGCTTCTGCCACATCTGCTAGAGCTTTCTTCGTATTTTCCCATCCCTTCTTTAGTGTGTCCATTCAGAGACATGGAGGAGGGAGGTTCTTTAGGCAGCTCAGGCATGGGAATGCATTCCATGCCACTGGTAATCTGGAAAGGAGTTAAACCAGTACTGCTGTGGACCACAATGTTGTACGCCACTTTGGCGAAGGGTAGCAAGTCTTGCTGATAACATCGGATGTATTGTTCCACCATTGCATTGGCCCTCTCCGCTGCCCCATTCGTGCTGGGATGAAATGCTGATTTGAGTCCCTGTGTGGACCCAACTGATCTCAGGAACTCTCTCCAGAACATGGCGGTGAACTGAACTTCGCGATCTGAAATAATTCTTTCTGGCACCCCATGCAGGTGATAAATGTGTTTCACAAACATTTTCGCTAATTTCTTTGCGGATGGCAGCCCTGAGCAAGCAATGAAATGCGCTTGCTTGGAAAACAAATCAATAACTGTCCAGATTACTCTATTCCTGCTGCTGTCTGGGAGCTCAACGATGAAGTCCATTGCAATCTCTTCCCATCATCAGCTAGCGCTGGCCACTCATTGTAGTAATCCGGGGGCTTCCCTGGCCGAGTTTTCATCATGGCGCAAGTAGCACAGCTTTTTACATAATCTTCCACCTCCGATTTCATCTTTGGCCACCAAAATTGACGCCTGACGAGGTGGAGCATTTTTAGGAATCCAAAGTGGCCTCCTAGTTTTGCATCATGACTCTGCTGTAGAACTTGCATCCTCATCCCCACAGGGACGTACAGTTTGGACCCCTTCCAGGCTAAGCCATCGTTCATCGTTAGGATGTCCTTGTTGTTGTTGAACCACGGGTCTGTCGGGAGTGCCGCTTTCAGCTTGGTCGTCAGCTTATCTTGGCTTCGAATGTTGACTTGAGCTGCCTTTTGGTGAGAGGAAGATATGATGGGGTGGATAACTTCTTCCTTCTTACTGTCATACTGTGATTTTCTTGACAGAGCATCTGCTAACAAGTTCTTTCCTGCGGGGATGTGTTTAATTTCAAATTTGAACCTTTGGAAGTATTGTGCCCAGCGAACATGTTTGGGGGATAACCTCCGATGGGTTTGGAGAGCTTTGAGGTTTTTATGATCAGTCCAGACCTCGAACGGTATATCCCCCCCTTCCAGGAGATGTCTCCAGGTGAGCATGCTCCACCTGATCGCAAATGCTTCTTTCTCCCAAATGGCCCACCTCCTTTCAGTAGCGGTGAGTTTCTTGGAGATGTCAGTGCATGGCAAGAGGTGGCCTTCTTTACTCTTTTGCAGTAGTACCACGGCTATCGCTACATCACTGGCATCCGTTTGGATTATGAATGCTTGCTCTGGGTCGGGGTGTTGCAATATGGGCTCTTGGGCAAATAGCCGTTTTAATTTTTCAAAGGCTTTTTGACAGTCCATTGTCCACTTTAGTGGTTGGTTTGCTTTTGGCTTTGTTGGGGAAGGGCCCGTCTTTAATAGCTCAGTCAATGGTAGGGCAATTTCAGCAAAAGTCGGAAGGAACTGCCTATAAAAATTTGCAAATCCAAGGAAGTTTTGTAGCTGTTTGCGAGTACTTGGAGGTTTCCAATCTAACACTGCTTTCACTTTTCCTGGATCCATTCCTACCCCTTCGTTGGAGATATGATAACCCAGGTAATCTAGCGAGGTCTTGTGGAACTCACACTTCAACAGTTTTGTGTATAGTTTGGCAGCTAGAAGTTTTTTCAGGACTTGCCATACCAGTTTTACATGTTCTTCCGGGGTCTCAGAGAAGATCAAGATGTCATCTAAATAAACGAGTACTCCGCGGTATAGGTGATCGTGTAGCACTTCATTTATGTACTGCATGAAGACTGAGGGTGCTCCTTGTAGTCCAAAAGGCATGACTTTGTACTGGAAACTGCCCAGGGGAGTGTTAAAAGCGGACTTCCACTCATTCCCTTTTCGGATTCGTATGCAGTAATACGCCTCTCTCAAGTCCAGCTTGGTGAAGATCTTGTCTTTAGCCAAGTGGTTCAACATATCCTTCATGAGGGGAAGGGGATAGGTGTTCTTTTCGCATACCGCATTTAGGGCTCGCAGATCCACACAGAGACGAACTCCACCAACTTTCTTTTCTCTGAACGAGATCTCAGAACCACTGGATTATATCTTTCAGAGATCCTGGAACACTGGGGAACTACCAGAGGACTGGAAAAGAACTGATGTGGTTCCCATCTTCAAAAAAGGGAAAAAAATAGATCCAGGAAACTACAGACCTATCAGCCTGACCTCAATACCAGGAAAGATTCTGGAAAAAATAATCAAGCAACGAATTTGCAAACACCTAGAAGCAAACAAAGTAATAGCCAAAAGCCAACATGGATTTGTCAAAAACAGATCATGCCAGACTAATCTTATTGCATTGTTTGATAATGTGACAAAATTAGTGGACCAGAGGAATGCCATCGATATAGTTTACTTGGACTTCAGTAAGGCTTTTGATAAGGTAGACCATAACCTACTACTAGATAAAGTAGAAGAATGTGGGTTAGACAGCATCACCACCAGATGGATTCGTAACTGGCTGACCAACCGCACTCCACGTGTAGTCCTCAATGGAACTGCATCTACATGGAGGGAAGTATGCAGTGGAGTACCCCAAGGCTCTGTTTTAGGCCCAGTACTCTTCAACATCTTCATCAATGATTTGGATGAGGGAATAAATGGGGAACTCATCAAATTTGCAGATGACACCAAGCTGGCAGGAATAGCCAACACTCCAGAAGATAGGCTTAAGATACAGAAGGATCTTGACAAACTTGAACATTGGGCACTATCTAATAAAATGAAATTCAATGGTGAAAAGAGTAAGGTTCTACATTTAGGCAACAAAAACGGAATGCACAGGTACAGTATAGGTGGTACCATGCTCAATAGTAGTAACTGTGAGAGGGATCTTGGAGTTCTAGTGGACAATCATTTAAATATGAGCCAGCAGTGTGCAGCAGCTGCCAAAAAAGCCAAGACAGTTCTAGGCTGCATCAACAGAGGGATAGAATCAAGATCACGTGAAGTGTTAATACCACTTTATAATGCCTTGGTAAGGCCACACTTGGAATACTGCATTCAGTTCTGGTCGCCACGATGTAAAAAAGATGTGGAGACTCTAGAAAGAGTGCAGAGAAGAGCAACAAAGATGATTAGGGGACTGGAGACTAAAACATATGAAGAACGGTTGCAGGAACTAGGCATGTCGAGCTTAAGAGAAAGAAGGACTAGGGGAGACATGATAGCAGTGTTCCAATATCTCAGGGGTTGCCACAAAGAAGAGGGAGTCAAGCTATTCTCCAAGGCACCTGAGGACAGAACAAGAAGCAATGGGTGGGAACTAATCAAGGAGAGAAGCAACTTAGAACTGAGGAGAAACTTCCTGACAGTTAGAACAATTAATCAGTGGAACAGCTTGCCTCCAGAAGTTGTGAATGCCCCAACACTGGAAGTCTTTGGGAAGATGTTGGATAGCCATTTGTCTGGAACGGTATAGGGTTTCCTGCCTAGGCAGGGGGTTGGACTAGAAGACCTCCAAGGTCCCTTCCAACTCTACTATTGTATTGTATTGTATTATTAAGGTTTCATCCACTTGCTCAAACTGAATAGGCTGGGTTAGGGGTCTTGTGCGTATACCTAGCTGCTGTACTATTGACATGCTGATTAAGCTTCGGGTGCAGCCGGTGTCTACGATCGCCCCAACTTTCCCTTCCACTACTGTTTCTGGCACTTGGAGTTTGGATTTTATCGTAAAGGGGCGGCTAGGTGCACTTACCATTGGGTCGTCTTCTGCATTTTCTTCCTCCTCCTCCTCCTCTGAGGTGGCAGGGGCTTCTTCAATGGCAGGGCTCTCCGCCTCCGTTGGCATTGAAAACAACTCTTTTCTGGTGGTTTTCTGGTTTTTTTCTTCATTGCGCTGGCAGATGGTTGGTGCAGTTGTGGAACAGGGGCTGGAGCCAGGCATTCTGATGCTCTGGCACTTTATGAGGCCCCCAAGGGATGAGGGGGTGGTGGAGGCTTTTCAGCTTGCTGCCTCTGCATTCGGTGGGCCAAAGGTTTCCTGGCAGGGGTTCCGGTAACAGGCTTTCAATAGGGGTTAATCTTGTGGTCCAGTATGATTGCAGTGGCATACCAATCTTGGAGATGTTCTGGGACCCCCCTTATGCCACAAGCTTCTTTCAGTTTAGGATCTAAGGCCTTTTTGAATGTGTAGACCAAGAGTCTTTCTGGCCAGTATCGTAGTCTTCCTGCTATTCTCCGGAACTCCCAAACTTATTCCTTCACAGGACGACCAGGCTGTCGCAATGCCTGGATCTGGTCTTCAGCATCCATGTGTTGGGCCACATCGCTAAATCGGGTGCACATCAGTTGGATGAACCCAGTTACATCATCTAGCTCAGGAGTCGCTTCCTCATAGAGCTCCGCTATCCAATGTGCAGCCTCCCCTTCATTCATCCCCTCGGCTATTTCTTGGATCAACTCTCGATCAGATGGGTATTGTGGGCCTACTTGATCAACGTACACCCATACTCGATTCAGGAAATAAGCCAGCTTATCTGGGGTCCCGTCGAACGTTGCTCGAAACTGTGGGGGTGTGGGAGGAGGGGACGGTGGTGGTTGAACAGGGGCAGCCTGTTGGCCAGCCCCCTGGGGTGATAAGCCCCTTTGTTGGGCCACACCCATCAGTTGGGCCAAAGCCTGTTGAGGCATTGCTGGGGGGGCTGGACCCGGTGGCAGTCCCAGTCCCTGGTTCTGTCCAGGGGCAGTTATCTGGAATGGCACCATCTGCTGGGAGGGGGCAGGCGTCCATTGGTATTGAGCCCATCCATGACCCGGGAAGAAAGCCCACCCTGGGGTTGCTTGATTCATGGACTTGGAGCCACCCCTTTGCAGCTGGGGGGAGGTGAATGTGTTCCAGGCCCCTTTCTGCTGGCTTGATTGAATTCCCCAATTTGGTGGGGGGGGGGGGCTGGCTGCACTCCAGGAGGGAGGGGTGCTGATGTGACTGATGTTGGCTTTACCCTAGCAGCAAGGGGTTGGTTTGATTCGCTGGTCACTGTGTGGAAGGAGCCAAGATATCCACTCCACTGCGTAGCAGATTCTCTGCTAGGAAAGGAGAATGTGGGCTGTGCCAGATTCCACTTAGGTGGTCCTGAGGGGGCGAGGGGGTTGATTCCACTCACGTTTAGCCATTCGAATTGGTCTGGGAGGCCCATCAGACAATGACTGCGTGAGGGTGGCTGGGATCTCCATTCATCAGATCTTCTGGCCATCATCCAGTCGTCTGTTGGAGTTTCCCTGGCAGCCCTCTCTCCTTCTAGCAGGCATTCTTTAGAAGTCATAAATCCTGAGGTCTAATTCCATCTGCGAGGGAAGTCTGGGGGTTGGTTCCTTTCACCAGGCTCCCAGCCGAAACTCATTTTCTTTAGCTTCTGCAGCCTCAACTATCTCTTTAGAAGGCACATAGATAGTATCGACAAATACAGGCGATCCGTTATCTTTGGCCTTCTCTGCTGCATTATTTTCATCCTCCATCTTCACTGAAATTTCGTACTGCCCAGGGTTGGGTCAGAACTGGGATTCAGTACCCCTAACAGCTTCCCAGCTTGGGATAGCTGAAAAATAATTTTAAAGGAGAATTGGGATAATGTCAGTGTTCCAAATATCATGCAGAATTAAATCAGAGTCCACGCCAGAGCTATCTCTAAAGTTCCAATTTAATAACACAGACATCTTGGCACATCTGTGGGAATCCCAATTCTGGAAGTTACCTGGGATTCCCACCCAGTTGAAAGTTCATGATCTTGTCCCCCACCCACCAATCCATCACATGGTCCAATCTTCTTCTTCCACGCTGGCATCTCCACCCTGCTGGTTCCGGTCAGTTGTCGAGGTGCGGAGACAAAGAATAACCTTGAGCTTCTAGAAAGGAATTTTTTGTTTTGAAAACAACATATTCTACCCCTTGCTATTCCCCCACCCCCCTTAATGAAAAGGCATACTAAAGATGAAGCTAGAAAGAGAGAGTGTGGCAGGCCAAAGATTCTTAAAGGAACCCCTGAAGGCCTGATAGTGTCGATTTTTGGGGATTAACGCTGTCTGCGTTGAACACCTTTTCCCCCTCCCCTTAATGAAAGATCTGCTGGCCCAGTTATCGGAAGGGTGTTTTTTCATGAAACTGGATCTTCGGGAAGCATACTATAGGATAAGGGTGAAGGCTGGGGACGGGTGGAAGACCACGTTAAATTGTCCCCTAGGCAGCTACCAATTTAGGGTGATGCTGTTCGGTCTACGAGGTGCTCCTGCGGTGTTCATGCAGCTCATCAATGAGGTGCTGCATGAACACCTATACAATGGGGTCTTGGTCTATTTGAACGATATACTGATATATATGAACATAATGCAGGCGCATGTGGCCTTAGTATGCCAGGTCCTAAAAAGCTGTTAGCTGTCCATTTGTATGTGAAACTGTCCAAATGCAAGTTTCACAAAACCCGCTTGGACTACCTGGGATTCTGTATCTCCTCGAAAGGGATAGAGATGGAGCCTGCCAAGGTCAAGTCGGTGATGAACCGGCAGGCACCCAGGATTCGGAAACACCTGTAAAGTTTCTTGGGGTTCTCCAATTTCTATTGCCAGTTCATCCCATCCTTTGCCCAAGTAGCCCTGCCCCTTACTGACCTTTTGAAAACAAAGCACATGACCAAGAAACCCCATCCTGGTTGTCCTCTGCAACGGACGCTCAAATGTCAGCATGCTTTTGAACACTTAAAAACACTGTTTGCACTGCAACCCATACTGCAACACCCAGAGCCATCTTATCCTTTCGTGGTCCAGGCTGATGCTAGTGATGTGGCAGTAGCAGCAGTCCTCCAACAGGCAAACAGTGAGGGGGCCCTTCAACCTTGTGTGTATACATCACAAAAGCTGACAAACACTGAATGGAACTGGCCAATTTGGGAGAAGGAGGCCTTTTCCGTTCAATGGGCTTTGTCCATGTGTCAACACCACTTGGAAGGGGGGGGGGGGGCTTACCGTTTGAGGTCTGGACAGACCATAAGAACTTGGAGGCCCAAGATGGCTGTCACTGAAGCAAGTGAGATGGGCTCTATATTTCAGGAGGTTTAATATCACCCTGAAATACATTCCAGCTGGGAGAAACTTCCTGGTGGACGTGTTGTCCAGGAAATAGCAATATGACAGTGCCAGGGAGGAGATAGTCCAGGCTATCATACCAGCAGGAGGGCCCAATGCTCTAGTGGGCCACAAGACCCTGTTAAGTAATTAAGCTCCCCGTTGGGAGAGCGACTATGCAGAGAAGCGTAATGAGAGTGATATGGAAGAACACGCACAAACCAGCATACAGAGACACTGAATAGTATAAAAATATAGTAGTTTACTATGTAGAAATATAGAGGTATTCAGAGTCCACTTAATAGCCCAAGTCATACATGGTTCAGTAATTCAGTTATCAATATTCTCAGTTTAACCCACAAAATAGCTAACAGTTGCAAACCACAATACCTCACCATACACCAACCAGTTTCTAACAAACAGAGAGAGAAGTAACAGTCATTCTGGCTCCCTCTTATAGCTGCATGAGGTAACAAGCCAATTACATATCTCTAACATTTAAAGTAACAGTAACATTTGTAACAATCTTAGCTTATATACATTGTCAAGCCAAGCCTAGGGTTACATCCCTAACACTCTCCCCTCTTTGGTTGTCAATGTATTTACACACAACTTCACATTCTTAATCCATAAACATCACAATAATGATTTATGTTTTTCTTTAACACACAATACAGTATATAATGTAGGTTCAAGATACATTGCATAATGCATCCCTTATCAAACATAGAACCTATTATATCAACATCATCTAACTCATCAGGGTTTAAATTTCATAAAGGTCTACATACTTCCTATCCACTCCAGTTTTACTCTTATATTTCTGTTTGCGTCCCCTTGCATGTTTACTTGAAGGTAAATCAGTCTTGTCAAGCACTTCCAAATCCTACAATGACTTAAACTCACTGTTCATTTCAGCTTGCACTATCTTTTTATCCTCAGTTGGATACGTAGTGAGTTCATTGTGTGTAGCAGGTACCTTATCCACCTTACATGCAACAGATGCCTGATACCTATCAGGTGGCCGCGTTACATGGGTTGACCTTCTGGGTAATTCAGGACTTATAGGTGGACTATCCTGAACGTCCTCCTGCTTTATCACTTCCTCCTGACTTTTCACCTCATCCTCCTGACTTTGTACTTCCTCCTTCTGAGTAGACTCCTTCCATTCATTACACGTTTCTGGTATTCCTGATACATTCTTTTTGTCTACTCGGGTTTCAATTACTACCTCATTGTTGATTATTTCCAGTTTATCCCAACCAACATGCTCTAAAAACTTTGCATTAGCACTGTGATATATCTTAATTGTCCCACGTTCCCAGAACCTATAAGATCTATGATTTGAGTCATAACCAACAAATATTAACTGCCTTGTACGAGTTTGTCCCTTTAACCCATGGGTCGTCAACCTGGTCCCTACCGCCCACTAGTGGGCGTTTTGGGATTCCAGGTGGGCGGTGGGGATTTCGGAGGTTAAAACCTCCTTTTGAACTAATGCGCGCGAGAATGCGTGCGTGAGGGATTTCGGAGGTTAAAACCTCCTTTTGTGTGAGTGGGCAGGCGAGCGCAAGTGCGTGCACAAGCAAACATGTGGGAAGAGGAAGGGGAGGAGTAGAAACTGTTAACAGGGACAGGCAGAAGCGGAGCAGAGCAGTTGCAAACACGTGGGAAGAGGAAGGGGAGGAGTAGAAACTGTTAGCAGGGACAGGCAGAAGCGGAGCAGAGCAGTTGCAAAATAGGAGAAAGAAAAGGCAGGAGAGAATTGTTGTTGGCTAATAATAATAAGTGGGCTAACTAGCTCAGCCTTACTTTTGTACATAGCCCTAAGGAAGATTTTAAAAAAGGAGATAAAAAGGAAAAGCACTCCTTTCTAAAAAATATTCCACACTTGCGCAAAAACTGGTGGGCGGTAAGGAAATTTTTCCATCAAGAAAGATCCATTAGTGGGCGGTAGGTAGAAAAAGGTTGACTACCACTGCTTTAACCTAATCTGTGCAGGAATATGCACCCATGCAGGAACTCCAAACGTGTGCAAGTAGCTCAAATCAGGTTTCCTACCATGCCAACGAGTAAATGGTACCTCTCCAGTAGAAGCATTTACAACGTTGTTCAGTAAATGATTAGCACACATCATGGCTTCACCCCATAATGTTTCAGGTAATCCTGAATCGGCTAACATGGTTCTAGTCATAGCTTGTAACGTTTGCCCCCTTCATTCTACAAACGAATTATGTTGAGGTCTATAAGGAGCAGAACGTTTATGCTCAATACCAGCTGTTTTAAACATAGTTTGGAACTTATAATTTGTAAACTCCGTCCCATTATCAGTAACTACAGTAATAACCTTGGCTTTTATCTTCCTTTCCGCAAATCTCAGCCAATTAAAAAATTGTTGAAATGTTTCCGTCTTGTCTTTCATTAAGTAACAGAAACCATATGTTGAGTAATGATCCATGATACTCAAAACATAACAGGCACCTCCCAAACTGGGTTTTATAGGTTCAATTAGATCAGCAAAAACAACTTCCAAAAGTTCCTTCGTTTTAAACCCATTATATCTGTTTGCTGGTGTAACCCTGCTCTTTTCCTTACTACATACATTACAATTTAAATACTTACTGCAAGGTTTTAATTTTACTCCCTCTGACAACTTTACAGTTTGTTGCAGCGTCTTGAAATTAATGTGCCCCATACGCCTATGTAGCAGATGTATGCATTCAACATGTGGTTTTACATTGTCATACACTGAATTAGCAGTATGGTCATCAGTTATAATATATAAACCATTTGTTAATTTTGCAGTAATCCTATTACCTTCTTTTTCTATGATACAGTTATCTCCCCTAAATGTTACTACATAGCCAATGTTAACTAGAGCTCTTACTGATAATAAATTAAATTTCAGTTTAGGTATATACAACATGGATAAATGTTCATTTACAAATGAACACCTTGCCATACCTTCACTAGATGCTTTCACCCTCCATCCATTTGCCAAAGATACATGTTGCTTGCTGGCAGACATTTTTATAAAACAATTCTTATTTCTAGTAATGCACTGTGATGCTACACTATCAACAACCCATGAATCATGGCTTATTGGTGCATTTCTAGAGATAGTCAAAGTAGACATACCTAAGTTGACATTATTATTTTTCTTAGCCTACCACTATCTATACCAGCTACGCAATTCAAGGAATCTTAGAGACAAAGGACCATTTATGGTTAACAAACCCCAGGATTTACAAGTATCAGGCTCTCCTGACTCAGAATCCACAAGTAACCTTAAAACAAACAAATGCCTTAAATCCAGCCACTCTCTTGCCAATACCAGGAGCTGAAATTGAGCACAACTGTATGCAAGTCATTGAGAGTCAGTTTTCGTGCAGGCCGGACTTAACGGATGTACCGTTGAAACCTGCAGACCATAACTTGTTTACTGATGGGTCGAGCTTCATTACTACGGGAGAGTGCTATGCAGGCTATGTGGTAGTTTCTCTTGACCAAGTCATAGAAGGTGGACCCCTTCCAAAAGGTACTAACGCCCAAGTAGCGGAATTGTTGGCTTTGATCAGGGCACTAGAAAGGACAAAGAATGAGAGAGTGAACATTTGGACTGACTCCAAGTATGCCTTCCTTACCTTGCATGTCCATGCAGCCGTTTATAAGGAAAGAGGTCTTTTAACAGCCTCAGGAAAGGAAATTAAACACCCCTTCCTAACTGAGAGGCTCATAGCTGCTGTCAAAATGCCAAAGTCTCGGTTATGCATTGCAAGGGCCACCAGAAGGGGCAAGATGAAATAGCCAGAGGGAATAGGGCCACCGACAAAGAAGCAAGGTTATCGGCAACCTGAGATGATCAGGGCTACCCTGGCATAACTGCTTACGTAGCATTGGAGATGCCGAAGGGACTGAGCCCTAGATACTCCAAGGCAGAGGAACTCCAAGCAACTGTAGATTTGATGGGACATAAACAAGGAGAGTGGTATGTACTTCCAGACGGAAGGATTTTTGTACCAGTTAACTTAGCCTGGCCAGTAGTAAAAGACTCCCATTCAACAACGCATATGGGCAAGACTGTGTTAGCCGAAGTGCTTCAACGTATAGCTTACATCGACCGCCACCACTCTATGTGCCCATGCAAGCAAAAGATGTAACACATGTGCCCAAGTTAATCCAAGGCAAGGACTTTGACTTCCCCCCCGGAAGCCAACCTAAAGGGTATTATCCCATGGATTCACTAGTTGTTGACTTCACAGATATGCCCAAATGTGGACTTTATAAAGCTATGCTGGTCATGGTGTGTAACTATACTGGATGGCCTGAATGTTTTCCTACAAAGACGAAGCAGGCACATGAAGTGGCCAGGATCCTGCTTAAAGACATTGTGCCCCGATATGGGATTCCCTCATTCATATAGTCAGACAATGGGCCTGAGTTTGTGCACCAAGTAATTCAAAAGCTAGCAAAATATTTAGGGACCCAATGGAGGCTTCATTGTTCTCTGCACCCTGCACAGATAACATCCTGAATATTAGTTCCCAGTGTTGCGAAAATACCCGAGCATCCCCCCTTGCTCTTGAAGAAAGGTCCGAGGATGTTAAAAATCCCAGAGAACAGGGTAAAATCAAATCACAGGATGTGGAACAGGTCCGCTCCAGCCAACGGCGCATCATTTATGCTTGGGGATGGAACTGTAAGCCAATCCCAACGCCTAAAGTCAATTATCTGACAATCCCTGTAAGAAAAGGGGCAGAGCATAGGGAAAACAGGCCCCTGCAACAATTGAGAAAAGGGGACTATATGTGAAGAGTGTTGGAGTTAGGTCAAAGCTTAATCAATCAGTCCAACCCTGCCCTGGGTCAAAAATGCTGGTTGTGTTTATCTGCTGGACCTTCATCTTATCATGCTGTTCCAGTTGAGCCAGATCTTTGGGAAAAGACCAAGGCTATGATAGTCCTTGACAAGGGAGGTAGATGGGGAACCAAAACGGCAGAAGCCCAGCTGCAAAGTGATTTGTATAATGCACTCAAAAGGCTGGGGATGAGCCGTCTCCCCATCGTTGGCCCCATAGCCGTTGGTGTAGAAATTATAGGGTCACCCTCCTTGTGCATCAAACGTTATCAGGAACCTGGCATTCCTGTGGTGTCACTGTCAGAGGAACAGTGCCCATCTGAAATGTACCTTGCCCCTAGGAAGACACTTGTGGATGTGAAATTGACTCACAGCATGTCTCCCTCGTCTCACAATCTCTTCCAACAGAAGTTCATTTTTTTGCTTCTGCCCCCACTTGTTTTTAACCGTTGGGAGGGGAATTTGACTACTGGAAGATGCCCAAGGCCATTTCAGCCACCCCGATTTCCCGTTTGGCTCTCGATTCAATCCACTACTGGATTTTGTGTTTACTTTCCCCCTGGAAACACAAGTTCCCAATATCCCTTTGAAGGACCAGTCCTCAAGAATAAGTTAATGGACCCTAACCAAGAAGTTCTATTACAGCCCCTGACTGGTATTTTCCTAGCAGGAACCTTACAGGTCTGGACTAATGAAAGGAACCTCCGAGCCCATGCCTTCTCCATGAACATCGGCGTATGTGTAGGAGAAAATGGACTTTTCTTTCTATGTGGGAAAAATGCATATCTATGCTTACCCACTAATTGGACTGGCACATGCACCCTAATACACCTCCTCCCTAAAATGGGTGTGGTAAGCGGAGAACAGGCTCTCCATGTACCTCTAATGGGACATGTCCAGAAAAGAGTGCCGCTCCTAATCCCACTGTTAGCGATCCTGGGAATAGGGACAGCAGTTGGAACAGGTGTGGGCTGAATGACCCACTCCATCACACAGTTCAGGCAACTGTCAGAAGAATTCCAAGAAAGCCTAAACCAAATTGCTGGCACCCTAGTTGAGGTCCAAGATCAAATAGACTCCTTGGCAGCAGTGGTTTTACAAAACCGACGTGCCATAGATCTCTTGACTGCTGAAAAAGGTGGGCTGTGTCTATTCCTTGGAGAAGACTGCTGTTTCTATATGAATAGATCAGGTGCGGTCCGAGGGGTGGTCAAAGAACTGCGGGACCGAGCATCCTCAATTGGTCAAAGACTGCAAGGGACAGATGCATGGTTTTCTTGGCTACTGGGATCAGGTTGGATTAAACAAATGCTGTTTCTCCTGCTATGTGGGATCGGAAGCCTAGCCTTTCTTCCTTGCATAATACCCCTACTCAAGCAACTAGTTATGAGGTCCATAAAGGAAATACGGGTTGAAAGGGAATTAATGCTGATGGAAAGCCTTATTGACCATAGGATTGCCCCACATCTCGATGATGAAGATGAAATTTCAGATACTGGCACGTATGTTCAACTTGCACTCTTGGGAGTGGAGAAAGTGCCTCTGGAAGATAAGCCCTAAGAATTGTTCTATGTGTATTACGTGTTTCCTCTCTCTCTCTCTCTCTCTCTCTCGCTGATGTGTATTCTTTTTTTTTTTTTGAAAAAAAAGTTTTTATTGGTTTTACAAAGTTTTAAGGAAAGGGGTAATGGGTATGGGTACAAATTTTGACAGCTACATCGTGCAGGAAATGGTATTCCCCCCAAGTCTCATAACCTTTACAAAATGATAAACAAAATGTTATTGCTTAGCTAAATCTTGACAGCTTATTTTTACAATGTATCTTTCAATAATTTCAATCATTTACTTTGTATCTAACAAAAAGATTCATTGTATCAGCAATTGCAAGGTTTTTCTATCTTCCTTTTGTGATCTGAGTCTTCTCATTGTTGCCTCCTCCCCCCCGCCTGCCAGCAAAGCCTCGGCCACTCCCTCCTTCATATCTTGTGTACTGTCTTCCGTTTTGTCTAGGAGAGCTTTGTTTTTTTCCATGAAGGCCTCCGCCTCCATAATTGTGTTAATTCTAACTCTGCTGCCCTCCTAGAAAATCAACATACCTTCTGGCAATAGCCACCGGAACCAGAATCCCTTATCAAATAATTTTTTTGCTAATGGTTAATATTTTTTCCTCTTATCTCTTACTTTCTTCGGGATTTGTTTCAGGATGGCTATCTCTTTGTCCTTGTATTTTAATGTTTGCCCCCTTTGTGCCCCCAGAATCTCATCTCTTGTAGCCTTTCTAAGAAATTTAATATGAACCTCTCTTGGAACATTGTGTATTCTAGCATGAGCTGAATTAACTCTATAAACCAAGTCAATATCCCATCCTAACTGCTGTTTGTCTTTTTTAATATATTCAGCTAACATTGTTGTTATGATCTCCTTCAAGTCTTCATTGTCAGTCTCAATTACGTTTTGAAATCTAAGGAAAAAAGACATCCTTTCAAATTCCATTTTTATCATGTGGTTCTCAAGTTCTAAATTTCCTCTCTGGACCACCCTCACCTCCCCCCTCATCTCAGTTGTACCCTCCTCCAGAATGTCTAGTCTTTGTTTGTTTTGTGCAGTTTGGTTTTGATTTTCTCTGAGTTGTTCATTCATTTCTCTCAATTGATTTTTCAGTTCATCCTGCCCTTTAAAAATCTTTTGAAGCAGCTGGTGGGTTACTGATTCCTCTTCAGGGGCTTTAGGTTGCAGAAACGATGTTAGTGACTGTTGTCCAATTGGGCTGGATGTTGAGGATGCTGGAGCAGATCCTGGCTTCCCAGGTGGTGGTTTCTTTGGAGCCATCATAAAAAAAACCTCAGAGATATCTATGTCCATACAAAGAAATGGCGACTGTGGAAAAGCACAACCAAGAGAGACCACGAGGCAGACAGTCCAGACAGGAATAGAGACCTTCTATATAGTTCAAATCCAGTCAATTAAATCAGTTATTCCAGATCCAAGATACTATGTAGCAAGAGATGTTTCTGAGAGTCACGGAGGCAAAAGTACAATGCCAGCAATTTTCATAGGAGGAGTCTAATTTCAAAGAGCATAACGATGGAGGAAGTGTGCCATCTTGCTTTGCCAGCATCGGAGATCAGGAAGCAACAAGTCAAAAGTTTTCAAAGTTTTTAAAGGAGTCAGATCATCACTTTTCTTTCACAATTGCATTAAGAAAGTCATTTTGCCATTGCTTATAACGAGTGTGCTTCCTTTTAAAACTCTCTCTCTCTCCTCCGAGAGAGAGGAGATAGATCCAAAGCCGCTTTTCCGAGGGGGGGGAAATCCCCCTCCCTCCAATCACACTTCCCTGGAGAAGATTTTAAGTCTTTTAGAAAGCTGATGTTCTTTCATTTAAATATCAAAAGGAGAATTGGGGAGGGTTCCCATCTCACCGCACTTCAGCTGTAGCCTTCAAATTGTCGATCATCCAGCTGCCTCAAAACGAAAGCGTGCGGGAGCATAGAAGCTCCGTCGCACACCCCCTCTCGCTTCTCGGCTCCTGGGGCAATGCCAGAGACCCCCCTGCCGCCGCCGCCGATCCATGGGACCCCCAGCGAGCAGCCCCTAAGGCAGGGCGCCCCTTCAAGGCACCCTGTGCCCCCCCCCAAGCCGAGGGGAGCCCACCAAGAGAGCGCAGGGCAGACGAACACGTCCATCGCTCTCAACAACCGGAAGCAGAATCCCACTGATGTGTATTCTGTATGCTTGTATTGTTAATCAAAAACTCTGTAATAGGCTAGACTCAATTGTGGCTATTAAGAGAGTCTAGAAGGGGGGGGGGATAAAAAATGTGAATTAAAACATAAGAGTAAGACGTGGCAAAAGGAAGAGATAAAAGCCTGCTTATACATCATGTACAAAAACAGGAAAATGTCATAAGCCCTAAACCACAGAAGACCAGTAAATGTTTTGGCCCAAGACAAAAGGAGAAGTAAGACAATATCTACTTATAAGGCTTCTTTCCTTAAGATAACCAATAAGAAATGAGTTAAGTGTTTCTGTGTTGCACTGCTTTTGAGAATGTATAAGAATGCTTGATTTGATGATGAAGCTTGTTCAGAACTTGCAATACTAGCCTTTGACTAGTTTTCTGAACCTGGCTGCCAATAAACTTCTCCTTGAATCCCGAGACGTCTAAGCCCTGTCATTTTCTGCAACATATTACTTTTTATTTATTATTATTCCCTTCAAATTCTATATCTATTTATGGGATAATTTTCTTAGTTTAGCTTTGTTTGGAAGGAAAAAGTGTTTATCTCTGTTGAAAAGAAATGAACGTGGGAAATCTGACTAGTTCCTGTGCCTAATAATTGCTTTAACAAGATGGTAATTATTCAGTATTTTGTTACTCTTTCTGACTAGCCCCCTGGGACTATCAGTTCTTGAAATGAGTCAGACAAGGCTACTGTTTTCGAAAGGATGTAAACTGCTGTGACTTACATAAATTAAGAAGAGAAATGGTATAATAATAGATATGTTAAATATGGTGGTAAGCATATGAATGATGGGATGTTTGTATTATAAGAATTATCTTTTAAATAAACACACACACTCATGGATTATAACCTCAAATTTTAAAATAATATCGGCACAAGTAAAAAAAAAAAAGTATCATGTTTATTGCAATCCAAAATGAGCCGCGAAAAAGCGTTCCAAAAACCGGGGGGGGGGGGGGGAGCTGACCCTGTGGTTTTCAGTGCTCCGGACAAGCACAGTGCTGGGAACGATTAACTGTAGTTAGAGGGAGTTGAGTTCTTTGTCTCTCTGTCTCCCCCTCTTTCATTCTATTTCTTTCTCCCTCTTTCCCTATGCTGTTAGGGTTCAATATGCTGTTAGAGTGAGCAGTATTTCGCCCAATGGCTCGTGTCGAAGGGTCTGGGATGGAAGAGGCTGGGTCCCATTGCCCAGGGTGAACAGCTAGGGTCCTAACAGCGGAGGCGGAATGGTAGAGATGAATGACTGGGGGAGAAAGCCTGGGGGCGAACAAGGGGCAGCGAAGGGTACGAGGAGAACAGTCCCATTCCGCCTGGAATTGCCTAAGGGGACCTTACAACCTGCTTTGCAATCACTTCCTTTCAATATTAAGAAATTTTGTTTGTTATATATAAATTTTCTATATTCACTATAGCAGTGTACTGTCTGGGTACAATCTGTTTTCCATAGACATAATAAATCTTGTACACACAATAATTATGACTGTTATTCTCAAAATCTATTCGCCATGGTCTTCACTTATCCTTATTAAACATTTTCCATTGTTTAATTAAATGCTCTGTTCATTTTTCTCTATAATCAATTTATACTATCAGACATTATAAACATCATGTAGACATCACATTTATAACCATTATCCTCCAAGTCATAGTGTTTACTTATCCTAATTATTCAATGTTCATTATGTAATTACAATTACTTCATCTTTGTTTACATATCCTCCTTGATTCTAAATTTCTAACTTCTGCTTCTATTTTCTAATCATTAATAAAATAGTTCCCAAGTTAAAAAGTAATATTTTCCCCATTTCTAGTTTCTATCTTTATACTAATTTTTAATAGAACTCTTGTATTAGACTGTATTCTACATCTATTCCTCATCTCTTGCCCATTTTCGTATCTCATCTCTTACTGACTTCTTGGCACATCTCCCATACTCCTCCCTTGGGGTCTTATATCTTCTTATATCATTCATGTTTAATCTAAGTATTTCATCTGTCTCTATCACTTCTTCACTCTGTTGAGCCTTCGGTAGACCTTTCAATGATCCTTTCCTCACTTCAGGGGTGTCTTTCCATGTATCCTCTTCTGTTTTTTGATCTGTTAAAGTGTAATTTACCTTTTCTATTTCATCAGCTTTTACTATCTCTTCTTTTTCTTTTTGTATCATTTGTCATTTTTCCTCCCCCGTCCTTTCCTCTGTTCTTTCTATTTTCTCCTCTACTTCCTGGATTTCATATTCATTATTCAGTGTCATTTGCTAATTTTCTGGTCTCACAACTATGTCATGTATTCATTCCTTTATCTCTTTATGATTCCGTGTCATCATTTCCTGCGTAGCTTGGAGCAACAGTAATATTTCTTTTAATAATACATTTATTTCCCCCTGTTGTACCATTTTGTCTTATTTTAATGAATTAAAAATTTACTCAGTAATCTATCCAGATCCCAATGTCCCAATTATTCATCACACCAAGAAAGCCAATATTAGAGCAGTTCACAAAATCACTCCCTTAAATAGTCCATTAGCAACCTTCACTTAGTTTCAAAACAAATCCAAGCTGTTTCCCACTCTCACACTGTCCAGCATATTTGTAATCCTCAAGGTTCTAAGATTTGAATGTTTTCACAGTCTGTCTCCAAACACCAAGTACAATCAATTTGCAGGTGTTGTTTAGTGTATTCCAGCTTATTTGTAGACTAAACTGGCCATAGGGGGCGAACAATTGCCCCCTGTGGAACGGGCGCGCAATTTGGGCGTCCTCCTAGACGCCCGGCTGTCAATGGATGATCATGTGGCAGCCGTGGCAAGGGGGGCGCTCCACCAGGTTCGCCTGGTGCGCCAATTGCGCCCCCTTCTGGACCGTGATGCCCTACGCACAGTCACTCATGCACTGGTGACGTCTCGCCTGGACTACTGTAACGCTCTCTACATGGGGCTTCCCTTGGGACGCGCCCGAAGACTGCAGCTAGTCCAGAACGCAGCCGCGCGGGTAGTCATGGGGAGTACTAGGTACTCCCACGTAACACCTCTCCTGCGCGAGCTGCACTGGCTACCTGTGGTCTTTCGGGTGCGTTTCAAGGTTCTGATCACCATCTTTAAAGCGCTCCATGGCATAGGGCCTAGTTACCTGCGGGATCGCATCCTCCCACATACATCCCTGCGGCCAATCCGCTCTCACAGGGAGGGCCTTCTCCTGGTGCCGTCCACGAGGCAATGCCAACGGGCGACACCAAGGAGTAGGGCCTTCTCTGTGATGGGCCCAACCCTCTGGAATGACCTCCCCCCCGATATTAGAACCACTACTGACCTCCGCTCCTTCCGACAGAAACTGAAGACACACCTGTTCCGACTGGCTGGTTTGGCATAATTTTAACGTCTACCTCCTGGCATACACATTCTTACTGGTTTTTAGAGGGATATTGTTTTAAATTTAACTTGATATTTTAAACTTTTGTATTGATTTATTTATTAGCTGTACAGTTTGGTATATTTTACCCTCCTCTTATATATGTATTTATATAGTTATTTCTACGTTTTAATCTGTTGTATTTTAATACGGACTGTACACCGCCCCGAGTCCCTTTCGGGAGAGGGGGCGGTATATAAACGCTAATAATAAATAAATAAATAAATAAATAAATAAATAAATAAATAAATAAATAAACAACTTTCAATCCACCTTCCTTCACTCCAGCTGCCAGAGGGGTTGGTGAGAAAGCCACACCTCATGCCAATGCCGGTGAAGTGCCGCATCTGAATGGCAGCCCTGGACTGCTGGGAGGACCGGGGCTGACATGTGGCCCCCCTACCACAGAGACTGCTTCTACAACACAAAGGGTACGATGAGTGGACGTAGAGGGTAGACACCACCACCCCCAGTTTCCCTGGATACCTGTGGTGGAACCGAGCCACCAGCTGAGCATTTACACCATTGCTAGGTACTCACAAGGCTTCTCCAAGGGGGCATCCCTTCCACATTATCAGATATTGTAAGCAACCCTTACGCAGTAGGGCATTGAGTACCTCCCACACTTCATAATGCTGTTCCCCAGCCCCCACAACTGGAGGCGGTGGTTTAGCAGGAGATCCTCTGATCTGAGCTGTCCGCACAGGCCAGAGCAGGCTATAGTGGAATACTGGATGGGTCCTTCCCAACAGATGGGGTAATTGTAGTTGTACCATCATGAGGTTGATCATCCATACAATGGGGAAGGGACCAATATATTTAGGTCCAAGTTTCTTGCAAGGCACATCCAGATTCAGGTATTTAGTGGAGAGGTAGACTTCCTGACTGACCTGAAAGGGGATCTGTACCAATGTTCCTTCTAATTTTTTTCAGTGTGAGCGGAAAAGTATAGTGTTTGAGCGGCAAATTTTCATGCCTGAGCACCTGAATTTTTTTCACAGATGTCACCCAAGACAACAACAAAATCAGTGTTATTTGAAAGTTATGTTTATTCAAGGTACCCGCTTAATTAAAAGTGTTATATAAGTTGGAAAAAGTGTATTTTCCAACCAGAGTTGCAATCTCAGTTTCCCCAAAATTAAAAGAGATCACATTCGACAGAGCAGCAGTTTCAAATATATTCCAATCTGTCAGCTTGTTGTCTGGAAAACGACTGTCAAGATGCAAACACAAACGTTCAATAAATCTGAGTATGGGAGCCGTGTCAATGTCTGGGTTGCTCTGCATATATTCGTGAGCTTCGTCATTCCAGTAAGCTGTTTCCCCTTAATACTGCAGGAGAAGCTTGGTTGTTCTGGCCTTCACAAACTGAATGGCTTCGATTGGAGATAGAGAGACTGAAAAGAGAGAGGGTGTTGGGAGGTATAGATAGAAGGATAGATCCAAAAGAAGGATGGAATCCAAGTCCAAGGAAATTCTCCAACTGTCAGAATGGCATGGTTAGAAATAAATAGTTGTTGCCATGGAAAGTTAACAGCCTACAAATACTTTGTAAAATATAAACTTACTAGAAATATCTTGCTGTGAGAACTGAGATAATACAGTATTTTAAAACTCAAGGTTGAAAAAGAAAAAGTATTTGGAAGCAGTGAAAAAGAGGCAAAGTTCCAGTAACCATAAATTGGCAGCATTCAAGTTAAGCTTCTCCTCTCTTAACACAGACCTTCACCAAATGCTCATGAAACTTTAGGGTTCTGAGGAACACAGATTGAAAAATATCAAACATCTTTATTTAGATAGATTGTGCATGTTAGATAATGCTCATGGTGATTTTTATTTGCTTGCATGACTTTTAATTGCTTTTTAGTAGACTTTTTTATTTATTTTGTTTGTTTTTCATTTTGGGAAATTTAGCCTTACAGCATAGAGATGAGAGAGGGAAGCTATTCCCAAAATATCAATGCAGATTATTTTGACAACTACATTCACTAAAACATGATGCATCAAGACAAGTAGTTATAATTCATAAAGGTATGGTACATGTTACAACCAGCTCTATATCTAACACCTCATTTTTTATCTACCTACTAACTGTAATCCATTCATCAGCTTTTGTAGTCTTACTGAAATCACTCATTTATTTTGAAAGTGTCTATATAACCATTTAAAAGGCGCCAAGCAAATATCTGTATTGCTAGCATTCATAGCAAACCTACAGGTCAACTAAGCTCTCATCCCATTGTCCCATAAATGTGCTTAAATGTATCTCTTTTTCCAAGAAGCAGCCCAAACTTTTCAAAGCTTATCAAAAGTAATATCTCCTCCCAATAAATTCACCATTTTTCAATCCAAGCAGCCAACCTTTGCCTTTAAGACAAGCCTTCCTCTACCCTACAGCTGTAAAGTCTCTGACTAATGACCTTTGATTTTATAGTCTATCATTTATTTGTTTGTTTGTTTGTCTTATTGCCCCGAGGAAACCGACCTGCTAAGATTAGACATGAACTTGTGGGTGAACCCAGACAATTGTGGGTCATCAAGAAATCGTGCTTAAAGCAAAGTAGGAGTCGTCCGAGAGGGCCACTTGATGGTATTTTTGTGCAATGCATTTATTTTCCAGATCCACTTTTCTTACACAACACTGATGTGGGGTTTGGGCCGGAACCAAAGCGAACCCGGAGAGCGTTTGTGCGAACGCGGCCTCCACTATCCGGGATGTGTGTCTGAGGAAACTTTCAAGGGAAGCAGCGTGGTCTGCACTCCCCTCCCCTCCTTCCCCTGCAGGGTGCTCGCATGGGGCTGGGCCGGCAGGGAGCCCAGCACCACTCCCTCACCCTCTCCAGCAGTGTGGCCGAGGCTCGGACGGTCCCAGCAGCAGAGAGGCAGAGAGGCGGGGAGTCATGGTGGCAGGGCAGGCGCACAGACCGTGCTGCTGAGGACGGGCACTGGATGGGATGTTGGTAGCGCTGGGAGTCGGGCTGTGCGTGGAGGAGCCGGTGGCCAGGGCCCCTTGAAGCAGCAGCAGCCAGCATGTCCCGCAAGAAGAGCCCCAAGGGCAAAGGCAGCAGTGCCATGCCCTCCTCTGCCCTGCCTGCTGCTCAGCAACGTGCCCCTGAGTCTGTTGGAAAGAGGTAGCAACCTTATTCAGATGCTGAAAAATTCAGCCCCTTCCTTTTTTGGGATTTAAAAAAACACACAATCTACCTAATTAAAAGGAGCAAGAACCTCCAGATTCCACCTCCCAGGAGTCCTGCCCCTGCCCGACACACTGGCTGCCGGGGCTTTACGTAATCAGTTCCAAATAGCGTAGCGTGGCCGCCGCTGGCTTCTCCCCTTTGGGGAGGAGAAGTAGGTTTCTCCCCCCTCACCCAGGAGAAGGCCGGGAGTGGGTGCTTTTGTAGGGAGGCAGGTCAAGCAGCAGTTTTTGATTTCAAAGATGGGTGGGGAAGGGAAGTTGGGCGTTTACCAAAAATCACTGTGCGGCAGTTGAAAACTGCTGCGTGGTGTTTTCCTGTCACGTGCGCAGCTGCGCAGCCACGCAGCCACGCAGCTTAGAGGGAACATTGATCTGTACCCTCTGCTTCTTATCCACCTGGACCCCCACATCCTCTGGGCTCACCCAAGGACACTTGGGTATTAGTACGAACTCCCTACCTGTGGCCACCTGGAACGGGGTGAACCCCGTACTGCTGTGGATGGTGTTATTATACGCTACTTCGGCATAGGGAAGAAAATGATAAGTGAGCACCTGTCTACCCTAGACGAGTTCAAATCACCAGGACCAGATGGATTACACCCCAGGGTTCTGAAGGAACTGGCAGATGAGATCTCAGAACCACTGAACTCTATCCTTCAGAGAACCTGGAGCACCAGGGAACTGCCAGAGGACTGGAAAAGAGCTGATGTGGTTCCCATCTTCAAAAAAGGAAAAAAAAATAGATCCAGGAAACCTCAGACCTATCAGCCTGACCTTAATACCAGGAAAGATTCTGGAAAAGATAATCAAGCAATGAATTAGCAAACATCTAGAAGTAAACAAAGTAATAGCCAAAAGCCAACATGGGTTTGTCAAAACCAGATCATGCCAGACAAATCTTATTGCATTCTTTGACAAAGTGACAAAATTAGTGGACCAGAGGAATCCCATCGACAGTTTACTTGGACTTCAGTAAGGCATTTGATAAGGTAGACCATAACCTACTACTAGATAAAGTAGAAGAATGTGGGTTAGACAGCATCACCACCAGATGGATTCGTAACTGGCTGACCAACCGCACTCAACGTGTAGTCCTCAATGGAACTGCATCTACACGGAGGGAAGTATGCAGTGGAGTACCCCAAGGCTCTGTTTTAGGCCCAGTACTCTTCAACATCTTCATCAATGACTTGGACGAGGGGATAGATGGGGAACTCATCAAATTTGCAGATGACACCAAGCTGGCAGGAATAGCCAACACTCCAGAAGATAGGCTCAAGATACAGAACGATCTTGACAGACTTGAACATTGGACACTATCTAACAAAATGAAATTCAATGGTGAAAAAAGTAAGGTTCTACATTTAGGCAAGAAAAACAAAATGCACAGGTACAGTATAGGTGGTATCTTGCTCAACAGTAGTAACTGTGAGAGGGATCTCAGAGTCCTAGTGGACAACCATTTAAATATGAGCCAGCAGTGTGTAGCAGCTGCCAAAAAAGCCAACACAGTTCTAGGCTGCATAAACAGAGGGATAGAATCAAGATCACGTGAAGTGTTAATACCACTTTATAATGCCTTGGTTTACTTGGAATACTGCATTCAGTTTTGGTCGCCATGATGTAGAAAAGGTGTGGAGACTTTAGAAAGAGTGCAGAGAAGAGCAACAAAGATGATTAGGGGACTGGAGACTAAAACATATGAAGAACGGTTGCAGGAACTGGGTATGTCTAGTTTAATGAAAAGAAGGACTAGGGGAGACATGATAGCAGTGTTCCAATACTCAGGGGTTGCCACAAAGAAGAGGGAGTCAAACTATTCTCCAAGGCACCTGAGTGTAGAACAAGAAGCAATGGGTGGAAGCTAATCAAGGAGAGAAGCAACTTAGAACTGAGGAGAAATTTCTTGACAGTTAGAACAATTAATCAATGGAACAGCTTGCCTCCAGAGGTTATGAATGCCCCAACACTGGAAGTCTTTAAGAAGATGTTGGATAGCCATTTGTCTGAAACAGTATAGGGTTTCCTGCCTAGGCAGGGGGTTGGACTAGAAGACCTCCAAGGTCCCTTCCAACTCTGCTATTGTATTGTATATGGAAGGTGATCAGCCCAATCATCTTGCTGATGTTTGACATAGCAATGCAGATAACATTCCACCATTGCATTGGTTCTTTCAACAGCTCTGTTGGTGGCTGGGTGGAATGCAGAACTCAACCCCTGTGATGACCCAACCCTGGTCAAGAATTCCCGCCAAAACCGGGCAGTAAACTGGAGTCCACGATTGGAGATCACCCTTTGCGGGATGCCATGGAAACAATAGATATGCGTAATAAAGAGCTTAGCCAATTTCCTGGCAGAGGGGAGACCGGAGCAACCTATGAAATGAGCGTGCTTTGAAAATAAATCTATCACAGTCCAGATTACTTTGTGTCCCTGACTTTCTGGTAGCTCCACGATAAAGTCCATGCCAACTTGTTCCCATGGCTGTACCAGAGTGGCTACGGATTGTAACAGACCAGCAGGCTTTCTGGGATGCCCCTTCATGGTAGTGCATACCGTACAACTTTTCACATACTCCTCTACATCCAATTTCATCTGCGGCCACCAGAATTTCTGGTTGGTAAGATGCAGTGTTTTTAAGTACCTGAAATGGGCAGCTGAGCAAACACAGTGGCAACAAAGAAGAACCTCTAGGTGATCCACTTGGGGCACATACAGCTTGGAACCCTTCCATGTGAAGCTGTCTCTCGTGTAAATAGGGATTGGTTCTCATTGTAGAACCGATCCACAGGGATTGCGGCTTGAATGGCTTGTGCTATACTCCTGCTCGTGTTGACTCGAGCTGCTGATGGGGTCTGTTAGGGATGTAACCCTAGGCTTGGCTTGACAATGTATATAAGCTATGATTGTTACAAATGTTACTGTTACTTTAAATGTTAGAGATATGTAATTGGCTTGTTACCTCATGCAGCTATAAGAGGGAGCCAGAATGACTGTTAGTTCTCTCTCTGTTTGTTAGAAGCTGGTTGGTGGAAACCTGATTTGAGCTACTTGCACATGTTTGGAGTTCCTGCATGGGTGCATATTCCAGCACAGATCAGATTAAAAGGACAACATAGAGCTAGGAAATTATTTTTTGTTGTTTATAACTCAAACCATACATCTTATAGGTTCTGGGAACTAGGGACAATTAAGATCTATCACAGTGCAAATGTGGAGTTTTTAGAGCATGTTGGTTGGGATAAACTGGAATTCAACAACGATGTAGTGATTGAAACCTAGGTTTTTCCTAGTGGTAAAACAGAGAAACCAGATATAAAAATTAAGGATGAAGTGCAAAGTGAGGAGGAGTTAGAAGAACGGGAACAGATGCAACAAGAGAGTCCAATAGTGAGCCCTGAGTTACCCAGAAGGTCAACCCGTGTAACGCAGCCACCTGATAGGTATCAAGTTCAAGTTCAAGTTCAAGTTTATTTGATTTATAGACCGCCCCCTCTCCCCGAAGGGACTCGGGGCGGTGTACAGGAACCACATTAAAAAACCATATACATAATAAATACTCTTAAAACCAGATTAAACCTAGAGCCCTGTACAAGTTATTAAAAATTAAGACATTACCTAAACCCAGCCCATCGAGTTTAAAAATACAGGCATAGGGTGGGAAGCTGGAATTAGGCCAGGCCGGCTAAATTGAACAGGTGGGTTTTTAGCTTCTTGCGGAAGGAGCGGAGATCTGTAGTTGTTCTGATATCAGGGGGAAGGTCATTCCAGAGGGTCGGGCCCATCACAGAGAAGGCCCTTCCCCTGGGTGTCGCCCTCTGGCATAGCCTAATGGACGGCACCCGGAGAAGTCCCTCTCTGTGCGAGCGGATTGGCCAAAGGGATGTATGGGGCAGGATGCGATCCCGCAAATACCTAGGTCCTGTGCCATGGAGCGCTTTAAAGATGATAGTCAGCACCTTGAAACGCACCTGGAAGGCCACAGGTAGCCAGTGCAGCCCACGCAGGAGAGGTGTTACATGGGAGTACATAGCGGCTCCCAAAACTGCCCGCGCGGCCGCATTCTGGACAAGCTGCAGCCTTCGGGTACATCTCAAGGGGAGCCCCATGTAGAGAGAGTTACAGTAGTCCAGGCGGGACGTCACAAGCGCATGGGTGACTGTGCGAAGGGCAGCCCGGTCCAATAGGGGACGCAGTTGGCGCACCAGGCGAACCTGGTGAAACGCCCCCCTTGCCACGGCTGTCACATGGTCGTCCATTGACAGCCGGGCATCTAGGAGGACGCCCAAATTGCGCACCTGATCCACGGGGGCCAGATGTTCACCCCCAATGGCCAGTGATGGAATCAACTGGTTGAACCGGGGTGCAGGCATCTGTTGCATGTCAAGTAGATAAAGTTCCTGCAATGTATAATGAACTATCAATGTATCCTAAAGAGGAGCAAATATTTTGGAAAGCAGCAATGAACAGGGAACTGAAATCTTTACAAGATCTGGAGGTATATGAAAATGTGAGATTACCACCAGGTGAAAAGACGTAGGGTGTAAATGGATTTATAAGGTTAAAACAAGTGTAAGTGGGACAGTTACCCATAAAGCTAGATTGGTAGCACAAGGTTTCAACCAGTCGGCAACTAATTATGATGAAGTGTTTTCACCAAGTTTAAAAGCCATAACATTGCGTGCATCATTAGTTTGGGCAGCTAAGCATGGATATGTAATAAATCATTTAGATGTTGAAACAGCATATCTTCATGCACCGTTGCAGCACAATATTTATTTAAAGAAACCTGAAGGGTTAAACACTGATAGCAACACTGATTGTTGGAAATTTAAAAAGAGCCTGTATGGTTTAAAACAGTCAGGCTACGAGTGGAATCAATGCACAGTGAAGGAATTAGCAAGGATAGGGTTTAAAACTGGATTAGCTGATCCTTGTTTATTTAAGCATGAAAGTGATGGTATGACTTCATTATTGTTATTGTTTACAGACAATATAGCGTTGATTACTAAAACAGAACAGAAGGCCATTGAAATTATTACACTATTAAAAAAGAGGTTTAAAATAAAACATCTTGGTGAAATAAAGAAATATCTTGGAGTGAAGATAGATAAGACTAGGGGAGGATATAAAATATCACAGGCTGCTAAGATCAATCAGTTACTGAGGAATTACAAAATGGAACTGTGTAAACCTGCTAAAACTCCTATGAGTCAGGAATTTAGCAATGATGATAACAAAAGCCCAGTGTTTGATAAGAATACTTATCAATCCCTAATTGGTAGTTTATCTTATCTTAGCAATTGGTCTAGACCAGATATTTCATATAGCGTTAATCAATTGGCAAGGTTTAATGCCGAACCCACTGAACGGCATTGGCAAGCAGCAAAACGTGTATTAAGGTATCTGAAACAGACAATACACTATACATTATACTTAGAGCCTAAGGATGAGCTGATATTAACCACATACGCTGATACAAGTTTTGCAACTGAAGTTTCCACGCGTAAATCTACATCAGGTATTGCGATATTCTGAGGAAAGGCATTGGTTGGATGGCAGTCTATTCATCAAAAGCATATACGTTTATCTACAATGGAGGCCGAATTTTCATGTTTATCTTTGCTATGTACCGATTTAATTTGTTACAAGCAACTACTGATAGATATGGGAATTAATGTTCGTGAGCCTATTGTTGTATACGAGGACAACCAAGTAGCGATCCAGATGGCAACAAATATTGCTGTAAAGACAAGAACAAAGCATACTGACTTAAGATATATGAATGTACGGCAAAGTATTAGTTGTAAAATGATTACACTAGAATATTGTATGTCTGAAGAGAATGTTGCTGATCATTTTACCAAAGCACAAGGTACGGTCAAACATAAACAATGTTGTGATGTTTATGGATTAAGAATGTGAAGTTGTGTGTAAATGCATTGACAACCCAAGAGGGGAGAATGTTAGGGATGTAACCCTAGGCTTGGCTTGGCAATGTATATAAGCTATGATTACTTTACTGTTACTTTAAATGCTTAAGAGATGTAATTGGTTTGTTACCTCAAGCAGCCATAAGAGGGAGCCAGAATGACTGTTAGCTCTCTGTTTGTTAGATGCTGGTCAGTGTATTGTGAGGTATTGTGGTTTGCTACTGTTAGCTGTTGTGGCCCAGCAGGAGCCGTTGGAGTTGCCACCAGGCTCTGACAGCGAGGGTCCCTCTGAGTCGGCTCAGGAGGATGTGGAGGACCCTGGACAGGGTTCCGACTCTGAGCAGGGCGTAGAGAGGCTGGTTGGCCACCAGGAGGCGCCTGAGGCATGGAGCAGTGGTGAAAGCCAATGGAAGGGGGCTCCTGATGTCATGCCTTAGAGCAGTGGGGAGGAGTCATGGGACAGTGAGTCAGACATCAGCAGTGAGCTATTAGATGCTCGTTACCAGCGTGCTACCCGGCGTAAGGAGCAATTGAGCAATTACAGGAGGTAATTGCTCTCAGCTGCTGATAATTAGACTCCTCTCCAGACTATAAAGGGACTGCTTGTGGACACACCCTTTGCAGGAATCAACTGATCATTGGAGTTGGAGAAGCTCTCAGATCTGTGTCGTACTTTGGCAGGCTGGATTGCTGCCAAAGGGTTTACCTGGATTGCTGCCAATCTGTTCCCTGGACCTTGGCAGGCAGGAGTGCTGCTAAGGTGGTTATCTGGAGCTTGGTAGCTGGATTGCTGCCAAGGGGTGTCGCTGTAGCTGGATTGCTGCCCAGAGTGCTATCTGGATCTTGGCAGGCTGGATTGCTGCCAAGGTGGAACTTGTATGAAAATAAACATCTTGAAGAGTCTTTGTGTCGGAGTGACTTGGTGACGAGTGGGGGGGTAAGAACAGTTAGCTATATTTTGTGTGTTAGACTGACTATTTTGATAAATGAATTACTGAACCGTGTATGACTTGGACTGTTAACCGGACTCTGAATACCTCTATATTTCTACATAGCAAAGTGCTATATTTTTATACTTTTCAGTGTCTCTGTATGCTGGTTTGTGCGTGTTATTCCATATCACTCTCATTACACTTCTCTGCATACTTGCTCTTCTAACGGGAGCTTAATTGCTTAACAATCTTGTCTTGGAAACCGTAAATTTAGCGCAGCCTGAAGTCTTCCTCCGTCCGCGGGCTTTAGGATTTTTCCAATGGCACTACTTAATCTTTCTCTCTCTTCACCATTAAGGAGAGTAGTCATCAACTGTTCCAAATCCTGCCAGGTTGGATTATGGGTTTTAATAATAACCCTGAACAAGTCAATAACCTCCTGAGGCTTAGCGGACAATGGTCCGTAATGTTGTTTCCAATTTAATAGATCTGTAGTGGTGAATGGGACGTATTGAAATAGAGGCTGAATTTATGCCCGTCCCTGTCCATCTATAATTCTTTGATCCACTTGGCGAAGTGGGGCTAGAAACTGACTTCTGGTTCGGGCAGCAATGGGAGAATTCCGTTGAGTTGCAGGAGAAGGGGGTCTGCTAGAAGGACTTTCCACTTTTTGCTTTTCCCTCTGGTCACTTTGTCCTACTGCCCCTTGATTATTACCACTGGTAGCATTTTGTTGCTGCCTTGGATGATAAAAAGGGGCATATGGAGGGGGACCTTCCTCTTCATAGGGTGCGGTCTTTAGGATAGGCTTCTTTTCGGGGTGACTCTTTTTAACCTGACATTTGCCATTTCCTCTCATTTGAGCCACACAGACCTTCATGGCTTCCATTCTACATTTACAAAGCCAGTCAGGATTCTGTTGTACTGCTATTTGCCACTGGTCAATATTGATACTGATCCGGGTGGCCGGTTTTAGCATCTGTTACGATCTAATGTACTTTTCAAATGATGTCTGGATTAAAAGTGCCTTCGGGCTTCCACCCTACATTAAATGTTGGCCATTCATTCTCACATAATCTTTTCAAATCCCCTAGATTGGGCTTGGGATCTCCATAATCTCCACTAAAAGCTTTCTTAAAGTTTCTCAACATGCATTGAAGAGGCATTCGAGGAACGCTTCCTCCACCTCCCATGTTCTATTTCTAACACACTTTCCACTGACCTGCGGCCCCAGAGACTCACGGTCAACAACAGGAACTGCAGTAGCTTAACCACCTACACAATTGTAGAACCTCATTAGGATACGCCGGTTCCGTTAGGAAGGGACGCTATCCTGGGTTCAGGGGGGTGATCGGGCCCCCTCTTCCACTCTTAACCGAGTGGGTCTACAATTCCCACAATACTTGCCTGCAGGCATCTTCTTTCTCAGCCGGCATAATTTTATTGACTTGTCCTGATCCCGGTCAGGTTCTTGGATCGGCGGGGTCCACCGAATGCCCGAGGGAGGTCATCTGCCCACTTCCAGAGAAAGTTTCCATTGGTGTCTGAAGATTGGCCGAGACAGCCTTGATGGGGCACCGATCGGTCCATTCCATCCACAGCGAAATATTGTTCTAAGTCCCATCTGGGTCGCCAGAATTGTTGCAGAAAATGACAGGGCTTAGACATCTCGGGATTCAAGAAGTTGTTTATTGGCAGCCAGGTTCAGAAAACTAGTCAAAGGCTAGTATTGCAAGTTCTGAACAACCTTCATCATCGAAGCATGCATTCTTATACATTCTCAAAAGCAGCACAACACGGAAACACTTAACTCATTTCTTATTGGTTATCTTACGGAAATAAGCCTTATAAGTAGATATTGTCTTATTTTGTCAGGGTGGAATTTCAGCCCTGTTCCCCTCCTAGGGTAATTGTATTTAATGTGGGATGAACCGTGGTTTTTCCTTGAAGTATACTTCAACATTAAGAAAAATAAACCCGAGATATATTCTAAGAAACACATTTTATTGTAAAGAAAATGAAAACAAAACTTACTAGCTAATGATTACATTTAGGCAGTGTTCCTGCCTACCTTCTTGGCAGGCAAACAAACAATGTGTGGACATGCGTAGTGAGCTTAGCGATACGAGTCAGATCAGTCTACCGTATGTCTTAGAGTTTAAGCACAGCTGGCAAACAAAAAAACGCAGTGACACCCCTTCTTTTGCCAGTTGAGCGGACATCTGGTACATCATCAAATAAGGCACATCTTCTTACGCAGATGCTCGTGTTGAGCTGCTGAAAGCGGTTTGTTGAGCATGTCAGCAATTTGATCATGTGTAGATACATATTGCAATTTAACAAAACCTTGTTTAACTAATTGCTTTATGTTTTGATAACAGATGTCAATGTGTCTGGACCTAGAACCTGTGAAATGTGACTCAGAAATATAAACCACCGATTCATTATCTTCCATCATGGTGATTGGTCGAATCGGACATGTCCAGATATCTGTGACCAAAGCATCAAACCATGTTAGAGAATTACATGCATCCGAAGCACAAGCATATTCAGCTTCAGTAGATGAACAAGAAACAAAATTCTGTTTCCTCACTTGCCAGTAAACAGGACATCCATTTAGGAACATCATATAACCTGAAGTACTTTTACGTGATTTCTTATCACTCACCCAATCAAAATCTGCATAACAACATAATTCTGCATAATCAGTATGTGTTGGTTCTAACAATAACTTCATATGTTTAGTATGTTTTAGGTATTTCAATAACTTCTAAACACATGTCCAATAAAACTGTTTTGCCTTACCTACATGTCAAGACAAGAGATTAACACTAAGTGCAATGTCAGGTCTGGTCCAACTACTAATGTACAACAGTGACCCAATGACTGAACGATAAAATGTTTGATCCTCGAACTCAGGACTTGATTCATGTGTCAAGTTGTGAAAATCTGTTTGCATGGGTGTCTTTGTTGTGTTAGCATCCTTCATGTTGCAATGATGCAAAATGTGTTCAATTTTATCCTCTTGTGAAAGACTAAACCCCTTCTGTGTTTTGTCAATCTGAACACCTAAGTAAGTGCTAATATGACCTAAAGATTTCAATGTGAAGTATCTCTGCAAACTTTTAGCAAAAATCTCACTCATTTTCTTGTTTGGACCGATATAAATGATATCATCAACATAAACAAGAACTATCTCATATGTATTGTTAGATCTTTTTGTGAACACGCATTCATCAGTTTCGGACTTAATAAAGCCCATTAAATTTAGTTTGTCAGTAAGACATAAGAACCACATTAAACCAGACTGTTTCAGACCATAAAGACTTTTGTTTAGAAACCAGGTATCCCCTTCTTTCTTTCGGAATCCTGGAGGACCTCTCACGTAGATCTCTTCATCTAGGTCAGCATGTAGATAAGCCGTGTCAACATCGAACTGGAAAACCTCTAAACCAAGGATAGTTGCAGTGGCTAAAGCAATTTTTACACTCTCAGTTCTGACTGTCGGTGAGTAGGTGTTTGTGTAGTCCTCAGGATAACGTTGAGCGAAACCCTGAGCTACAAGTCTGGCCTTGTACAATGACTCACCATTTGGCTTCTTCTTGATTCTGTAGACCCATCGAGTGCCAAAGTCATTTCCGGTTTGCTCGGAGGGTCATTTTAAGCATTCCGAAGGCTTCAGGGAAGCCTCCGGACGGTCCCTGAAGCCTCCCGAGGGCCTCCGGGGGGGCAGGGGAGGCTCTTTTCACCCTCCCCAGGCTCCTATAAAGCCTCTGGAGCCTGGGGAGGGCGAAAAAATGGCTTTTAAAAACGGTGAACTCAGCTGGGCAGCGCGCGCATGCGCGCTGGCCAGCTGACAATAACTTACTTTATTAAGTTAATAAAATAGATTAATAGATTAATAGAAACCTAGGAGTATTATAAGTGTGACACACACACATATATATATACACAGTGATAAATTGATAAGTCTCTCTCACTCTCTCCCTATCCTATGACAGTTGTTCTCATATAACATACGAACTTATTCATATATAGAGTTTACTACCCCCTATTACTATTTAAAATTGATAATTGAGTAGAGGAAGAGGGAAGAGGAGAGGGAAAGGGAGGAGAGGGAGAGGAAGGAAGGCAGGTAGGCAGGTAGGCAGGTAGGCAGGAAGGAAGGAAGGAAGGAAGGAAGGAAGGAAGGAAGGAAGGAAGGAAGAAAGAAAGAAAGAAAGAAAGAAAGAAAGAAAGAAAGACTGGAGAAAGTTACGAGGGAGAGAAGAAAGTGGGAGTTCTGGAAAAAAACTAAAGTAGGGATCCAATTCTTCCAAAAAATGACAAGTAGTACAAATTTAACGAAAATTGGCACGGGGAGGAAGCCAGCATCCCAGCCATCCCTAGCAGCTGCCAGTCCTTCGAACCAAAGATCTTTGGAGGATATGCTCCAGAGAGAAAGATCCAATTCAACTAAGGAATTGCAGATGATATTACAGACCATGCAGGAACTAATAGCTAAAAATCACGAAGAACTAAAAAAGGATATTAGAGAAATTTATTTATTTTATTTATTTTATTATTAGCGTTTATATACCGCCCCCTCTCCCGAAAGGGACTCGGGGCGGTGTACAGTCCGTATTAAAATACAACAGATTAAAACGTAGAAATAACTATATAAATACATGTATAAGAGGAGGGTAAAATATGCCAAACTGTACAGCTAATAAATAAATCAATACAAAAGTTTAAAATATCAAGTTAAATTTAAAACAATATCCCTCTAAAAACCAGTAAGAATGTGTATGCCAGGAGGTAGACGTTAAAATTATGCCAAACCAGCCAGTCGGAACAGGTGTGTCTTCAGTTTCTGTCGGAAGGAGCGGAGGTCAGTAGTGGTTCTAATATCGGGGGGGAGGTCATTCCAGAGGGTTGGGCCCATCACAGAGAAGGCCCTACTCCTTGGTGTCGCCCGTTGGCATTGCCTCGTGGACGGCACCAGGAGAAGGCCCTCCCTGTGAGAGCGGATTGGCCGCAGGGATGTATGTGGGAGGATGCGATCCTGCAGGTAACTAGGCCCTATGCCATGGAGCGCTTTAAAGATGGTGATCAGAACCTTGAAACGCACCCGAAAGACCACAGGTAGCCAGTGCAGCTCGCACAGGAGAGGTGTTACGTGGGAGTACCTAGTACTCCCCATGACTACCCGCGCAGCTGCGTTCTGGACTAGCTGCAGTCTTCGGGCGCGTCCCAAGGGAAGCCCCATGTAGAGAGCGTTACAGTAGTAAGGAATAAGTAAATAAGGAATGATACTGTAGACTTAAAGGAGAGAATGCAGAAGATGGACGATAAATTTGAGAAGTTCCAGGAACAGATCAATAAACACGAACAAAGAATAAATGTAATAGAAGGAAGGTTGGAAAAGGAGGATGGAAAAATGGAGCAGCTGAGTTCTAGGCTGATCCAGGCAAACAAGGAACTTGAGTTAACGGTCCTCACGTTACAATCGGAGAAAGCAGCCCAATTCCTACGGTTCCAGAACGTAAAGGAAGAAAAAGGTGAGGATTTACCAGACACAATGGCAGACCTTATGGCAAAGGCTTTGGGAATAGAAAAGGATGAGATGGCAAGTGAGATCGACGAGACGTATAGAATACAGACAAACTACGCAAAAAAGAATAATCTACCAAGAGAAGTCCATGTAAAGTTTGTAAAAAAATCAATACATGACGAGGTGCTGAATAGAACAAGAGACGACCCGATAATTTACAATCAACGACAACTAACTGTTCTAAAACAGGTACCGAGGAGAATTAGAGAATTAAGAAGGCCCTATCAATTTTTAACATCTGTCCTGAACAAATTTGAAATTAACTTTAGATGGCTGATGCCGGAGGGTGTACTGGTAACTTGGAGAGATAGAAGATTCAGAATAGACACGATGGAACAAGCGGAAGATTTTTACAATACTCTTGTTGGGCAGGAGGATGAGAAAGACGAAGGAGAACAGTCGGGAGCAAGGAGCCAAGGACTCAGGACACAGATTAGAAGAGAAAAGGAACCATTGGAGACACGAAAGGAGAAAGAAGTCGTTCTAGACGAAAAAGGGGAAGAACCAAAGGAAGTGAGAGAAACAAGGGCAACAAGAAACACACGACCTAAATACACATAGAAGTATGTCGGGAGAAATCAAGATTCTATCATTGAATATTAATGGTCTAAACTTACCCCAGAAGAGGAAAACAATATTTAATAAATTAAAACATTTGAATTACAATATAATTGCAATGCAAGAGGTCCATATGACTAAAAGACAGATCCAGATCTTAGAATGTCCTAGATTGGGTAAATTTTACACGGCACTAGCTGATCAAAAGAAAAGAGGAATAGCATTATATGTCAAAGACACGATCCAGACTAAACTAATTTATCATGATGAGGAAGGGAGAATATTAATCGTAGAAACAATGTTAAACCAAAAAAAGGTGTCACTGGTTGTAATATATGCTCCTAATGAAGGCCAGGAAAATTTTTATCATAGACTACATAGCATTATTCGAGAGATGGGAAATGAAAATGTTTGTTTACTGGGTGATTTCAATGCTATAGTTGACCCGAAACGGGACTATAAAAGTGGAAAGAAGAGAAAAGGAGCTAAGAGAACTTTGCCAAGGTCATTCTTCCAAATGGCTGAAGAACTTAATTTGTATGATGTATGGCGAGAAAGATGTCCAGAGGGAAAGCAATATACCTTCTACTCGAATAGGCATGAATCCTGGTCAAGGATAGATATGGTCTGGCTGCCGATGGAGTTAATTTCGGAAGTGAAGGAGATAGATATAGAACCCAATCTATGGGCTGACCACAATCCCATGAGGATTATATGGAAAAAACAAAAGGGCAGTTATCGTTGGTTACTCAATAGATCAATCCTAAAAGATCAGGAATATATTAAAAGAGTTAACCAGGAATTAAGATTCTTCTTCAAAGAAAACGGGCCAGGACATACATCCATACAAAACTTATGGGATACAACTAAGGCATTTATAAGAGGGGTCACAATATCAGCCACAGCCAGGAAGAAAAAAACTGAGAATCTAAAAATAAGAGAGCTGAAAGAAAGGTATAGAAATTTAGAGAGTGAACTTCAAAAGAAACCGCAGAACAGAAGTATAAAAGGAAATATGGAATTGATTAAACATGAATTGGCTATATTTGAAAAAGCAAAATTGGCACACTCTATAAAAAAAGCAAAACAAAACTTCTTTGAGAATGCAAATAAACCGGGGTGGTGGCTATCCTATAGGTTGAGGAAGCAGAAGCAAGAGAATTGGATCAATAAACTACAAGATGAAAAAGGAGAGATCTGCTACCAACTAGAGGAAAAGAAAAGGATTACCCAAGAGTTCTATGAACAATTATATAGAGAAAACCGAGACCATACAAAGGAAGGAATATAACAGTACCTGGAAAAGTCAGATCTGCCAAAGGTACCAGAGGAGATTAAGGACATGCTCAATGAGGACATTAAAACATCAGAGATAATCAAGGCCATACAAAGACAAAAGAATAATAAAGCTGCAGGGCCAGATGGGTTGCCAGCGGAAATATATAAAGAATTCCAGGATATGCTTGTCCCAACATTGTTGGAAGTCTATAACGCTGTGTTGAAAGAGGTGAAGACACCGTTATCATGGACGGAGGCTAATATTGTATTATTACCTAAGGCGGACACAGACCAGGTGTTTATACAAAACTACAGACCAATCTCACTGCTAAATGCAGATTACAAAATCTTTGCTTCAATAATAGCAGAACGGTTGAAAAAATTTCTTACATCATTCATCCATACAGATCAAAACAGATTCCTCCCCAGAAGACAAATTAAAAACAATATGAGAATTATGCTGAACATTCTTGAATATTATAAAGTGCACAATGAAAAACAGGTTGCACTAATCTTTCTCGATGCCCAAAAGGCATTTGATAATGTCAACTGGGAATTTTTGCACCAACAATTAGAATACATGGATTGTGGGGATAAATTTATAAACACGATCAGAGCAATTTATACAAATCAAAAAGCCAAAGTAATAATCAATGGTGAATTAACACAAAGTATTGTAATCCAGAAAGGTACAAGACAAGGTTGCCCCTTATCCCCCCTGCTGTTTATACTAACCCTAGAAGTATTAGCCAGGAATGTACGTAAAGAGGTACAGATAAAGGGACTAGAAATCAAAAAGGAGCAATTTAAGTTACAGGCCTTTGCGGACGATCTAGTGTTTGTGTTAGAAGATCCTATAAAGCAGTGTTTCTCAAACTTGGCGACTTTAAGTCCTGTGGACTTCAATTCCCAGAATTCCCCAGCCAGCATAGCTGGCTGGGGAATTCTGGGAGTTGAAGTCCACAGGACTTAAAGTCGCCAAGTTTGAGAAACACTGCTATAAAGTCTGGTACAAAACTCATTGAGGAATTGACAGAGTATGGAAAAATAGCGGGTTTAAAGATAAATATGACAAAGACCAAAATGCTGATTAAAAATATGACATCAAAGCAAAAGAGGAGTTAACGAAGAAATTGGGTATCCAAATTGTCAAAAAAGTTAAATATCTTGGTATACGTTTATCTGTGAGGTGTGTGACCATCAAAAAAGATAATTATACTAATTTGATTAATAAAACTAAAAAAGATCTAGATAGATGGAAAAACCTACAACTGTCCCTGATGGGCAGGATCACAGTTATAAAAATGAATATATTACCAAAATTTCTTTTCCTATTTCAGAATATTCCCATTAAATTAGAAAAAGGTGTCTTCAAGGATTTGAATCAATTGGTTTCGAAATTTATTTGGCAGGGAAGAAAACCAAGAATAAAACTTAAGGCTATGCAAGACACTAAGGAAAAGGGAGGATTTGGCGTACCAGATTGGGAACTCTATTATACTGCGGCCATACTAACATGGCTAAGGGAATGGATAATGCTGAGAAACAAAAGATTACTCAAATTGGAAGGCCATGACCTCCAAGCAGGCTAGCATGCCTTCCTCTGGTATGAAAAAAGATCTGCACACAAATATTTTAGTAGACACTACATCAGACAATCTCTGTTACTAATATGGAACAAAATTAAACATGATCACTATACTAAAATACCTATTTGGCTACCTACGATGGAAGCATACATACACCCAAATTTAATCAATATGGAAAATATAGTCACGTATAAAGAGTTATTGAACAGGCAGGGGGAGATCAAAACTAGATCAGAATTGACATCACAAGGAGTACAAGTAGAATGGTGGTCTTATTTACAGATACAATAGAGGTATGCACAGGATAGGAAGAACGAAGGTATTGCCAAAGACTACACAATATTAGATAAACTTTTGATACAGACAGAAAACAGACTGATCAAAGTGCTGTATAGATCCTTGTTGGAATATAAGCTAGAGGAGGAACATGTCAAAGAAACCATGGTCGCCTGGGCGAAAAATTTCGGTTACAATGTGGAATTGGCTAAATGGGAAATACTTAATCAGAAACTAACATTGGCTACGGCGTATAAAGAAAATCTTTATAAGATGTTCTACAGATGGCATCTCCCCCCAGTACGGCTTTCCAAAATGTTCAAAAATCTGGCCCCAAATTGTTGGAAGTGTAAAAAAACACCAGGCACTTTCTATCATATGTGGTGGACGTGGAATGAGGCAAAAAATATTGGAAAATGATTCAATCATGGTTAGAACAAATGGTGGGAGAACAAATTATGTTTAAACCAGAAACCTTTCTCCTAGGCATAATACCGGAGGGGTTTAAGAAAGATACACTTTATCTAATTATACATATACTAACTGCAGCGCGCATAACCTATGCACAGTATTGGAAAAAAGAAAATACACCATCAGAGCTAGATATCATCAGAAAAGTGTTGGCCTGTGCAGAAGCAGATAGGCTCACTCTTGAACTTAAAAATAAAGGGGAATCAGAATATTTTGATGTATGGAATAGATTTTACGATTGGTATAAGACAAGATGACAAGACTTTAACAAATGTATATATTGTGATTGGACAGAAGGATAGACAATGTATTAAGTGGATTAACTGTTAATGGTTGAAACTAGCTGTACATAATGTGAATGTATGGTCACTCCAACTCCGCGGTATTGCATTGTTTTAAATGTAAAAATAATAAAAATATATTTTTTTAAAAAAAGAAGAGTAATCTGGGCCAACAACCTCTGGAAGAGGATCCCCAATTTAAGGTGACGAAGTGTCCTACCAAGGGGGAGGTCTCGGAAGAGGAAAAGGGCAAACAATCTCTGGAGGAGGATCCCCAACTTAAGGTGACAAAGAGTCCAACTAAGGGGGAGGCCTAGGAGGGGGAAAAGCCCAAATGACCTCTGGAAGAGGATCCCCAACTTAAGGTGACAAAGAGTCCTACCAAGGGGGAGGCCTCAGAGGGGGAAAAGCCAAAACGACCTCTGGAAGAGGATCCCCAACTTCAGGTGACAAAGAGTCCAACTAAGGGGGAGGCCTCAGAGGGGGAAAAACCCAAACAACCTCTAGAAGAGGATCCCCAACTTAAGGTGACGAAGTGTCCTACCAAGGGGGAGGCCTCGGAGGAGGAAAAGGGCAAACAATCTCCGGAGGAGGATCCCCAACTTAAGGTGACAAAGAGTCCTACCAAGGGGGAGGCCTCGGAGGAGGAAAAGGGCCAGCCGTGGATGATTGAATCCAAGAGACCAGAACCTGTGGCACCTGCAGCAGAGAGCCCTAAACGGCCATGGGAAGAGGTCGCAATGGACTTCATCATGGAACTCCCAGACAGCAGTGTGAACAGAGTAATTTGGACTGTTATTGATTTGGTTTCTAAGCAGGCACACTTCATTGCTTGCTCAGGATTGCCATCCACAAACGAATTAGTGAAAATGTTTGTGAAACACATTTATCGCCTGAACGGTGTACCCAAGAGGATCATTTCAGACTGCGGAGTCCAGTTCACAGCCAAATTCTGGAGAGAGGTCCTGAGATCCATTGGGTCCACACAAGAACTGAGCTCAGAGGTTCATCCCAGCATGAACTGCGCAGCAGAGAGAGCCAATGCAGTGGTGGAACAATACATCTGGTGTTTTGTGGACTATCAGCAAGACAACTGGTCGGACTTGCTACCCTTCACCGAAGTGGCATACAACAATGCGGTTCACAGCAGCACAGGATTAACGGGGTTCCAGATTACCAGTGGCATGGAATTTGTTGCCATGCCTGAGTTGCCTAGAGAACCTCCTTCCTCCATGTCTTTGAATGAATGGAGGGACATGCTAAAGAACGGATGGGAGAATACGAAGAAGGTTCTAGCAGTTGCGGCAGAAGCCTACAAGAAGCAAACTGATCAACATCACTCGCTCCAAAACCCCTTCTGTGTGGGGGACAAAGTTTTTGTATCTACCAAATACATAAGATTAGGAATGCCTAGTAAGGAATTGGGTCCAAAATTTCTAGGTCCATTCCCAATAGTGAAGATAGTTAACCCAGTTACAGTTCAACTCAGTCTACCCAGAAGTCTAGGGAAAATTGACCCAGATTTTCATTGTAGCTTGTTGAAACCAGTAATTGGGTCTAACATAAAAGCATCCACCCAAGCTCAATCTCCTCCTGTATTTAGTGCATTGGAAGGGTTACCCTTGGTCTGAAGCTACTTGGGTGAACAGTGGGAACCAAAAAGTAGAGAAGTTAGTAAAGCAATTCCATGAGAAGTTTCCCGATAAGTCAAAGGGTTCCCCTGGGTGGAGAAGAGGTGGTTAATTTTATTATGTTAACTTTTATGTTATTCTCTTTTCAGGAAACGTTTTTCTTCTGAGGAGAGGCCGCCTGTCAGGCCTGTAGTTATGTTTCTTTTAGGATCTTTGGCCTGCCACACTTTCTATTAATTTCTTATGCTGTTTCATTAGTGTAGTAGTTGGGAGGGGGGAGTAGAAAGGAGTAGAATTGTGGAATGTTTGGTTGTCATTCTTTCTAGAAGATCAAGGTCATCTTTTGTCTCCACACCTCGACACCTGACCGGAAGCAGAGGGGTGTAGACGCCAGCGTGGAAGATGATGATTGGAACATGTGATGGATTATGGGGTGTGGGGATAGATCATGAACTTTCAACTGGGTGGAATTCCAGGAAGAACATTAGAGTTGGAATTCCATAGACGTGCTAACTTGCCTGTATGATTAAATTGGAACTTTAAGGATGATTCTGCCTTGGTCTCTGATTGATTTCATACATGGTATTTAGAATGCTGACATTGGCTCATAACAGAGTTGTAGAAAGAAGACAAGGGGTTCTACAAACCATGATGTGTTGTCTCCTAGAAGATGCCAATCTCAGTAACATATACTGGGGTGAAGCAATCAAATATGCAAATTACATTGTCAACCGTACTTGGAGCAGTGTAATAAATCAAACTCCTTTCTACATGATGTATGGCTACAAGCCTGATCTCAAGAACCTCCACATTTTTGGTTCATACGCTATGGTGAACATTCCCTTAGCTCAAAGAACAAAAGGAGGTCCAGTAGCAAAGAGACTGAGATTTATGGGTATTGATGATAATTCAAAATGGAGCAAATTTATTGATCCTAAACATGTAATTACCATTTCTCAATCTGCTAATTTTGAGGAAGATATTGACTGGTCCAGGATTCATTCCAATGATCCTGGAGTTTATTTTCCTAGAGATGATATTGCAGATGCCACACAGCCTGATGACCAACGTTCACAGGCAGATATTCCTTCTACCAGTTCTTCACAACCTGATGTTCCGTCTTCACAAGCCGCAGATGCTGATGCTAGCGACGAATGTGAGGACGAGGACGACGAAGAAGAAGAAGAATGGACTGTTGTTCCGAGACGTTCCAAGAGGGTCACAAAAGGAATCCCTCCACAACGATATTCGTGGCAACTGACAAAAACACCTTTCCCTTTGATTTGCAATGTTACTCTTCCTCCTGATACATTCACACAAATCAGACAGTTTCCTGATTCGGAGCAAGACAAATGGTATGATGCAATGCAGAATGAAATGGACAGTTTAAAGAAACTTAATGTATTTACACCTGCAAAACCTCCAGCAAACAAGAAAGTCATTGGCACTCGATGGGTCTACAGAATCAAGAAGAAACCGAATGGTGAGTCTTTGTACAAAGCCAGACTTGTAGCTCAGGGTTTTGCTCAACGTTATCCTGAGGACTACACAAACACTTACTCACCAACAGTCAGAACTGAGAGTGTGAAAATTGCTTTAACCACTGCAACTATTCTTGGTTTGGAAGTTTTCCAGTTTGATGTGGACACAGCTTATCTACATGCAGACCTAGATGAAGAGATCTACGTGAGAAGCCCTCCAGGATTCCGACAGCAAGAAGGGGATACCTGGTTCCTGAACAAAAGTCTTTATGGTCTGAAACAGTCAGGTTTAATGTGGTACTTATGTCTTACCGACAAACTAAATTCAATGGGCTTTATTAAGTCCGAAACTGATGAATGCGTGTTCACAAAAAGATCTAACAATGCATATGAGATAATTCTTGTTTATGTTGATGATATCATTTATATTGGTCCAAATAAGAAAATGAGTGAGATTTTTGCAAAAAGTTTGCAGAGATACTTCGCATTGAAATCTTTAGGTCACATTAGCACTTACTTAGGTGTTCAGATTGAAAAAACACAGAAGGGGTTTAGTCTTTCACAAGAGGAGAAAATTGACCCCATTCTGCATCATTGCAACATGAAAGATGCTAACACAACAAAGACACCCAGTATGTTGTTATCCAGATTCTGATTGGGCAAGTGATAAGAAATCATGCAAAAGTACTTCAGGTTACATGATGTTCCTGAATGGATGTCCTGTTTACTAGCAAGTGAGGAAACAGAATTTTGTTTCATGTTCATCTACTGAAGCTGAATATGCTTGTGTTTCAGATGCTTGTAATTCTCTAACGTGGTTTGATGCTTTGATCACAGATATCTAGACACGTCCGATTCGACCAATCACCGTGATGGAAGATAATGTATCGGTGGTTTATATTAATGAGTCACATTTCACAGGTTCTAGGTCCAGACACATTGACATTCATTATCAAAACACAAAGCAATTAGTTAAGCAAGGTTTTGTAAAATTGCAATATGTTTCTACACATGATCAGATTGCTGACATGCTCAACAAACCACTTGCTGCAGTTCAACACGAATATCTGCGAAAGAAGATGTGCCTTATCTGATGATTTGATGACGTCAGCCCAACTAGCAAAAGAAGGGGTGTCACTGCGTTAATTGTTTGCTAGCCGAACTGAACTGAATAGTTACTGATGAATTACTGCGTAGGTCATAGGTTTTTATCGGCAATGATTTATTGCGCATGCTTAACATGTTTATATGCATCACACATTCCAGAGACTTCTTCCCTTTTGATCTTTGTTCGTCTGCCAGGAAGCTGGGAGACAAACTGCTTCTGCCAAAATGTAACAATTAGATAGATTTGTTTATTTTCTTATTTTGTTATTTTTGTATTAAAACTTGTTTTTCATTAGAACACGTTTTCGGGTTTTATTTATTTTTTCGCTTCTTGAAGAATATGCCTGTTTGGAAAAGCCACGGTCTAAGACCTCATTTAGTTCAGGGTGAAATCTTCCCCTGACATGTAGTTTGGTCTGATTCCTCAGTGTGGGAGCTTCCTTAATTGCCTTTATTTTTTGGTTTGTTAGATGAATCCCAGAACCATCGATCATGTAACCAAGGAATTCCACTTTTGGTACATTTATTTTACATTTTTCTTTTTTGAGACGGAGGCTCTTGTCTCTGATTCTATTTAAAACGGCGGGTACTTGCTTTAAAAGTTGTGCTTCATTTGCAGCTGATACCAATATGTCGTCGAAATAGGGGACGACTCCTGGTATCCCCTGCAAAAGTCACTCCATGACGCTTTGGAACAGTCCAGGGGCAATACTAATGCCGAATTGTAGGCGGTTGCATTTGAATGCCCCCCTGTGCGTCACAATGGTTTGGGCCTCCGCGGTAGCGCCATCTACTGACAGCTGCTGGTATGCCTGCACCAGATCTAATTTTGCAAAGATCTTCCCTGGACTGAGGGAATGTAATAAATGCTGGACTACCGGTACGGGGTACGCGCTTTGTTATAACCCCTTGTTGATTGTACATTTATAGTCCGCGCACAATCTAATGGACCCATCAGATTTTACGGGGGTCACGATCGGCGTCTCCCAGCGTGCATGATCGACTGGTTCGAGGATGCCCTGGCTTACTAGTTTGTCAATTTCTTTGTCAATTTTTGGCCAGAGAGCGAAAGGAACTCTCCTGGGCTTAAGTTGAATTGGGGCTACATTTGGGTCTAAGCTAAAGGAAATGGGGTTTCCTTTGTACTCACCCAGACCGGAGGCGAAGACATCCTCAAACTCCTTAAATATAGTTTCCGCGGCACTCCCGGTGGCGGCTGGCCCTTTTCTTGTCTGCTTCGCTTCCAAAGCGTTGACTTCGGCCACGCCCATTCCCAAGGCTTGGAACCAGTCCAGCCCAAATAGGCTTTGTAGGTCGTCTCTGACTACGATCGCGTGTAGATTTTTACTGATTCCCTTGTAGCGCACCCGGAACGTGCCTTGGCCCATGAAGGGAACCAGGTTGCCCTGGTAGCCGCGAAGGCGGACGTCTGGGCTTCGGAGGTCCTTCTTTTGTATGGTCGGGATCGTCTGCTTCAGTACTGACCATGAGATTATGGTCAGAGATGATCCAGTATCGATCTCCATTTCGCAAGGGGTGCCTTCGATGAAAAAGGTGACCTTCAGTTTTTGGGGTCGATTTGTCTGGATGTGCCTAACTGGAACAGTGATGTTCGGTTTTTGGGCGCGGGTGGTCGACGTGAGGTTGGCGATCCTGTCGACGGCCTCTGACCTCCTGGGGTACCTCTGGCTGGGCCGTTGTTTCCGGCCTGACCCCTTCTCTGTCTTCTCGGGTCGACCGGTGACTGCGGGAAACTCACTGCGGCATACTTTGGCGATGTGTCCCTTCCGCTCGCACCGCTGGCATGTCGCGTCTTGGAAATGGCAGGATGATCTGATGTGATCTCCTCCGCAGCTAGCGCAGGGCAGGCCTGGAGGCTTGAATTTTCACGCTGCCATTGTTTGGCTACTGCGCATGCGGTGGCTGTCTTCCTCCTTGCTTTTGGAGCTCTCAGGTTCCATGGTTTTGCGGTGGATGCGGGTGCTTTTCGGTGCCTCCATCGGTGCATTGTGGCTCTGGAGGGTCTCGCCGGACTTGTTGGCCAACTCCGCTACTCTAGCCTCATTGAGTGCGATCTGCAGGGATAGATTGTATCTGGCCAGAAGTCTTATCTGTAGACCACGATCTCGGACTCCCAGTATTATGTGATCTAGGAGTAGATCGTCCAGTTCGTGGAACTCACAATGGGCTGCGGCTTTCCGGAGTGCTGCCACATACTCGTTTATGGATTTGCCCTCCCTCTGGTTCCGTATGTTGAACTGGTACCGGCGAAGTTGTCAGGGGAAAAACACCCTGTTGGAGATCAATGGACCGTGGCTGATTCCCTTCCGCATATCTTTTGAGATATTGAGAAAAATAAGTCTTTAAAGTATTCTAATTAATAAACAAACTTTAATAATAAAATAATAAAAGTAAATGAAACAGAAAATAACTAATTGGTTACATTTTGATAATGAAAGCTACGTTTGCCAAAGTTGGCTGCCGAACAAAGAAGAGAGGAATTTTTTTGGAATGTGTAACGCGTGCGCAATAAATCACTTTCAGATAAGAACTTTTTGTTTTATGACCTGCGCAATAAAGCTTTCTTAGTTTAACTCTTGAGTGTCAATTCAGGCAGTTCAGGCCTAGCAAAATTTTTAACATCGTGACACCCCTTTTGCTAGTCTGGGCTGACATCATCAAATCATCAACTAAGGCACATCTTCTTTCGCAGATACTCGTGTTGATTTGCGGCAAGTGGTTTGTTAAGCATGTCTGCGATCTGATCATGTGTAGAAACATATTGCAATTTAACAAAACCTTGCTTAACTAATTGCTTTGTGTTTTGATAACGAATGTCAATGTGTCTGGACCTAGAACCTGTAAAATGTGACTCAGAAATATAGACAACAGATACATTATCTTCCATCACGGTGATTGGTCGAATCGGACGTGTCCAGATATCTGTGATCAAAGCATCAAACCACGTTAGAGAATTACAAGCATCTGAAACACAAGCATATTCAGCTTCAGTAGATGAACATGAAACAAAACTCTGTTTTCTCACTTGCCAGTAAACAGGACAACCATTTAGGAACATCATGTAACCAGAAGTGCTTTTGCGTGACTTCTTGTCGCTCGCCCAGTCGGAATCAACAAAACAAATCAGCTTTGGTTGATCAGTGTGTGTTGGTTCTAGCAATAACTTCATGTGTTTAGTGTGTTTCAGGTATTTCAACAACTTCTTAATGCATGACCAATGAAATTGTGTTGCCTTACCTACGTGTCGTGATAAAAGATTAACACTAAGTGCGATGTCAGGTCTGGTCCAACTACTAATGTATAATAGTGAACCAATGACTGAACGATAGAGTGTTTGATCCTCGAACTCAGGACTTGGTTCATGTGTTAAGTTGTGAAAATCTGTTTGCATGGGTGTCTTTGTTGTGCTAGCATCTTTCATGTTGCAATGATGTAGAATGTGGTCAATTTTCTCCTCTTGTGAAAGACTAAACCCCTTCTGTGTCTTTTCAATTTGAACACCTAAATAAGTGCTAATGTGTCCTAAAGATTTTAGTGTGAAGTATCTCTGCAAACTTTTGGCAAAAATCTCACTCATTTTCTTATTTGGACCAATATAAATGATATCATCAACATAAACAAGAATTATCTCATATGCATTGTTAGATCTTTTTGTGAACACGCATTCATCAGTTTCGGACTTAATAAAGCCCATTGAATTTAGTTTGTCAGTAAGACATAAATACCACATTAAACCTGACTGTTTCAGACCATAAAGACTTTTGTTCAGGAACCAGGTATCCCCTTCTTGCTTTCGGAATCCTGGAGGGCTTCTCACGTAGATCTCTTCATCTAGGTCTGCATGTAGATAAGCTGTGTCCACATCAAATTGAAAAACTTCTAAACCAAGAATAGTTGCAGTGGTTAATGCAATTTTTACACTTTCAGTTCTGACTGTTGGTGAGTAAGTGTTTGTGTAGTCCTCAGGATAACGTTGAGCGAAACCCTGAGCTACAAGTCTGGCTTTGTATAAAGACTCACCATTCGGTTTCTTCTTGATTCTGTAGACCCATCGGGTGCCAATGACTTTCTTATTTGCTGGAGGTTTTGCAGGTGTGAATACATTAAGTTTCTTTAAACTGTCCATTTCATCCTGCATTGCATCATACCATTTGTCTTGTTCTGAATCAGGAAGCTGTTTGATTTGCGTGAATGTCTCTGGAGGAAGAGTAACGTTGCAAATCAAAGGTAATGGTGATTTTGTCAGTTGCCATGAATAACGTTGTGGAGGGATTCCTTTTGTGGCCCTCTTGGAGCGTCTAGGAACATCAGTCCAGTCTTCTTCTTCTTCTTCATCATCATCCTCGTCCTCACGTTCGTCGCTAGCATCAGCATCCGCGGGTTGCGAAGACGGAACATCAGGTTGTGAAGAACTGGTAGAAGGAATATCTGCCTGCGAATTGTCATCAGGCTGCGTGGCATCTGGAACACCATCTCTAGGAAAATAGACTTCAGGATCATTGGAATGAATCCTGGACCAGTCAATGTCTTCCTCAAAATTAGCAGATTGTGAAATGACAATCACATGTTTAGTATCAATGAATTTGAACCATTTTGAATTATCATCAATACCCATAAATCTTAGTCTCTTTGGTCCTTGAGTTATAGGAGTGTTCACCATAGCATATGAACCAAAAATGTGGAGGTTCTTGAGATCAGGCTTGTAGCCATACAGCATGTAGAAAGGAGTTTGATTGATTACACTGCTCCAAGTACGGTTGACAATGTAATTTGCATATTTGATTGCTTCACCCCAGTATGCGTTACTGAGATTGGCATCTTCTAGAAGACAACGCATCATGGTTTGTAGAACCCCTTGTCTTCTTTCTATGACTCCGTTATGAGCCGGTGTATATGGAGCAGATGTCTGATGAAGAATTCCATTTTTACGCATCCAGTCCTGGAAACGCTGAGACATGAATTCTGCACCACGGTCACTCTGGATTCTGGCGATGCGAACTTGGTACTGTGTAGAAACAAACGCTGCAAAGTCTTGAAAGATCTGAAAGGTCTCAGATTTCTCTCTCATAGGATATACAAATCCATATCTAGAATGATTATCTACAATTGTTAAAAAATACTTTCTGCCACCAAGTGTTGGTGGGAAAGGACCCACTATGTCAGTGTGTACCAAATCAAAAATGCGTGTTGACCGGCGTGTAGCGTGTTTGGGAATTGCAGCCGCCTTGGATTTAGCCTTTTTGCAAACCGCACAATCCAAAAACACCTTACACCCCTTTAGATCCAAACCTTTTGCGAACTCCGGCATCTTTCTAAGAACACGGAAACTGGCATGCCCCAATCTTCTGTGCCACTTGTGAATACACCTGGAATGCAAAGGTTTACCAGTTAGTGAATTCTCAACATTAACAGTTTCATGAGGACCCTCAGGCTTGCTCTGAGCAATCTGTTTCTGTTTTCTTTGTTTGTTGGCTTTAGGAGCCTTTGGCACAGTAACGCTTTCTCTCTCTGGGACAACTCTCTCTGGGTCTGCGTTGTGCCTTTTTGGAGTTTGCATACTTGCCTGTGCTTGCCCTTTAGGCTTTGGCTTTAAGTAATAAACACCACCAATCAGCATGGTTTCAGCAACAATATCACCATCTTTAACTAAGTAACTTGCTTTTTCGAGGTGGTGAACCTGGAACTTTAAATCTCTAGACAAGTGACTTTGACTAAGCAAATTACTGGTTGCTGAAGGTATGTAATAAACATCAGGGATGTGTGTATCGAGCTCTTCAATGTAAACAGTTCCTTTTCCCATAACCTTGCAAGTGTGGTTGGTGAAGGAATACAGTTCTCGATACTCGGGCTCTGGTTCGCCCATCTCTGTGAAAAGTTCCCTTCTGTGGGTAACGTGCACAGCTGCTCCACTATCTAAAGTCCACAAAAGACGTCTGTCGAACTTTGGATCAGGTTGTGGAACATTGGTTATGGCCAGTGTCGCAAGTGGAGCTTGTGAATCACGCCTTGGACCACGACGACCTTGTCTTCCGCCTCTACCTCTGCCTCTGGAATCTGTTCCTCTGGGCTGGTACGTGACGGGAGCTGGAACTCGTTGGGGACAATCCCGGGTGTCATGTCCCACACGGTTGCAGGTGTAGCATTTTGGCATCCTTGGAGCGTAGCCTCTTCCTCGGAAGGGACGTCTGGCTGGAGCCTTTGGTGCTGGAGGCCGTTGCAGATGTGGGGTAGCTAACCTGATAGCTTCGTCTTCCACTAAAAGTCTGCAAACGTGGTTAACTGTGCGTTGAGCAATAGGCACGTAGTTAATCTTTGCAACAGCATCTTTCCATTCATAATTCAATGAGTTAATGATGATGCTAATCATTTGGATATCATCGATTACATGGCCATTTTGTCTCAATTCACTTCTCATTCTTTTCAGTTTGGTCAAATGTCCACCAATTCGTTCACCAGGTTTCAACTTCGAACCATGGAACTCGGACATGAGCAAACATGAAGATTCAATTGAAACGGGCCTGTAGCAATCTTCCAAAATAGCCCAAATTTCTTGGGCAGTTGCATCAGGTGGAAAGATACCTTGGATCTCAATTTCCATTGACATGAGTAAAGTCGTGATTGCTCTGTTTTCGAGGTTTCTTATTGCAGGCGTCCACGGTGGAGGAGGAGGATTAAAAACCATGGAATATGTGCCTTCTCTTCGAAGCAAGAGCGCAATTTCACTGACCCAGGCTTTATAATTCTCTCCTGACTCCTTTAATTTGGACTCACCAGTCAAGGGGGTGACTGTGAATACCTGCTGAGGAACAATTTGTTGCTCTGGTTGCAAATCTGGTTGTTGAACCAGGGGATGCTGGGGTTGCATCATTGGCCTTTGCGTGGCAACATCAAATTGGCTTCCTCGAATTCGCCTTTGGCTTTGCCTTTTTCCATCTAGGGAGAATTCCGCACCGCCAGGGGGTGTTGAAGACTTAACCTTTGAGGGCAAAGTTTGGGCTTCTGTAAAACTCATAGCTAATTCTTTAAACCTCATCATCTTTTGCTGTAATGATTTTTCTCCGCCAGCAGATGGCAGTGCAGCTTCACTTCTTGGCTGCAGCCCTCTATACATGGCCGGAAGTTCAATTGACTCAAAGGGACCACGTGACCTCGGTGACGTGTACATGTCTCTTTGTTCTAATTGACCAGTGAACTCTGTGGGGTGTGTCTTAGGCTGTTGTTTTGAAGAAGACAAGATGGCATCCTCAGACATTTTGGGAGTGGGGGAGCTTCTCCTACTTCGCTTTATTTCGTTAAAACACACTCTCGCCTCCCTAACATATTTTTCAAAACGTTCTAATCGATCAAGATAGCTTTGCATTTCTTGCTCACCATCTGGGGGAATTTCATAAACTTTGCTTTCTGCGTGGGAGGATTTTTCCTCTGCCGGCAGTTGCCGTTTAGACTTTTGCCGTTCATTAATTGTATCTTGATAATGAGGGACATTTACTGACCTCAGTCCGTAGATCTTGCCTTCTGTAACTCCTTCCCCCATTTCTGGCTCGGCACCTGAAGAATCTTGCTCCTCTGTGTCCGAGGGAATGGATTCTTTCAAGTGCTTTCCATGTCCGCGTTTTTTTCTTTTCTTTCTCTTCTTCGACATGGCTAATTAGCCTTAGTCGGTTATCTTTAGATAGCATGAAGGGAAAATACAGCCATAAATTGTAACCATCTCAGCTGGTATCATCAAAAACCAAACTCTGCATACCAAGTTGTCAGGGGAAAAACACCCTGTTGGAGATCAATGGACCGTGGCTGATTCCCTTCCGCATATCTTTTGAGATATTGAGAAAAATAAGTCTTTAAAGTATTCTAATTAATAAACAAACTTTAATAATAAAATAATAAAAGTAAATGAAACAGAAAATAATTAATTGGTTACATTTTGATAATGAAAGCTACGTTTGCCAAAGTTGGCTGCCGAACAAAGAAGAGAGGAATTTTTTTGGAATGTGTAACGCGTGCGCAATAAATCACTTTCAGATAAGAACTTTTTGTTTTATGACCTGCGCAATAAAGCTTTCTTAGTTTAACTCTTGAGTGTCAATTCAGGCAGTTCAGGCCTAGCAAACTTTTTAACATCGTGACAGAATGTACTTCGAAGGCTTCGGCGTGTAGTGGGTCTTCAGCGTTTGTTGCAGCGCAGACCAGGAGACGACGTGCAGAGGCATTGGCTCTGAAAGGTTTTTCACTGTCTCCAAAACATCGGGGCCGCAGTACCCCAGGAACAAGTTTTTCTTCCCAATTTCGGGGATGCCCCCGAGATCATTCGCCTCTAGGAAGACTTCGAACCGCAGTAGATACGCGTCCCAGTCATCCGCGGCTGGGTTGAACGGAGGCGGTTGGGCATATGTGGCCATCTTAATCTCTCTGGCTTGGTCGGTTCTCACTGGGGAATCTGCGATGGCTCTTCAGCTGCCTCTCCTGCGCTCCGGGCGGAATGCCGCTGCACAATAAGCTCCTTATCCGCAAGCTTCGCTCTCTTTGTCCACCTAATTGCCTTCCAATCCCACCTTCGTCACCAGTGTTAGATTGGGTAATGAAAGGCACAAAGGCTAGTGATAACAGCTCTTCATTTCAGAGCATGCAAACATCGAACAGAGAAAATGGTCGGACAGCTCCCTTTTTAAAGGGGAGCTGTCCAGCCTCTCAGCCAATCAGGTTACCCTATTTTCCCACCAGCAAACAGAGGACCTGAGTGGAGACTTCTATTGTTCAGCCGTGGGGGGAAGTATCTAACAATAACAGTCATAATTATTGTGTGCACAAGATATATTACATGTATGTAAAACAGATTGTACCCAGACAGTACACTGCTATTGTGAATATAGAAAATTTATATATAACAAACAAAATTTCTTAATATTGAAAGGAAGTGATTGCAAAGCAGGTTGTAAGGTCCCCTTAGGCAATTCCAGGCGGAATGGGACTGTTCTCCTCGTACCCTTCGCTGCCCCTTGTTCGCCCCCAGGCTTTCTCCCCCAGTCATTCATCTCTACCATTCCGCCTCCGCTGTTAGAACCCTAGCTGTTCACCCTGGGCAATGGGACCCAGCCTCTTCCATCCCAGACCCTTCGACACGAGCCATTGGGCTAAATACTGCTCACCCCGGGCTTTTGGGCTCAGGAGACAGTTGGCCTCCAGCCAATAGGAGGAAGGGAAGGGAGAAGGAGAGAGGGAGGGAGGGAGAAAGTGTTCTGTGTCGAGTTTCCAGTTGCCTCGAGTCCGAGCTAGAAAATCCTTTGCATTTCCCCGACCCCAAAACGTTGGGGAAGATTTCTTTGTGCCGAGAGAGCCTTTTTCCTCTCTTTTATCTTTGCACAGGCTTAAATGTATATTATTAAGAGTTCACCATGGTTCTGTGGTAAGGTTCCCCAACACGTTTCAACCATAGGTATACTTCACATTTTGAAAACACATTCAGTCTCCCTCAAATTGGTATTCTACTACATTGAGATAGTGATTGTGTTAAAGTATCAAATTTAAATATTAATATCCTGGTTATGTCCCCATGGAATTGATGGAATGTTCCTTATATTAGTTCTTTTTTTTAATTAATTTTTATTGAATGTTTTAATCAACAAAGATAAAAAGAAACAATATACAGAGCTTCAGGAGAAACTGGGGAAATTAGAATATAAACTTCAGAAAGAACCTCAAAACAAAGAAGCCAAAGAAGAAAAAGAAATAATTAAACATAGATTAAACTTAATTACACAAGAAGAAATGGCCCAGAAAATTAGATCACGTAGGCAAAATTATTTCAAAAATGCCAATAAACCGGGGAGATTGCTAGCCTATAAACTTAAAAAAGAGAAAGAAAAGAAAATAATACAGCAACTAGAGCAGTGATGGCGAACCTATGGCATGTGTGCCATAGGTGGCACGTGGAGCCATTTTTCACCCTCCCCATGCTCCAGAGGCTTTATAGGAGCCTGGGGAGGGCGAAAAGAGCCTCCCCTGCCCCCCCCCCCCCGGAGGCCCTCCGGAGGCTTCATGAGCTTCACTGAACCCTTTGGAATGCTTAAAACGACCCTCTGAGCAAACCGGAAGTGATTTCCGGTTTGCTCGGAGGGTCTTTTTGAGTGCTCCGAAGGCTTCAGGGACCGTCCGGAGGCTTCCCTGATGCCTCCGGAGGGCGTCCGGGGGGGTGGGGGAGGCTGTTTTCACACTCCCAGGCTCCTATAAAGCCTCTGGAGCCTGGGGAGGGCGAAAAAAGCATGTAAAAATGGGGGGGCGGAATACCTGTAGTGCGCGCATGCGCACTGGGGGGGTCGCGCATTGCATTATGGGTGCGGCACGCCCGCACCTGACCCCCCTGCGCTCCCCCCACTTATGGCACGCGAGCCAAAAAAAGTTCGCCATCGCTGAACTAGAGGAGGAAAAAGGGGTGATACACCACCAAAAGGAAGAAAAAAATATATAGCAGTAAGATACTTCCAAGCATTGTACTGCCAAGAGGAAATAGAAGAGGAGGATATTAAAAGATATCTCCAGAGGAGAAATCTTCCAACCTTACTGGAAACAATAAAAGAAACATTAAATGAAAAAATAACAAGGCTAGAATTAAAAAGGGCAATCCAAAAACAAAAAAATAATAAAACGCCAGGCCCAGATGGAATTCCAGCAGAATTTTATAAAGAATTGCAAAAATCATTAGAGAACATATTATTAGAAATGTATAATGAAATATTAGAACGAGCTAAGACACCAAAATCCTGGATGGAGGCACTAATAACACTAATTCCCAAAGACAATGCTGAAAAACAAAAGATCCAAAATTATAGGCCAATCTCGCTGCTAAATGCTGATTATAAAATATTTATGACAATTATGCCGCAAAGAATTAAAAATATATTAAACGGAATCATACACCCAGACCAAAATGGATTTTTACCCAACAGACACATAAAAAACAATATATGAACAATAATGGACATATTAGAATACTACGAAATACAACCAGGAAAACAAGCAGCATTGGTATTTATTGACGCACAAAAAGCATTCGATAATCTGAATTGGGGTTTTCTTATAAATCAATTAGCAGTAATGAACTTCGGAGATAAATTCATCGGGATGATCAGAGCAATATATTCGAGTCAGAGGGCAAAAATAATACTAAACGGGGAAGCAACAGAAGACTTCAGCATAACCAAAGGGGTAAGACAGGGATGCCCACTATCCCCCCTGTTATTTATCCTCTCATTAGAGACATTGATATCACAAATCAGGCAAAATAAGGACATAAAGGGACTGAAAATTAGAACACAGGAATATAAAGTGCAGGCCTTTGCAGACGATCTTGCATTTATCATAGAGGAACCCCTAGAAACTGGATTAAAACTATTACAGGATATAAACCAATTCAGTAAAGTGGTAGGGCTCAAAATAAATAAAGAGAAAACTAAAATATTAACTAAGAATTAAACCAAAAGACAAAAAGAAGAACTGGAGGAGAAACTGGGAATTTTGAGGGCCAAGAAAATTAAATATTTGGGAATATGGCTATCGGCAAAATGTATTACAATAAAAGAAGATAATTACAACAAACTGCTACGACAGATACAAAAAGATTTGGACAATTGGACTAAACTACAGATATCACTAATTGGCAGAATCTCAACAATCAAAATGAATATACTACCCAAATTACTCTTATCTTTTTCATACAATACCGATTAAATTAGAGAAATTTTTTTTCGAACAACTATATAAAATGGTATCCAAATTTATTTGGTCAGGGAAAAAACCGTGTATCAAATACAAACTTCTACAAGATAGTAGAAACAGAGGCGGTTTTGGACTGCCAGATTGGGAGCTATATTACCAGGCGGCAGCCCTAACATGGTTAAAAGACTGGATCCAATTAAAAAATAAAAGAATCCTTATGCTAGAAGGACACGATCTCCAACTAGGCTGGCACGGCTTCCTCTGGGAGGGAAAGACTAAATCCCACTCCTACTTTCAGAGACATATAATAAGGAATGATTTGTTTAGGGTCTGGGGAAAAAAACCCTTATATTAGTTCTACTTACCATTTCCATCTTTGGGGAGCAAGTGAATTTGCCAGTTTGTATGTGGAAAGGGGACCACCAGGACATCTCACAGATAGCAAAACAGGAGTTTTGAAAAGCTACAAGCAAACTCTAACAGTTATGCTGTTGGTATGTGGAAAGGGTACCATCAGGACATCTCACAGATAGAAAAACAGGGTCTAGACTTCCCCTCTCATTATTCCACTGCCTTAGAGATTCACACTGTATTAAACACACACCAGAAACAAGGTCACTTAAAACCAGCCTTTATTGATCTATTTAATAATTGTGTACAATGGCATGCAAGTAATCAATATGGTTTCAGTTGCCATATTCACTGACAATATGGGCAATCCGTTGGTCTGCAGTGTGGTATTTCTTCAGTTTCAATGGAGGACTATGTCCTGATAAGAGTTGTTCATAAAATGCATCCCTGCCTCGTTGAACCTTGCGCAGGCCATCTATAAATTTCCAAATGGTTGGATGACACATGCCCAACTGAGCTCAGAGTCTGCAATGAGCTGCTTCTGCGTGATTGTTTGTATGATCCTCTCCCATCTGTGTTCGCTGGAAAAGATTCCAAATGCCTGTTGGGAACAAAGGTGGCTGTCTTCCATGCCCCCGCCTTGCAGGACAGCCAACGTAGGTATCCTCAAACCAGTGCAGGAGGTGGAGCAGTGGTTCTGGAAGACAACTTTCCAGAGCAGTAATGTATTCATCCAAGTCTGGGAAAGACACAAAAGCCAAGGCCACAACCAAATGTCCGAGATGGTTCCGCCCCAGGCGCCTGATAGAACCGGAAAGGTTCCAGACGGAGCTTGGGCCACTTCCTGTCGACCTGACCCGCTCCCGGACGGAGGACCTGGTGGCCGCATGGAATAGTGCAGCCGCCGGGGCCCTAGACCGGGTTGTGCCTTTGCGGCCTCTCCTACGGCAAAGAAGCACCCTAGCCCCTTGGTTTACCGAGGAGCTGAGGGTGATGAAACGCCATAAGAGACGCCTAGAGAGCAGATGGAGATCTTCTCGTTCCGAATCTGACCGAACACAGGTAAGAGCCTACTTAAGGACATACCTTGTGGCATTGAGGGTGGCCAAACATCGATATTGTGCCACTCTCATTGCATCCGCAGATAACCGCCCTGCCGCCCTGTTTCGGGTGACCCGCTCTCTTCTGTCACAGTGGCCGCGGGAAGCCCCTCTGCAGGGCAGGGCAGAGGAATTTGGGGAATATCTGCAGGATAAAATCGCTCAGATCCGGAGGGAATGGATCTCCCTCAGTGATCCAGGGGAGACGTCCGAGGCCAGTCTAGAGAGACCATTCTGGGAGGAGTTTGACTCTGTTGCCTCCGATGATTTGGACAGGTTGCGTGGGCGACTGCGAGCCACCACATGTTTATTGGACCCATGTCCCTCCTGGCTTGTACTGGCATCCTGGGAGGTTACACGAGGCTGGCTCCTGGGAATGGTGAACGCTTCGTTGAGTGAGGGGTTCCTACCAGCCGCCTTGAAAGAGGAGGTTGTGAGGCCCTTACTCAAGAAGACTTCACTGGACCCAACTGAGCTAGCTAATTATCGTCCGGTCTCCAACCTTCCCTTTTTAGCGAAGGTTGTAGAGAGTGTGGTGGCTACGCAGTTCCCACGCCACCTGGAGGAAACTGACTATCTAGACCCGCGCCAGTCCGGTTTCCAACCCGGGCACAGCACGGAGACGGCCTTGGTCGCGTTGGTTGATGATCTCTGGAGAGCCAAGGATAGGGGTTGTTCCTCTATCCTGGTTCTGTTAGACCTCTCAGCGGCTTTCGATACCATCGACCATGGTATCCTATTGCGCCGGCTGGAGGGGCTGGGAGTAAGGGGCACCGTTTTACGGTGGTTCTGCTCCTACCTCTCCGACCGGACGCAACGTGTGTTGGCAGGGGAGCAGCGGTCGACCCTGAGGCCACTCACTTGTGGGGTGCCTCAGGGGTCGGTCCTCTCGCCTCTCCTGTTCAACACATATATGAAACCGCTGGGTGAGATCATCCATGGCTTTGGGGTGGGATATCATCTGTACGCTGACGATACTCAGCTGTACATTTCCACCCCGAACCACCCCAATGAGGCCGTTGACGTGATGTCCCGGTGTCTGGAAGCCGTACGGGTCTGGATGGGTGACAACAGACTTAAACTCAACCCCTCCAAGACGGAGTGGCTGTGGCTACCGGCCTCTCGGTTCAATCAGCTGACTCCATCACTGGCCATTGGGGGCGACCAACTGGCCCCCGTGGAACGGGAGCGCAATTTGGGCGTCCTCCTAGATGCCCGGCTGTCTATGGATGACCATGTGGCAGCCGTGGCAAGGGGGGCGTTCCACCAGGTTCGCCTGGTGCGCCAATTGCGCCCCCTATTGGACCGGGATGCCCTTCGCACAGTCACTCATGAGCTGGTGATGTCTCGTCTGGATTACTGTAATGCTCTTTACATGGGGCTTCCCTTGAGATTCACCCGAGGACTGCAGTTGGTCCAGAACGCAGCCGCGCGGGCAGTGATGGGGAGTACGAGGTACTCCCATGTGACACCTCTCCTGCGCGAGCTGCACTGGCTCCCTGTAGTCTTTCGGGTGCGTTTAAAGGTGTTGATCACTATCTTTAAAGCGCTCCATGGCATAGGACCTAGCTACTTGCGGGATCGTATCCTGCCCCATACATCCCTGCGACCAATTCGCTCTCACAGGGAGGGACTTCTCCGGGTGCCGTCCACCAAGCAATGCCAGAGGGCGGCGCCGAGGGGTAGGGCCTTCTCTGTGATGGGCCCAGCCCTCTGGAATGACCTCCCCCCCGACATTAGGACAGCAACCGATCTCTGCTCCTTCCGCACGAAACTCAAGACCCACCTGTTCCAACTAGCCGGCCTGGCCTGAATTATAGCTTTCTTCTAATCCCCCTGGATAAAATTTTAAATTAAGTTTGACTCTGGGTATTTTAATTGTTTTTAATTGCATTGTACGCCGCCCCGAGTCCCTTGGTGGAGAGGGTGCGGCATATAAATTAGTTTAATAAATAATAAATAAATAAATAAATAAATAAATTTTTGCCCTCACAGTGAACTCAGGATCTGTGTTGTACTCGTGTGTGGTTCCATCTCTAACCAAATGCTTCCTCATATTTTGTGCTAGATGAAAAAAGCACCCTTTCAAAGCTACTTCTGGAAAGCATTCCCTGATGGCATTAATGGCAGTCAGTTCAAAATCACAGTAAATGGAATGCAGCTGAGTGTCAAGCACCAGGTTTTAAACAAATTCAAACAACCTTTCATATGTAGCACGTTGTTTGTTTGGCAGAAGTGCATATAAGACAGGATGCACTCCTTCATATTTCTTGGCTAGAATGACATACACCTGTGCAAATAATTTTGGAGCTATGGCAAAAGATCCATCTACATACCAGGTGTCGGATGACTGCAAGATGTTCAACCAAGTCCTTCTTCCAAATATTAGGATCCTTCTTGACCTCTCTCCAAAATCTCCTAGTAGGAAAGGCTCTTGTAATCCAGGAGTTAGTGAATATGTCTTGTACTCCTCTGGTAAAATGCGGTCATCAAGGCTTACCGGATCTGAGGGTACTGCCCGTATTTGGTTTCTTTTTCTGCGGATGGTTTTTCGCAATGCTGGGGTTGACACTGCAGGACTCATGTTGGCAAGACACATATGGATTACCTCGGAAGTGCCCTCCATTGTCTCCTCTGCCCGTCATTTCATGCCACTCAGAAAATGAGCTACCACAACACGCTGAGCCAAGGCCAGGTGGGAATGATCGTTAATTCTTTTTATTACTTCTCCAAGTCTTGTGTGAATTCTGGCACGGCATCTATCATGCTGCTCACAGTGCCAAAAAGGAAGGCAGGAATCAACAACACTCAGCTTATCAAATACATAGAGATACCCATCTGAAACAAACTTTTCTCTTCCTCTCTTGCTTGCTACAGTTACATTCGTCTTGCAGGTTGGAGCAGTAACACAACTTGTGCTTGTCCTCAACGAATGCAACTTACTGTTGGGAGGAAAGTGCCTCTCTTCAAGCCAGGAAACAATGTTTTAATCTGTAAGGTTTGGCAGTACGCTTAAGCCAAAAATGAATCAAAATGAAGACTTAAATGGAGGCTTGAAAAACAAAGAAAACAGACTTTATTCTTTGATCGAAGTTAAAGTTCTGGGTAAGAAATTCCAAACACATGCACAAGAGACATGGGAAGAAAGTTCCACAAACATTTGATGATACTGTGTCCTTTCTTATACTCGCAAAAGTCTTTGTTCTTTGTATCCTAATTATTCTAAATTACTCTAGTCATGTAATCTAACTACATTGTAAAACTCAGTCATATATCCTAACTTAGATTTACATCCTTCCTGGCAGTGTTTATGTTTTGTTTTGTTATCTTTTCCCTTCTCTGTTTGCTTAATTGCCCATTTGGTCCCCTTATTAACAGCACAAAAGGTGTGAGGATTGCTCTGGTATTTGAGATAGAGCATAGTTAAGTGCTGATTCCTGGAGGAGACAGGGGTGGCATATGAAGGATTTAGATCTTATGGCAGTAAGAATGCAATTGATTGTAGGCATATGTTTCTACAGATGCTTAAGAATTAAATGCTTAATAGGAAAATACTTTAACAGCGGCATAACATACATACATACACACACACACATATTACAATAGAACAGATATCTATAGAAAAACAAGTTTCTACTTTAATGCGATAATACTTATTAAAGCAGGATTAAAAAATGTGAAGTAAAATATAAGAGTAACACGTGGCAAAATGAAGAGATAAAAGCCTGCTTGTAATTCGTGTACAAAAACAGGAAAATGTCATAAGCCCTAAACCACAGAAGACCAGTAAAAGTTCCAGTAAAAGTCCTTATGTCAAAAGCCCATAACCACAGGGTTCAGATAAAGGTCGTACAAAGACACGTAGTTGGTACCTATGGCCCAAGACAAAAGGAGAAATATGTCACTGCGTTTTTTTGTTTGCCAGCTGTGCTTAAACTCTAAGACATACAGTAGACTGATCTGACTTGTATCACTAAGCTCACTACGCATGTCCACACATTGTTTGTTCGCCTGCCAAGAAGGTAGGCAGGAACTCTGCCAAAATGTAATCATTAGCTAGTAAGTTTTGTTTTCATTTTCTTTACAATAAAATGTGTTTCTTAGAATATATCTCGGGTTTATTTTTCTTAATGTTGAAGTATACTTCAAGGAAAAACCACGGTTCATCCCTCATTAAATACAATTACCCCAGGAGGGGAACAGGGCTGAAATTCCACCCTGACACGTGGTAGCAGAGGATGGTTAAAATTATGGCTATTTTGGATGATTTATGGTTTTTTTCTTGCTTGTTACTTTGATGATAAGAGTCTAGGCTAATTAGGCAGATGATTATTTTCGCAACTGCGGAACGCTGATTTAAATCACCTCTAAAATGCCGAAAAAGAAGAAAAAAATAAGAAAACATTCCGCAGAAGATATAAATGTCTCTGGTCTCTCTGATGAAGAAGCGAAAAGTATTTTACACAGGCATTCAACCCTTCAAATGCCGCTTGCTTCAGCAACCAGACTGGATGGAGAAACTGCTCTTGAAGGCGACGTGCTATGACTGAGGTCAGTGACGCCCCCTTCTACTTACGCATGCTCCCAAACAGTTCTTCGAGAACCTTTAGAATTTAAAACGCTTGGTGCAAGGCCAAAGTTTTCACAACCGGAAGAGCATTTTTACTCCCACACAGAGAGAGAAACTTATCATTCTCCCTGAAGCTCCAAGACAAGCTATAAAAGGCTATCATGATCAAATAGAAATTTTTGAACGTGAGCTATCCCAGGCAAAAATGGCCTTATCTATGCTCGAGTCAGATAAGAGGGACTTTCCTGTTTTTCAAATTTATGAAAACGCCATCTTGGCTCCTTCTCCAAAGCCTAAGACACACCCCCTGGAGGATATTGTGTCAGGCAAATCAGAACACAGAGCTGTGTACTCATCACAATTGTCACATGACGTTCTTTCTTCTCAAGTTACACATGCCACACAGGAAGAAAGATTAACTGAGCAGCCTAAAACTGAAATTGCAGCACCAACTACTGGCAGAAGTAATTTACTAGAGAAAGCTGACATGCATTGTAAATTCCAGGAGCAATTACAGATATTGCAACAGACTTTATCAAACATGTCCTTAACTCACTCAGCTATTCAGGCTGCAATGCAACAAGTGTCTCCACAGGCCCAATCTTCGGTGTCTTCTTAGATGGAGCCCAACAATACTTAATGCAGCAAAGGCAAATGGCGGCTTCTCCAGCAGGCCATGTTAATATTGCAGCTGAAGCACCAGCCGCAGCTGTAGTACAGCAAACACAGGGTCAACAACAAGTAAATTTACCTGCACAGCCAGCATTTCAAATGCACATTCCTCAACAGGCATCTTCTGCTGCTCCATTGACTGGTGAGTCAAAATTAAAAATGCCAGGACAGAATTATAAGGCCTGGGTCAGTGAGGTTGCACTTTTGCTTCGCAGAGAAGGTACCCATTGTATGGTGTTCAATCCTCCTGTCCAGCCATGGACTCCTGCAATAAGAGACTTAGAGACTAAGGCTTGCACAACATTATTGATGTCCATGGATACTGAATTGCAGGTTACTTTTCCGCCTGATGCAACAGTCCAACAAATTTGGATCCAATTGGAAAATTGCTACAGGCCCATTTCAATCAAATCTTCATGTTTGCTCATGTCTGAGTTCCATGGTTTGAGATTGAAACCTGGTGAACAAATTGGAGGACATTTAACCAAACTGAAAGGAATGAGAAAAGAATTGAGAAAAAGAGGCCATTTTATTGATGATATTCAAATGATCAGCATTATCATTAACTCATTGAATTATGAATGGAAAGATGCCATTGCAAAGATTAACCAAGTGCCTATTGCTCAATGCAGGGTGGACAATGTTTGCAGACTTAATTGAAGAAGAAGCACTCATGTTAGCCACACAACATTTGCAAAGACCACCCGCATCAAGAGCTCCAGCGAGGCGTCCCTTCCGAGGAAGAGCCTACGTTCCAAGGATGCCAAGATGCTACATCTGTAAGCGTGTGGGACATGCCACCCGGGATTGTCTCCAACGAGTTCCAGCTCCCGTCACATACCAGCCCAGAGGAACAGATTCCGGAGGCAGAGGCAGAGGCGAAAGACAAGGTCGTCGTGGTCCAAGGCATGATCCACAAGCTCCACTCACCACATTGGCCTTAACTGACGATCCACAACCTCATCCAGAGTACGACAGACAGCTTTTGTGGACTTTGGAGAGTGGTGTAGCATTGCATGTTACCTACAGAAAGGATTTTTTCACAGAGATGCACGAGCCTGAACCTGAACTACATGAACTTTATTCTTTCTCCAAACATCCCTGTAAGGTCATGGGAAAATGAACTGTTTATGTTGAAGAGCTCGATGCATTCATCCCTGATGTCAATTACACACGTACAGCAAATAGTAATTTGCTTAGTCAGAGTCACTTGTCTAGAGTGTTAAAGTTCCAGGTTCACCACCTCGAAACAGCAAGTTACATAGTTAAAAATGGAGATATTGTTGCTGAAACCATGCTAATTGGTGGTGTTTATTACATAAAACCAAAGCCTGAACCGCAAACACAGGCAAGTATACAAACTCCAAAAGAGGAGGGCACAGGCCCAGAGAGAGATGTTCCAGTGAGAGATCCTGTAGCTACTCCAAAGGCTCCTAAGGCCAACAAAAAGAAAATAAGGAAACATGTTGCTCAGAGCAAGCCTGCGGTTACTCACAACACTGTTAATGTTGAAAATTCACTAATTGGTAAACCTTTGCATTCCAGGTGTATCCACAAGTGGCATAGAAGATTGGGGCATGCCAGTTTCCGTGTTCTTAGGAAAATGCTGGAGTTCGCAAAAGGTTTGGATCTAAAGGGGTGTAAGGTGTTTTTGGATTGTGCTGTCTGCAAGAAGGCCAAATCCAAAGCAGCAGCCATTCCCAAACACGCTACACGCCTGTCAACGTGCATTTTTGATTTGGTACACACTGACATAGTGGGTCCTTTTCCGCCAACACTTGGTGGTAAAAAATATTTTCTAACAATTGTTGATAATCATTCTAGATATGGATTTGTATATCCTATGAAAGAGAAATCTGTGACCTTTCAGATCTTTTTCTTTTTTAATATATTTTTATTATTTTTACATTTAAAACAATGCAATACCGTGGAGTCGGAGTGACCATACATTCACATTATATACAGCTATATCTAGCTCTGATGGTGTATTTTCTTTTTTCCAATACTGTGCATAGGTTATGCGCGCTGCAGTTAGTATATGTATAATTAAATAAAGTGTATCTTTCTTAAACCCCTCCGGTATTATGCCTAGGAGAAAAGTTTCTGGTTTAAACATAATTTGTTCTCCCACCATTTGTTCTAACCATGATTGAATCATTTTCCAATATTTTTTTGCCTCATTGCACATCCACCACATATGATAGAAAGTGCCTGGTGTTTTTTTACACTTCCAACAATTTGGGGGCAGATTTTTGAACATTTTGGAAAGCCGTGCTGGGGGGAGATGCCATCTGTAGAACATCTTATAAAGATTTTCTTTATACGCCGTAGCCAATGTTAGTTTCTGATTAAGTATCCAAAGTTTTTCCCACTTAGCCAATTCCACATTGTAACCGAAATTTTTCGCCCAGGCGACCATGGTTTCTTTGACATGTTCCTCCTCTAGTTTATATTCCAACAAGAATCTATACAGCACTTTGATCAGTCTGTTTTCTGTCTGTATCAAAAGTTTATCTAATATTGTATAGTCTTTGGCAATACCTTCATTCTTCCTATCCTGTGCATACCTTGATTGTATCTGTAAATAAGACCACCATTCTACTTGTACTCCTTGTGATGTCAATTCTGATCTGGTTTTGATCTCCCCCTGCCTGTTCAATAACTCTTTATATGTGACTATATTTTCCATGTTGATTAAATTTGGGTGTATGTATGCTTCCATCGTAGGTAGCCAAATAGGTATTTTGGTATAGTGGTCATGTTTAATTTTGTTCCATATTAGTAACAGAGATTGTCTGATGTAGTGTCTACTAAAATATTTGTGTGCAGATCCTTTTTCATACCAGAGGAAGGCATGCCAGCCTGCTTGGAGGTCATGGCCTTCCAATTTGAGTAATCTTTTATTTCTCAGCATTATTCATTCCCTTAGCCATGTTAGTATGGCTGCAGTATAATAGAGTTCCCAATCTGGTACGCCAAATCCTCCCTTTTCCTTAGTGTCTTGCATAGCCTTAAGTTTTATTCTTGGTTTTCTTCCCTGCCAAATAAATTTCGAAACCAATTGATTCAAATACTTGAAGACACCTTTTTCTAATTTAATGGGAATATTCTGAAATAGGAAAAGAAATTTTGGTAATATATTCATTTTTATAACTGCGATCCTGCCCATCAGGGACAGTTGTAGGTTTTTCCATCTTTCTAGATCTTTCTTAGTTTTATTAATCAAATTAGTATAATTATCTTTTTTGATGGTCACACACCTCACAGATAAATGTATACCAAGATATTTAACTTTTTTGACAATTTGGATACCCAATTTCTTCGTTAACTCCTCTTTTGCTTTTGATGTCATTGTCAGGCCTGTAATTCTGTTCCTTTTAGGATCTTTGGCCTGCCACATAATTAAAACATATATATTATGCTGTTTCATTGGTATAGTAGTTGGGAGGGGGGAATAGAAAGGAGTAGGATTGTGGAATGTATTGTTATGGATTTCTTAGAAGCTCAAGGTCGTCTTTTGTCTCCGCACCTCGACACCTGGCCGGAAGAAGAGGGGTGTACATGCCAGCGTGGAAGATGAAGATTGGACCATGTGATGAATTATGGGGTGTGGGGATAGATGATGAACTTTTAACTTGGGGAATTCACCGGATGTACCTTAGAGTTGAAATTTCAACAGCATAATGCCAACATGCCTGTCTTATTAAATTGGAGTTTTAAGGACTACTTTGCCTTGGACAATGATTTAATTCTGCATGATATTTGGAACGCTGACATTATTTCAACTCTCCCTTAAAAAAATTTTCTTTCATCGGGGTACTGAATCCCAGCTCTGACCCAACCCTGGGCAGGACGAAATTTCAGTGAAGATGGAGGAAGGAAAGAATGCAGCAGAGAAAGCTAAGGATGATGGATCACTTGTGTTTGTCGAAACCATCTATGCACCTTGTAAAGAAATAGTTCAACAGGCAGAGGCGAAGCAAAGGGAGCTTCAGCAGGGCGCCCGGCGAAAGGAACCGAAACCAAGATTTCCCTCACAGACGGAGGTTGATCTGCGGGAGGAAGTTTCGGGATTTATTGCTTCTCAGGAATGCCTGCTGGAAGGAGGGGGGCCCCCCAAGGGAACTCTGACAGACGGCTGGAGCATGGGGAGAAGAGCAAATGAATGGAGATCTCAGTCGCTATCACGCAGCCAGTCTTTGATGGGCCTTCCGGACCAATTCCGACGCCTAAATGTGAGTGAACAAAAACCCCTGGGGCCCCCAGAACCACCCGGGTGGAGCCTAGCAAAGCCCACATTATCCTTTCCCAGCAGAGAAACGGCTGCGCAGTGGAGTGGAGACCTTGGTTCTTTCCACACAGCCATCAGCGAATCAGCACCCCCCCCTCCTGGAGTGAAAAAAAGTTGGGAAGTAAAACTTAACCAGCCGAAAGGGGCCTGGAACACTTTCACCTCCCCCCCTCTGCAAAGCGATGGCTCTGGACCCATCAATCAAGCCAATTCAGGTTGGGCTTTCTTCCCGGGTCATGGATGGGCTCAATGCCAGTGGACGCCTGCCCCTTCCCAACCAATGGCGCCACCCCAAATAGCTGCTCAGAGGCAGAGCCAGGGAATGGGACCACCACAGGGCCCAGCCCCCCCACCAATGCCTTATTTATTTTATTTATTTTTATTTCTTAGATTTTTAGACCGCCCCCTCTCCCAGAAAGGGACTCGGGGCGGTGTACAGTCAATACAAATAAAATCAGTCATAATAATAAAATACATTTAAGATACATTTGGAGGGGGAGATAGGCTGTACTAAGAAATAAATATATTCTAATCCTAAAAACATCCCAATTAAAACCCCAAACCCAATTAAAATAAAATAAATCCCCGGGAGGTAAAACTAAGAAAGTGCCAGGCCAGCTGATTGAAATAGGTGAGTCTTTAACTTTTGCCGGAAAGAACGGAGGTCGGTGGTAGTTCGAATGTCTGGGGGGAGGTCATTCCAGAGGGTTGGGCCCATCACAGAGAAGGATCTACTCCTAGGTGTCGCCCGCTGGCATTGCCTAACAGGCGGCACCAGGAGGAGCCCCTCCCTGTGTGAGCGGATAGGTCGCAGGGACGTGTGTGGTAGGATGCGATCCTGCAGATAACTAGGTCCTATGCCATGGAGCGCTTTAAAGATGGTGCTCAATACCTTGAAAAGCACCCGAAAGGCCACAGGTAGCCAGTGCAGCTCGCGCAGGAGAGGTGTTACGTGGGAGTAATGTGTACTTCCCATAATAACCCGCGCGGCTGCGTTCTGAACTAGCTGCAGTCTCCGGATGCGTCCCAAGGGAAGCCCCATGTAGAGGGCATTGCAGTAGTCCAGGCGAGACGTCACCAGCGCATGAGTGACCGTGCGCAGGGCACTCCGGTCCAGTAGGGGGCGCAATTGGCGCACCAGGCGGACCTGGTGGAACGCCCCCCTTGCCACGGCTGCCACATGGTCCTCCATTGACAGCCGGGCATCGAGGAGGACGCCCAAATTGCGCGCCCGCTCCACGGGGGACAGTTGTTCGCCCCCTATGGCCAGCGATGGAGTCAGCTGGCTGAACCGAGGTGCCGATACCCACAGCCACTCGGTATTGGAGGGGTTGAGTTTGAGTCTGTTGTCCCCCATCCAGACCCCGACGGCTTCCAAACACCGGGACATCACTTCGACAGCCTCGTTGGGGTGCTTTGGGGTTGAAATGTACAGCTGAGTATCATCAGCGTACAGGTGGTACTCAACCCCAAAACCACGGATGATCTCACCCAGCGGCTTCACATATGCGTTGAACAGGAGAGGCGAGAGGACCGACCCCTGTGGCACCCCACAAGTGAGTGGCCTCAGGGACGACCTCTGCCCCCCTGTCAACACACATTGCTTCCGGTCGGAGAGGTAGGAGCCGAACCACCGCAAAACGGTGCCTCCGACTCCCATCCCCTCCAACCGGCGCAATAGGATACCATGGTCGATGGTATCAAAAGCCGCCGAGAGGTCTAATAGGACCAGGATAGAGGAACAACCCCTATCTCTGGCCCTCCAGAGATCATCAACCAACGCGACCAAGGCTGTCTCAGTGCTGTGCCCGGGTCGGAAGCCGGACTGGCGTGGGTCTAGATAGTCGGATTCGTCTAGGTGTCGTGGAAATTGCTGCGCCACCACATTCTCAACAACCTTCGCCAAGAAGGGGAGGTTGGAGACTGGACGATAATTAGCTAGCTCCATTGGGTCGAGCGAAGGTCTCTTGAGCAAGGGTCTCACCACCGCCTCTTTCAAGGCGGTTGGTAAGTATCCCTCACCCAATGAGGCGTTCACCAGGCCCAGGAGCCAGCCTCGTGTCACCTCCCAGGCTGCCAGTACCAGCCAGGAGGGGCACGGGTCCGTTAAACATGTGGTGGGTCGCAGCCGTCCACGCAACCTGTCCAAATCCTCGGGGGCAACAGAGTCAAACTCCTCCCAGAATGGTCTCTCAAGACTCGCTGTTGGCGGCCCGCTCCGGATCTGATCGATTTTGTCCTGAAGATATTCCCCAAACTCCTCTGCTCTACCCTGTAAGGGTGTCTCCCGCGCCCCCTGTGATAAAAGGGAGCGGGTCACCCTAAACAGGGCGGCAGGGCGGTTATCCGCGGACTCAATAAGAGCAGCACAATGTCTACGTTTGGCCGCTCTTATTGCCACAATGTAAGTCCGCAAATAGGCTCTTACCTGTGTTCGGTCAGATTCGGAGCGTGAGGACCTCCACCTGCTCTCTAGACGTCTCCTGTGGCGCTTCATCACCCTAAGCTCCTCAGTAAACCAAGGAGCCCGGGTGGGTCGATGCCGCAGGAGAGGTCGCAAAGGCGCAACCCGGTCCAAGGCCCCAGTCATCGCCCTATTCCAGGCAGTCACTAGGTCCTCGGAGCGGGAGTGGGACAAGGCTACAGGTATTGGCCCAAGCTCCGTCTGGAATCTATCAGATTCCATCAGGTGCCTGGGGCGGTACCAGTTTATAGAGTCTGGTTCCGCCTCCTCGCGGTGGGGGATAGCGCCAGGGAAGTCCAGCCGGAGGGATGAGTGGTCTGACCATGACAGGGGCGTGATGACTAAATCCCCTATTCCCAGATCACTCGTCCACTGTTCAGATACAAAAATGAGGTCCAGTGTGTGGCCCCCTTCGTGAGTGGGGCCCTGCACTAATTGGGTCAGGTCCATGGCCATCATGGAAGCCATGAACTCCCGAGCCACCTCAGAAGCCGCTCCCGTTGACGGCAAGTTGAAGTCCCCCATGACCAAAAGTCTGGGAGTCTCAACTGCCGTCGCTGAGATTAGCTCGAGGAGCTCGGGCAGGGCTGCTGATGCATAGCGAGGAGCCAAGTATACAATCAGCAAGCCCCACTGCCTCCCTGGGCCCCAGTTCACACCAAGGGACTCACACCCGGGTATCTGAGGGACAGTGAACTCCCTCGGCTCTAAACATTCCCGCATAACCACCGCCACCCCACCACCCTTACCCAGGGCCCGAGGCTGATGGAATGCAAGGAAACCCGGTGGGCAGGCTTTTGCCCAACCGATGGGTGTGGCCCCACAAAGAAGCTTACCACCCCAAGCAGCAGGCCAACAGGTTGCTCCGGTTCAACCACCAGCACCCCCTCCTCCTCCCACACCCCCAAGGTTCCGTGCAACCTATGATGGCAGCCGAGACAAACTAGCTTACTTTATGAATCGAGTGTTGGCATACGTTGACCAAGTAGGCCCACAATACCTGACGGATCGAGAACTGATCCAAGAAATAGCAGAGGGGATGAATGAAGGAGAGGCAGCACAATGGATAGCGGAACTCCATGAAGAAGCAGCTCCTGAGTTAGATGACATAACGGGGTTCATCCAACTGATGCGGGCCCGATTTTACGATGTGGCCCAACAGGTAGATGCTGAAGACCAGATCCAGGAATTACGACAGGGGGGTCGGCCGGTCAAAGAATTAGTTTGGGAATTCCGGAGAATAGCTGGAAGACTACGTTACTGGCCAGAGAGACTATTGGTCTATACGTTCAAAAAGGCCTTAGATCCCAAACTGAAACAAGCTTGTGCCGTAAGGGGGACCCCAGATCGTATCCAAGAATGGTACACCACTGCAATCATACTGGTCCACGAGATTAATACCTATCCAAAGCCTGGTACCAGAACCCCTGAAAAAAAACCGTTAGCCCACCGAACGCAGAGGCAGCAAACTGAAAAGCTCCCGCCAACCCCTCGTTCCTGGGGCCCCAAAATAAAGTGCTACCGTTGTGGTCAACTTGGCCACCGGGCATCTACATGCTGGGCTCCAGCCCCAGTTCCACAACCACGCCAACCACCTGCCAGCACAGTCAAGAAAACCCCCAGAAAACCACCAGAAAAAAGTCGTCTGGCACAACAGCCAGCAGGGGCAGAGAGCGGAGCCACTGAAAACGCCCTGGACACTTCAGAGGAGGAAGAGGAAGGAAACCCAGAAGACGACCCAATGGTGAGTGCACCTATCCGCCCCTTCCAAATAAAAGCCAAACTCCAAATACCGAAAACGGGGGTAGAAGGGGAAGTTGGCGTGATTATAGATACCGGCTGCACCCGATGCTTAATCAGCATGTCAATAGTGGAGCAACTAGGTATACGCACCAGACCCCTGAAACAACCCATTCCATTTGAGCAAGTGGATGGAACCCTAATTGGGGGAGCTCCGGCTACAAAGATCACTGAGTTGGTAAAACTGGTGATAGGCCGCCACTATGAGTTCCTCAGATTCATCGTGGCCCCTAGAATGCAGGAGTCAGTTATCCTAGGGCTTGCATGGTTGGACAAGTGGGAACCTACCATAAAGTGGGAGGATGGCATTAGAAAGGTGACTATTGGACTTGGGCCGTTACCACCAGTGGAACCAAAAGGCCACCCAGGAACATTGGAACCTAACAGCCCAACCCATCCAGAACCTGCAGCAACCGCAGCAGACACTAAACTTCCGGGAATCCAAAGAGTCCCAAAGATCTATTGGGATCTGGTGGAGGTGTTCAGTGAGGAAGACGGAAACTACCTTCCACCTCACCGCGCCACAGATTGTGCCATAGAGTTCAAACCTGGGGTAACCTTACCAAAGCCCAAAATGTACTCTATGACGCCTAAAGAGATGATAGAATTGAGGAAGTACATCGAGACCAATTTGAAAAGAGGGTTTATTGAACCAGCAAAATCAAAAGTAGCGGCCCCAGTGCTCTTCAGGGAAAAGAAAGATGGGGGGGTTCGCCTCTGTGTGGACTTACGAGCTTTGAATGCGGTATGCGAAAAGAATACCTATCCCCTCCCTCTCATGAAAGATATGTTGAACCACTTGGCTAAGGGCAAGATCTTCACCAAGCTGGATTTGAGAGAGGCGTATTACCGTATACGAATCCGGAAAGGGGATGAGTGGAAGACCGCTTTTAATACTCCCTTAGGCAGCTTCCAATATAAAGTCATGCCTTTCGGACTACAAGGAGCACCCGCAGTATTCATGCAGTACATAAATGAAGTGCTACACGACCACCTGTACCGCGGAGTACTCGTTTATTTAGATGACATCTTGATCTTCTCTGAGACCATGGAAGAACATGTGAAACTGGTACGGCAAGTCCTGAAAAAACTTCTAGCTGCCAAACTTTATGCAAAATTGTCAAAGTGTGAATTCCACAAGACCTCGCTAGATTATCTGGGATATCGTATCTCCAATGAAGGAGTAGAAATGGACCCAGAAAAAGTGAAAGCGGTGTTAGATTGGAAACCTCCAAGCACTCGCAAACAATTACAAAGCTTCCTTGGCTTTGCAAACTTTTATAGGCAGTTTATTCCAACCTTTGCTGAAATTGCCCTACCATTGACTGACCTATTAAGAACGGGGCCTTCCCCTACTAAACCAAAAGCAAACCAACCATTAAAATGGACAATCGACTGTCAAAAGGCTTTTGAGAAATTAAAACGTCTCTTTGCCCAAGAACCCATATTGCAACACCCCGATCCAGAGCGACCTTTCATAATCCAAACGGATGCCAGTGATGTCGCGATAGCCGCGGTGCTACTACAAAAGAATAAAGAAGGCCACCTCTTACCATGAGCTTACATCTCCAAGAAACTCACCACTACGGAAAGAAGGTGGCCCATTTGGGAGAAGGAGGCATTCGCGATCAGGTGGAGCATGCTCACCTGGAGGCATCTCCTGGAAGGGGGGGGATATACCGTTCGAGGTATGGACTGATCATAAAAACCTCGAAACTCTCCTTGCCCATCGAAAGTTATCCCCCAAACAGGTCCGTTGGGCCCAGTATTTCCAAAGGTTCAAATTTGAAATTAAACACATCCCCGCAGGGAAGAACTTGTTAGCAGATGCACTGTCGAGAAAACCCCAGTTTGACAGTAAGAAGGAAGAAATTTTCCACCCCATCATATCTCCTTCTCACCAAAAGGCAGCTCAAGTCACCAGTCGAAGCCAAGATAAGCTGAGAACCGAACTGAAAGCAGCCCTCCAGACAGACCCATGGTTCAACAACAACAAAGACATCCTAACGATTAATGATGGCGTAGCCTGGAAGGGATCCAAACTGTACGTCCCTGCAGAAATGAGATTGCAAGTGCTACAGCGGAGTCATGATGCGAAACTAGGAGGTCATTTCGGATTCCTGAAAACTCTCCACCTCGCTAGACGTCAATTTTGGTGGCCAAAGATGAGGTCGGAGGTGGAAGATTATGTAAAAAGCTGTGCTACTTGTGCAACAATGAAAACCCGTCCGGGAAAGCCCCCTGGACTACTACAACAAGTGGCCAACCCTAGCCGACCATGGGAAGAGATAGCAATGGACTTCATTGTCGAACTTCCAGATAGCAGTGGTAATAAAGTAATCTGGACAGTTATTGGTTTGTTTTCCAAGCAAGCACACTTTATCGCTTGTTCAAGCCTACCATCCGCAAAGAAATTAGCGAAAATGTTTGTGAAACACATTTATCGCCTACATGGAGTTCCAAAAAGGATCATTTCAGATCGCGGAGTTCAATTCACCGCCAAGTTCTGGAGAGAATTCCTAAAATCGATCGGGTCCACGCAGGGACTCAGCTCAGCATTTCATCCCAGCACAAATGGGGCAGCAGAGAGGGCCAATGCGATGGTGGAACAGTATATCCGGTGTTATGTGGACTATCAGCAAGACAATTGGTCGGACTTGCTACCTTTCGCTGAAGTAGCATATAATAATGATGTTCACAGCAGTACCGGATTAACTCCTTTCCAGATTACCAGTGGCATGGAATTCATTCCCATGCCTAAACTACCTAAGGAACCTCCCTCATCCATGTCCCTGAATGAATGGCTGGAGGCACTAAAGAAGGGATGGGAGAATACCAAAAAGGCGCTAACAGATGCGGCAGAAGCCTACAAGAAGCAAGCTGATTCAATCGTAAGAGATGTTAATTTAGGAGAGGATAAGGAGGTTTTAAAAGAGGTCAGGTGTCTGCCAGGTGCTACTGCCAGCAGAGACAAGAGGCGTATTCTTAAGATAGTCAAGAATGCAAGTAAGGACTGTGACGTTGATGCTATTATACATCTTGGCACTAATGATCTATCCCAGAAAGATGTACTTTCTGTGCAGAATGATTTCCAGAACTTGGGGTATGAACTTAATAGTATAGGTTGTAGGCTTATCTTTTCAGAGGTTTTACCTGTATATAAGGAACAAAAAGGGAAGGGCCAGCGTGTAGCAGAGTTTAATGTTTGGCTAAAGGAGTGGTGTAAAAGGGAAGGCTTTGGTTTTATTAGTCATGAAGCCTGTAGCTGGTCCAATGAAAAACTGTACAAAAGAGATGGGTTGCACCCATCCAAGAAAGGAACTGAGTTACTTGGCATTAAATTCACAGATTTTCTTGATAAACATTTAAACTGAAGAGCGGGGACAGAGAATTAATAGATACAGAACATCTCTGTCCCCAGCAAACTAAAATTCATAGGGTTATAAATGCATGTAACATAGATGTGTGTGTGGGTAAGATTATCACTCCTGCTGTCAAGCAAAACCAAGCATGTAATAGTGATTGTCATACCATGTGCATGAATCACACAAGTGGCAAGAAAATAGGGGCAGTCAGGCATAATACAGGTTATGTAGACAGTAAACACAAGGTCAATCAAAATGGACTCAAATGTCTATATACCAATGCACAGAGTATGAGGAATAAACAGGGAGAATTAGAAATTCAAGTAAAAGAGGGCAGATATGATATTATTGCCATTACAGAAACTTGGTGGGATGAAACTGACAAATGGAACATACAGCTAGAAGGATTTAAATTATTTAAAAGAAATAGACCAAATAAAAGAGGAGGTGGAGTTGCACTATATATAAGAAATAACTATGTCTCTACAGAAATAGAGCACAACAATAATGAGAACTATCTTGAATGCATTTGGGTCAATATTAAAGGTTGTGGGGGAAATGACATTGCCATAGGTCTATACTACAGGCCACCCAACCAAGCAGAGGAAGAAGATGAACTTTTTGCTAGTCAGCTAACTAAGGTATGTAGGAAGCATACCACAATAGTAATGGGAGATTTTAACTACCCTGACATCAACTGGGAAACAAACTCTGCACCAAGTGGAAGATCCAACAGGTTCCTAACAAACCTAGCAGACAACTTTGTTTTCCAAAAAGTAGAGAAGGAAACAAGGGGATCAGCCATACTGGACTTAATTCTCACTAACAGAGAGGAAATGATAGAAGGTGTTGAAGCCATAGGAACCCTGGGGGCAAGTGACCATGCAATATTGGAATTCAACATTATCCAAACACAAGTAGTAGAACAAAGTCAAACTAGAGTCTTGGACTTTAAGAAAGCTAATTTCAATAAACTTAGAGAGAGCTTGGGAAAAATTCCATGGATGAGAATCCTCGAGGGGAAAACAACTCAAAAAGCTTGGGAAATTTTGAAAAATGAGATTAGAAAAGCCCAGTCTAACACAATACCAATGAAGAAGAAAAACAACAGCTCCCAAAAGAAACCAGCATGGCTGCATAAACAACTATCTGACAAACTGAAAGACAAAAAAAGTAAGTATAAAAAGTGGAAGGAGGGGGACATAACTAAGGCAGAATATCAGCAAATAGCCCGAGCCTGTAAAGATGAAGTGAGGAAAGCTAAGGCTCACAATGAAGAAAGGCTTGCCACAAAAGTAAAAATTAACAAAAAAAGCTTCTTCCAACATGTTAAAAACAAGAAAAAAGTTAAGGAAACAATTGGTCCATTGCTAGGAGAAAGTGGCAAGAAGGTGACAAGCAACAGGGAGAAAGCAGAACTATTTAACTCATGTTTTGCATCTGTCTTTACACAAAGGGATAAAACAGTCCAACCTATCAAAAGCAGCACCACAAAATTAGGAACACAAATTGAAATAGGGAAGAAAATGGTAAGTGAGCATCTGTCTACCCTAGATGAGTTCAAATCACCAGGACCGGATGGATTACACCCCAGAGTTCTGAAGGAACTAGCAGACGAGATCTCAGAACCACTGAATTATATCTTTCAGAGATCCTGGAACACCGGGGAACTACCAGAGGACTGGAAAAGAGCTGATGTGGTTCCCATCTTCAAAAAAGGGAAAAAATTAGATCCAGGAAACTACAGACCTATCAGCCTAACCTCAATACCAGGAAAGATTCTGGAAAAAATAATCAAGCAACGAATTTGCGAACACCTAGAAGCAAACAAAGTAATAGCCAAAAGCCAACATGGATTTGTCAAAAACAGATCATGCCAGACTAATCTTATTGCATTCTTTGATAATGTGACAAAATTAGTGGACCAGAGGAATGCCGTTGATATAGTTTACTTGGACTTCAGTAAGGCTTTTGATAAGGTAGACCATAACCTACTACTAGATAAAGTAGAAGAATGTGGGTTAGACAGCATCACCACCAGATGGATTGGTAACTGGCTGACCAACCGCACTCAACGTGTAGTTCTCAATGGAACTGCATCTACATGGAGGGAAGTATGCAGTGGAGTACCCCAAGGCTCTGTTTTAGGCCCAGTACTCTTCAACATCTTCATCAATGATTTGGATGAGGGAATAAATGGGGAACTCATCAAATTTGCAGATGATACCAAGCTGGCAGGAATAGCCAACACTCCAGAAGATAGGCTTAAGATACAGAAGGATCTTGACAAACTTGAACATTGGGCACTATCTAATAAAATGAAATTCAATGGTGAAAAGAGTAAGGTTCTACATTTAGGCAACAAAAACGGAATGCACAGGTACAGTATAGGTGATACCTTACTCAGTAGTAGTAACTGTGAAAGGGATCTTGGAGTCCTAGTGGACAACCATTTAAATATGAGCCAGCAGTGTGCAGCAGCTGCCAAAAAAGCCAACACAGTTCTAGGCTGCATCAACAGAGGGATAGAATCAAGATCACGTGAAGTGTTAATACCACTTTATAATGCCTTCGTAAGGCCACACTTGGAATACTGCATTCAGTTCTGGTCGCCACGATGTAAGAAAGATGTGGAGACTCTAGAAAGAGTGCAGAGAAGAGCAACAAAGATGATTAGGGGACTGGAGACTAAAACATATGAAGAACGGTTGCAGGAACTGGGTATGTTTAACTTAAGAGAAAGAAGGACTAGGGGAGACATGATAGCATTATTCCAATATCTCAGAGGTTGCCACAAAGAAGAGGGAGTCAAACTATTCTCCAAAGCACCTGAGGGTAGAACAAGAAGCAATGGGTGGAAACTAATCAAGGAGAGAAGCAACTTAGAACTGAGGAGAAATTTCCTGACAGTGAGAACAATTAATCAGTGGAACAGCTTGCCTCCAGAAGTTGTGAATGCCCCAACACTGGAAGTCTTTAAGAAGATGTTGGATAGCTATTTGTCTGAAACGGTATAGGGTTTCCTGCCTAGGCAGGGGGTTGGACTAGAAGACCTCCAAGGTCCCTTCCAACTCTACTATTGTATTGTATAAACATCGTTCCCTACAACCCCCCTTTCGAGTGGGGGACAAAGTTTTTTTGTCTACTAAATACATAAGATTAAAGATGCCTAGTAAGAAATTAGGTCCAAAATTTCTAGGTCCTTTCCCAATAGAAAAGATAATTAACCCAGTTACAGTTCGACTCAGCCTACCCAGACTCTTAGGGAAAATTTACCCGGTATTCCATTGTAGCTTATTGAAGCCGGTAAGGGAGTCTAGCACGAGACCATCCACCCAAACTCCACCTCCTCCCGTAGTGGTAGAAGGGGAAGCACATTATGAAGTGAAAAAAATATTAGATTCCAGGCTGTATAGAGGTCGTTTACAATATTTAGTGCATTGGAAGGGATACCCTTTGTCAGAAGCTACGTGGGTGAAAAGTTGGGATCTGAAAGCAGATAAATTAGTGAAGCAATTCCATGAGAAATTCCCTGATAAGCCAAAGGGTCCCCCTGGGGGAGGAAGAGGTGGTTAAATTTTGATAGTTAACATTTATGTTATTCTCTTTTCAGGAAACGTTTTTCTCTTGAGGAGCGGCCGCCTGTCAGGCCTGTAATTCTGTTCCTTTTAGGATCTTTGGCCTGCCACATAATTAAAACATATATATTATGCTGTTTCATTGGTATAGTAGTTGGGAGGGGGGAATAGAAAGGAGTAGGATTGTGGAATGTATTGTTATGGATTTCTTAGAAGCTCAAGGTCGTCTTTTGTCTCCGCACCTCGACACCTGGCCGGAAGAAGAGGGGTGTACATGCCAGCGTGGAAGATGAAGATTGGACCATGTGATGAATTATGGGGTGTGGGGATAGATGATGAACTTTTAACTTGGGGAATTCACCGGATGTACCTTAGAGTTGAAATTTCAACAGCATAATGCCAACATGCCTGTCTTATTAAATTGGAGTTTTAAGGACTACTTTGCCTTGGACAATGATTTAATTCTGCATGATATTTGGAACGCTGACAGTCATATTTTTAGTCAGCATTTTGGTCTTTGTCATATTTATCTTTAAACCCGCTATTTTCCCATACTCTGTCAATTCCTCAATGAGTTTCTTACCAGACTTTATAGGATCTTCTAGCACAAACACTAGATCGTCCACAAAGGCCTGTAGCTTAAATTGCTCCTTTTTGATTTCTAGTCCCTTTGGCCCAGATCACTCTTCTGTGATGGCATCTGGGGCCCTCTCTTTACCGCCGTGGTGGTGGCCAAGTTGACAACAATGGTGGCATTTTATTGGCCCCCCTGAGGAACGGAACCTGGTTACATCTCTAAACTTCAGAACCTCCTCATCACATTGGACTGCTCTCCACTTTGCAGCTTCCCCCTTGGTAAACCCTTCTTCCCTTGTGGAGATTGCTTCTCTGTAGGAAGGTGGGGTAAGAACGTTTTGGGGCATTGCAGGTGCACATTTTCCCGCCATCCATCCTGCAGGCCTCCCTTTGGTAAACCCTTCTTCCCTTGTGGAGATTGCTTCTCTGTAGGAAGGTGGGGTAAGAACCTCTTGGGGCATTGCAGGGGAGACTGTAACCGGTGGGGAGGTCAATCCCTCGGTTAGCCACTGCCCAGTTTTCTCCCATGGTGCCATCTGCTGAGGGAGGGCAGGTGCCCACTGGCATTCCTCCCATCCATGACCTGGGGTTAAGACCCATCCCGGGGTTGCCTGCTTCACAGGTTGCAGCTCAACCAATGATGGCTGGCTAGGGGGGGTTATGTGCCAAGGACCCTCCTGTTGGCTTGGAGGAGTTATGGGCCAAGTAGGTGCCCTCTGCTGGCTTGGAGCATTTTCCCATGTTGATGGCAAGTGGCATCTTATCCATCCATACTCTGGGAAGAAAACCCAATCTGGTGGTGCTTCATTTAGATGCTGGCCAAATCCCTTCTTGTTGTCTGGGTTGAAATGCCCATTTTGATAGGGAATCTGTCTCCCACTCAGTTGCAGGGTAATAAGCCATTTCATTTATTGCTGTCTGGAAGGAGTCAAAATCTCCACTCCAGGTTTTTTCCCAAGCCTTGCTTCCAAGCTGGGGGGAAGGAGGGGGAGCATGCACTCACGTTTAGTTGTCCGAAATGGTCCGGGAAGCCCATCAGAGATGATTGCGTGGGGATGGCTGGAATCTCCATTCCTTTCATCTTCTGGCCATCCTCTAACCGGGTGTAGAGAAAGTCTTTCCAGCCCGCTCCGTCCTCTTGCCAGATGCAATAAATCTTGAAGAAGATTCCTTTGCCTTTGAAGATAGCAAGACACGTCTCATTTCAGCTTATCTCCAAAAGCTTTCTCATAATTGTTTGCTGATATTTTACGCTGTCCAAGTCAGCATTGGGAATTCAGCACCCACTCACCAGCCCCCCCCCCTGCGAGGGGGGGGGTGCTGGTGCTTTATTTTAAAGGCAGAGTTGGAATAATGTCAGCGTTCTAAATACCATGTATGAAATCAATCAGAGACCAAGGCAGAATCATCCTTAAAGTTCCAATTTAATCATACAGGCAAGTTAGCACATCTAGGGAATTCCAACTCTAATGTTCTTCCTGGAATTCCACCCAGTTGAAAGTTCATGATCTATCCCCACACCCCATAATCCATCACATGTTCAAATCATCATCTTCCACGCTGGCATCTACACCCCTCTGCTTCCGGTCAGGTGTCGAGGTGCGGAGACAAAGAGATGACCTTGAGCTTCTACAAAGAATGACAACAAAACATTCCACAATTCTACTCCTTTCTACTCCCACCTCCCAACTACTACACTAATGAAACAGCATAAGAAATTAATAGAAATTGTGGCAGGCCAAAGATCCTAAAAGAAACATAACTACAGGCCTGACAGCCGGTGTATATGGAGCAGATGTCTGATGAAGAATTCCATTCTTACGGATCCAGTCCTGGAAACGCTGAGACATGAATTCGGCACCACGGTCACTCTGGATTCTGGCGATGCGAACTTGGTATTTATTTATTTATTTATTCACATTTCTAAACTGCCCCCTCTCCCAAAAAGGGACTCGGGGCGGTGTACAGTCCACAATAAATCACAGATAAAATACAAATATAAATAGAACTATAAATATATGTATGTATGTGGAGGAGGTTAAAATTAAGAGTACTGTACAGAAGAATAAATATGAGGCTAAAAGCCCTAAAAACAATTAAAACTAAAATATTACCCTTAAAATAACCAGATGAGAATATACTACCAGGAGTTCATAGATGTAACATTTATAATCATGCCAGGCCAGCTACTCGGAACAGGTGAGTCTTCAATTTTTGTCGGAAGGAGCGGAAGTCCGAGGTGGTTCTAATGTCGGGGGGGGGGAGGTCATTCCAGAGGGTTGGGCCCATCACAGAGAAGGCTCTACTCCTTGGCGCCGCCCGCTGGCATTGCCTAGTGGACGGCACTTGGAGAAGGCCCTCCCTGTGAGAGCGGATTGGCCGCAGGGATGTATGTGGGAGGATGCGATCCCGCAAGTAACTAGGTCCTGAGCCATGGAGCGCTTTAAAGATAGTAATCAGGACCTTGAAACGCACCCGAAAAACCACAGGTAGCCAGTGCAGCTCGCGCAGGAGCGGTGTTACGTGGGAGTATCTAGACCTCCCCATGATAACCCGCGCGGCCGCGTTCTGGACTAGCTGCAGTCTCCGGGCGCATCCCAAGGGAAGCCCCATGTAGAGAGCATTACAGTAATCTAGGCGAGACGTCACCAGCGCATGAGTGACTGTGCGTAGGGCATCCCGGTCCAGTAGGGGGCGCAATTGGCGCACCAGGCGAACCTGGTGGAACGCCCCCCTTGCCACGGCTGCCACATGGTCATCCATTGACAGCCGGGCATCTAGGAGGACGCCCAAATTGCGCGCCCGTTCCACAGGGGGCAGTAGCTCGTCCCCTATGGCCAGCGATGGAGTCAGCTGGCTGAACCGAGGTGCCGGAAGCCACAGCCACTCAGTCTTGGAGGGGTTGAGTTTGAGTCTGTTGTCCCCCATCCAGACCCCGACGGCTTCCAGACACCGGGACATCACTGCGACAGCCTCGTTGGGGTGGTTTGGGGTTGAAATGTACAGCTGCGTATCATCAGCGTACAGATGGTATTCAACCCCAAAACCACGGATGATCTCGCCCAGCGGCTTCACGTATGCATTGAACAGAAGGGGCGAGAGAACCGACCCCTGCGGCACCCCACAAGAGAGTGGCCTCGGGGTCGATCTCTGCCCCCCTGTCAACACATATTGCATCCGGCCGGAGAGGTAAGAGTCGAACCACCGTAACACGGTGCCTCCGACTCCCATCCCCTCCAGCCTGCGCAGAAGGATACCATGGTCGATGGTATCAAAAGCCGCTGAGAGATCTAATAGGACCAGGATAGAGGAACAACCTCTATCTCTGGCCCTCCAGAGATCATCAACCAACGCGACCAAGGCTGTCTCAGTGCTGTGCCCGGGTCGGAAGCCGGACTGGTGTGGGTCTAGATAATCGGATTCATCGAGGTGACGCGGAAACTGCTGCGCCACCACATTCTCAACAACCTTCACCAAAAAAGGGAGGTTGGAGACTGGACGATAATTAGCTAGCTCCATTGGGTCGAGTGAAGGCCTCTTGAGTAAGGGCCTCACCACCGCCTCTTTCAAGACGGTAGGTAAGGATCCCTCACCCAACGAGGCGTTCACCAGGCCCAGAAGCCAGCCTCGTGTCACCTCCCAGGATGCCAGTACCAGCCAGGAGGGACACAGGTCCAATGAACATGTGGTGGGTCGCAGCCTTCCACGCAACCTGTCTAAATCCTCGGGGGCAACAGAGTCAAACTCCTCCCAGAGTGGACTCACAAGACTCACTGTTGACGGCCCGTCCAGACCACTGGAGGGGGCCCATCCGCTCCGGATCTGAGCGACTTTGTTCTGCAGATATTCTCCAAACTCCTCTGCTCTACCCTGTAAGGGTGCCCCCCGCGTCTCTTGCACCAAGAGGGAGCGGGTGACCCTAAACAGGGCGGCAGGGCGGTTATCCGCAGATGCAATAAGAGCGGCACAATGGGTATTGGGTAGAAACAAAAGCTGCAAAGTCTTTAAAGATCTGAAAGGTCTCAGATTTCTCTCTCATAGGATATACAAATCCATATCTAGAATGATTATCTACAATTGTTAGAAAATACTTTCTGCCACCAATTATTGGTGGGAAAGGACCCACTATGTCAGTGTGTATGAAATCAAAAGTGCGTGTTGACAGGCGTGTAGCATGTTTGGGAATTGCAGCTGCTTTGGATTTAGCTTTCTTGCAAACTGCACAATCCAAAAACACCTTACACCCCTTTAGATCCAAACCTTTTGCGAACTCCGGCATCTTTCTAAGAACACGGAAACTGGCGTGCCCCAATCTTCTATGCCACTTGTGGATACACCTGGAATGCAAAGGTTTATCAGTTAGTGAATTTTCAACATTAACAGTTTCATGAGGAACCTCAGGCTTGCTCTGAGCAACCTGCTTCTTTTTTCTCTGTTGGTTGGCTTTAGGAGCCTTTGGAGTAGCAATGGGTTCTCTCTCTGAAGCAACTCTCTCTGGGCCCGTGCTGTCCCCTTTTGGAGTTTGCATACTTGCCTGTGCTCTTTGCTTTAAGTAATAAACACCACCAATTAGCATGGTTTCAGCAACAATATCTCCATTTTTAACTATGTAACTTGCTTTCTCAAGGTGGTGAACCTGGAACTTTAACTCTCTAGACAATTGACTTTGACTAAGCAAATTACTTGTTGCTGAAGGTATGTAATAAACATCAGGGATGAATGTATTGAGCTCTTCAACGTAAACAGTTCCTTTTCCCACGACCTTACAAGTGTGGTTGGAGAAGGAGTACAGTTCTCAATATTCGGGCTCCGGGTCGCCCATCTCTGTGAAAAGTTCCTTTCTGTAGGTAACGTGTAAAGCTGCACCACTATCTAAAGTCCACAAAAGACATCTGTCGTACCCTGGACCAGGTTGTGGAACGTTGGTTATGGCCAATGTTGCGAGTGGAGCTTGTGGATCACGCCTTGGACCACGCCGACTTTGTCTTCCGCCTCTACCTCTGCCTCTGGAGTCTGTTCCTCTGGGCTGGTATGTGACGGGAGCTGGAACTCGTTGGGGACAATCCCGGGTGTCATGTCCCATACGGTTGCAGATGTAGCATCTTGGCATCCTTGGAACGTAGCCTCTTCCTTGGAAGGGACGTCTAGCTGGAGCTTTTGATGCTGGGGGTCGTTGCAGATGAGGAGTGGCTAATTTGATAGCTTCCTCCTCAATTAAAAGTCTACATACATGATTAACCGTGCGTTGAGCAATGGGCACATGGTTAATCTTTGCAATGGCATCGTTCCATTCATAATTCAATGAGTTAATGATGATGCTGATCATTTGGATATCATCAATAACATGGCCTCTTTCTCTCAATTCACTTCTCATTCCTTTCAGTTTGGTCAAATGTCCACCAATTTGTTCACCAGGTTTCAACTTCGAACCATGGAACTCAGACATGAGCAAACATGAAGATTCAATTGAAATGGGCCTGTAGCAATCTTCCAAAATAGCCCAAATTTGATGGGCTGTTGCATCAGGTGGGAAAGTAACCTGCAATTCAGTATCCATGGACATCAATAATGTTGTGCAAGCCCTAGTCTCTAGGTCTCTTATTGCAGGAGTCCATGGTTGGGCATGAGGATTGAACACCATACAATGGGTACCTTCTCTGTGAAGAAAGAGTGCAACCTCACTGACCCATGCTTTATAATTCTGTCCTGACATCTTTAATTTGGCCTCACCAGTCAAAGGAGTGACAGAAAATGCCTGTTGAGGGATACGCATTTGAGCAGGTAAAAATGCTGGTTGTTCAACCAGGGGGTGCTGTAATCGGACCTGTGGTCTCTGTGTTACAGTTGTCATTGGTGCTTGAGCAGCAAAATTAAATTGGCTTGCTTGAAAGGCTGGCATTTGCCTTTGCTGCATTAAGTTTTGCCTTGTTCCATCTAGGGAAAATCCAACACCACCAAGGGGCGTTGAAGATTGGGCCTTTGGAGGCATTTGCATTAGTGCTTGGACATCTGGACGAGCTACAGATATATTTGACCAAGACTGTTGCAATTTATTTAACTGCTGCTGTAGTAAATTATTTCTGCCAGGAGATGGCAGTGCAGCTTCACTTTTCAGCTGTATCATTTCTCCCTGTGTGGCTGGAGAACAAAGGAGATCACGTGGCTTCTGTGACGTGTACATATCTCTCTGTTCTGATTTGCCTGACACAATATCCTCCAGGGGGTGTGCCTTAGGCTGTGAAGAAGAAGGCAAGATGGCGTCCTCAGACATTTTGGAAATGCGGAAACCCCTCCTACTTGCCTCTAATCTATCATAGTCCTTTATGGCTTGAGAAAGCTGTTTTTCAAAAAGGTCTATCTGGTCACGATAGCTTTTCATATCTTGCCCAGGGCTTGGGAAGAATTCATAAGTTTCACTTTCTATGTGGGAGTGAAATTCTTCTGCCGGCTGTTGCTTCGGGAGCTGTGGCCAGACATCAAGTGTTTCATAATCTTTAAGAGATATTTGGGAGTGAATTTGCTCTGGCATGGAACGCCTTGGTTTAGCCCCAGCATTTCATAATCTCTTGGAGATATTTGGGAGCATGCATAATCAGAAGGGAGTATAACTGACCTCGGTCTGTTTCCTTCAGCTTTGAAAGCAGCTCTATCTCCTCTGTGAGATGTTCCTTCCATGGTAGATTCTCCTTTTAGCCCAGCTGTTGAAGAAGTTCGGAGATTTGGAAGCCAGGTTGAAAAATCTTCCATTTCTGTATCAGAGGGGAGTGAACCTTCAGAATGTGGTTCATTTCTGTCTTTCTTTTTCTTTTTCTTCGGCATGGTTAGGAAGTTGATTTAAGCATGTCTCAGTAGCTATAAATCATTCTCTCCTAATTAGGCTAGCTGCTTTTATCTCTTGGAGATAGCTTAACAAGGAAAAAGGCTGTTAATTAAGAGAACCATCCTCTCTGCTGCCAATTTGTGAAGGATGGGAAGTTTTCCCCCACCTTCAATTAACGAGGTGCAGATCGCAGTCCTTCCGAGAAGCATATCTCTTAATGAGCAATAAACAAAACCTGAGAACATGTCCTAATGAAAACAACTTTAATAAAAATAAAACCTTATTATCTAAACCTTACATTTTTGCAAGAGCAATTGTCACCCACCTTCTCCGGCAGGCAAACGAAAGATCAGAAGGAAAGTACAAGAATGTGTGACGTATTATGAAACGTGTTAGGAGGCATGCGCAGTAAATCATTGTCAGATAAGAAAAACATTTCTACAGTATAACTCAGAATATAAGCTCAAGTTAGACAAACAAATTAACGTAGTGACAAGATCCACCAAAGAAGCTCTAAATAGCAACTGGCAGACACGAGTAGACCACTACTTGCGTATACAACACATCTCACCCAGTGCCACCACCGGGAGAAGCCCAGCCGAACTCCTCATGGGGCGCCGCCTCAGTTCCCATCTGGACTGGCTGCACCCCAACTATTCAACTGAAACACCCCCTGACTCCACAAGCAAAGTCAGGTCATTCAACATAGGTGACCCAGAGACTTCCGGGGGTGACGTCACATTGGAACAGTTACAGGGGAAGACTCTTTGTCTCCCCTGTCTGATTTTTCATGTCTGGAGGCTGCTAACAGCGAAGCTGAGCCTGGGTGAGGACCGCTTTAAAGAGGGGGAAACCCAGCGGTGACGGAGGAAAAGGCGATCCCTCGTCCCATAGGGTGAAATCCCTGAAATCCGATACGGAAGAGACCAGTTGCCATGGCGCGGTCATGGCCTGGCCCGGAGATGTGACAGCCTGATTATTGGTGGAAGGAGTAAAAAGTGAGTAGCAGCTGATTTATCGGCGGACAGCGTTAAAGAATTTGATACTCCGAGACACTTCTCGAAGCTGGTGGAATTTACAACAGTGCAATAAAGAGAAAACAATGTAGTTGGGCTTGCTGATTGTATACTTGGCTCCTCGCTATACATCAGCGGCCCTGCCTGAGCTCCTCGAGCTGATCGCGGAGACGGCGGTTGATACCCCCAAACTTGTGGTTATGGGGGATTTCAACCTGCCGTCGACGGGTGAAGCATCCGAGGTGGCTCGGGAGTTCATGGCTTCCATGACAGCCATGGACCTGACCCAATTAATTCAGGGCCCCACACACGAAGGTGGGCACACACTGGACCTTGTTTTTGTCTCTGGACAGTGGACGAGTGATCTGGGAATAGGGGATCTGGTTATTACACCCCTGTCATGGTCAGATCACTCATTTCTCCGGCTCGACTTCCCCGGCGCTACCCCCCACCGCGGGGAGGCGGAACCTGACTGTCCCAGATGGTTCCGCCCCAGGCGACTGATGGAACCTGACAGGTTCCAGACGGAGCTTGGGCCACTTCCTGTAGCCCTGACCCACTCCCGGACGGAGGACCTAGTGGCCGCTTGGAATAGGGCGGCTGCGGGAGCCTTGGACCGGGTAGTGCCTTTGCAGCCTCTCCTGCGGCAACGAACCACCCTGGCTCCTTGGTTTACCGAGGAGCTGAGGGTGATGAAACGCCACAAGAGACGCCTAGAAAGCAGGTGGAGGTCCTCACGCTCCGAATCTGACCGAACACAGGTAAGATCCTATTTACGGACCTACCTTGTGGCACTGAGAGCGGCCAAACGTAGACACTGTGCCGCTCTTATTGCATCCACAGATAACCGCCCTGCCGCCCTGTTTCGGGTGACCCGCTCCCTCCTATCACAGAGGCCGCGGGAAGCCCCTTTACAGGGTAGAGCAGAGGAGTTTGGGGAATATCTGCAGGATAAAATCGCTCAGATCTGGAGTGGATGGGCCCCCGTCAGTGGCCCAGGGGAGACGTCGGAAGCAAGTCTTGAGGCACCACGCTGGGAGGAGTTTGACTCTGTTGCCCCTGAGGATTTGGACAGGTTACGTGGGCGACTGCGAGCCACTACATGTTTATTGGACCCGTGTCCCTCTTGGCTTGTACTGGCATCCTGGGAGGTCACACGAGGCTGGCTCCTGGGTCTTGTGAACGCTTCACCGGAGGAGGGGTCCTTGCCGGTCGCCTTGAAAGAGGCGGTGGTGAGGCCCCTACTCAAGAGGCCTTCCCTGGACCCGGTGGAGCTAGCTAATTATCGTCCCGTCTCCAACCTTCCCTTTTTAGCGAAGGTTGTAGAGAGTGTGGTGGCACAACAGTTCCCACGTCACCTGGAAGAGGCCGACTATCTAGACCCGCGCCAGTCCGGCTTCCGGCCGGGTCACAGCACGGAGACGGCCTTGGTCGCGTTGGTGGATGATCTCTGGAGGGCCAGAGATAGGGGTTGTTCCTCTATCCTGGTCCTATTAGATCTATCAGCGGCCTTCGATACCATCGACCATGGTATCCTATTGCGCCGGCTGGAGGGGCTGGGAGTAGGGGGCACCGTTTTGCGGTGGTTCTGCTCCTACCTCTCCGACCGGACGCAATGTGTGTTGGAAGGGGAGCAGAGGTCGACCCTGAGGTCACTCACTTGTGGGGTGCCGCAGGGGTCGGTCCTCTCGCCCCTCCTGTTCAACACATACATGAAGCCGCTGGGTGAGATCATCCGTGGTTTTGGGGTTGGATACCATCTGTACGCTGATGACACACAGCTGTACATTTCCACCCCAAACCACCCCAACGAGGCCGTCGAAATGATGTCCCGGTGCTTGGAAGCCGTTCGGGTCTGGATGGGGGACAACAGACTCAGACTCAACCCCTCCAAGACTGAGTGGCTGTGGCTTCCGGCGCCCCGGTTCAACCAGTGGATTCCATCGCTGGCCATAGGGGGCGAACAACTGCCCCCTGTGGAACGGGCGCGCAATTTGGGCGTCCTCCTTGATGCCCGGCTGTCGATGGATGATCATGTGGCAGCCGTGGCAAGGGGGGCGTTCCACCAGGTTCGCCTGGTGCGCCAATTGCGCCCCCTATTGGATCGGGACGCTTTACGCACGGTCACTCATGCGCTGGTGACGTCTCGCCTGGACTACTGCAATGCTCTCTACATGGGGCTCCCCTTGAGATGCACCCGAAGACTACAGCTAGTTCAGAATGCGGCCGCGCGGGCCATCATGGGAGGGACAAGATACTCCCATATAACACCACTCCTGCGCGAGCTGCACTGGCTGCCTGTGGTTTTTCGGGTGCGTTTCAAGGTGTTGGTTTCTATCTTCAAAGCGCTCCATGGCACGGGACCTAGTTACCTGCGGGATTGCATCTCACCTCATACATCCCTGCGACCAATCCGCTCTCACAGGGAGGGACTCCTCCGGGTGCCGTCCACTAAGCAGTGTCAACGGGCGGCGCCCAGGAACAGAGCCTTCTCTGTGATGGGCCCAACCCTCTGGAATGACCTCCCCCCCCGATATTAGAACTACCACAGACCTCCGCTCCTTCCGACAGAAGCTTAAGACCCACCTGTTCCAGTTAGCTGGCTTAACCGATTCATAGTCCCATTTACCTCCTGGCAAACATCTTATTGGGCAGTTTTTAAGGGTATTTTAATGTTTATTTGTATTTTATTTTACATATTGTACAGTCTACATCCTACCTCCTCCGCGTACCTATTTGTATATTTCTATATTGAATGTATATCTATATTTTGTATTATACTGTTTTAACATGACTGTACACCGCCCCGAGTCCTGTTTAGGAAAGGGCGTGGTTTAAAAATTTAATTAAATAAATAAACAAACTGAAAAGAAATTGGAAGAAACACAAGAAAGACTGACAGCAGTTAAAAGAGAGCTCGAGGAGGCAGTAGTCCACTTATAATTAGAACGATCCTCTTTCTATTTAAGATTTCAGAACATAGTAGAGACAAAAGATGAGGATCTACCAAAACTCATGAGTGATCTTCTAGCTGACCAACTGCAAATGGACAAAAGTGAACTGAGGAACAATATTGATGAAATCTATAGAGTGCATACAAATTATGCACGAAGATACAAGTTTCCCCATGAAATACACATAAGATTTGCAAAAAAAACTGTCAGAGACGAAATTTACAAAAGACCAAGGGATGAACAGATTGTCCATAAAGGAAAAGAAGTGATAACCCTTAAACAAATACCAAAGAGAATCAGAGAGCAAAGAAGGAATTACCAATTCCTCTCTACACAACTGATAAAATATAAAATAATGTTTCGCTGGTTGATACCGGAAGGCATGTTAATATCTTGGCAAGATAAGAAAATAAGGATTGACACCGTAGAGAAAGCCCGGGAATTCTATGAACACTATATAGAGGGTGAATCAGACAGCAGAGAGGAGTTGGAAACCCAAAGCCACGAGGAGCAGCTGAAGGAGGAAAAAGGACTAGACCAAGATGTGAGAAAGAAGACCGATACAGCAGCCCAGGAAAGAGAAGGAGTGAGGACAAGAAACCAAAAGGAAACAAAACCAAGTAAAGGAACGAAGGCGATAAACTAGTAACAGGATGGAGGAGGAAGTGAAATTAATATCAGTCAATATAAATGGATTAAATTCACCTATAAAAAGAAGACGAACAATTTCTAAGCTCCAAAAACAAAACATGGATATCACGTGCCTACAGGAAGTTCATATTAAAAAAGGAAATGGCAATATCCTGGAATCTCCAAAATTAGGAAAACTACATCTGGCCCTGGCTGATACAAAGAAAAGAGGAATTGCAGTATATATAAAGGACTGGCTAAAACCTAAACAGGTATACGCAGATGAAGAGGGAAGAACATTATTAATCGAAATATTAATAAAACAAAGAAGAGTATTAATTGCAGTCATATATGCACCAAACACGAACCAGAAAGAATACTATAGTAAACTACATAAACGGATTGCAGAACTGGAACTGGATAACATATGTCTACTAGGGGACTTCAATGCAGTGGTAGATCCAAAGAAAGACTATAAAACGGATAATAAAAAAAACTATGAAAGGAGAACTCTACCAAATACATTCTTTGAAATGGCCCAAGAATTAAATCTAAAAGATGTTTGGAGAGAAATCAATCCACAGAAGAGTCAATACACATTCTTTTCAAACCCCCATAATTCATGGTCCAGGATCGACATGGTATGGATGGATCCAGAAATGGAGAAAGATGTAGAAGAGGTAGAAATAACACCGAACATGTGGGCAGACCATAACCCATTAACAATTAAATGGAAATGAGAAGGAAAAAGGAAAAAGAGATGGACCATGAATCAGAGAGTTGTAAAAGAAAATAATTATGTACAGTATATGGAAAAAGAATTAGCACTTTTCCTAAAAGAAAATTGGAATGAACAGACAACTATTCAAAACCTGTGGGATACTACTAAAGCTTATGTACGAGGCATTACAATTGCATATACAATAAGAAGAAACAAAGATAAAAAGAAACGATATATAGAGCTTCAGGAGAAACTGGGGAAATTAGAATATAAACTTCAGAAAGAAACTCAAAACAAAGAAGCCAAAGAAGAAGAAAAAATAATTAAACATAGATTAAACTTCATTACACAAGAAGAAATGGCCCAGAAAATTAGATCTTGTAGGCAAAACTATTTTGAAAATGCCAATAAAACGGGAAGATGGCTAGCCTATAAACTAAAAAAAGAGAAAGAAAAGAAAATAATACAGCAACTAGAGGATGAAAAAGGGGTGATACACCACCAAAAGGAGGGAAAAAAAATATAGCAGTAAGATACTTCCAAGCATTGTACTGCCGAGAGGAAATAGAAGAGGAGGATATTAAAAGATATCTCCAGAGGAGAAATCTTCCAACCCTAGCGGGAACAACAAAAGAAACATTAAATGAGAAAATAACTAGGCTAGAATTAAAAAGGGCAATCCAAAAACAAAAAAATAATAAAATGCCGGGCCCAGATGGAATTCCAGCAGAATTTTATAAAGGATTGCAAAAATCATTAGAGAACATATTATTAGAAATGTATAATGAAATATTAGAACGAGCTAAGACACCAAAATCCTGGATGGAGGCACTAATAACACTAATTCCCAAAGACAACGCTGAAAATCAAAAGATCCAAAATTATAGGCCAATCTCGCTGCTAAATGCTGATTATAAAATATTTATGACAATTATGGCGGAAAGAATTAAAAATATATTAAACAAAATCATACACCCAGACCAAAATGGATTTTTACCTAACAGACACATAAAAAACAATATACGAACAATAATGGACATATTAGAATACTATGAAATACATCCAGGAAAACAAGCAGCATTGATATTTATTGACGCACAAAAAGCATTTAATAATCTGAATTGGGATTTTCTTATAAATCAACTAGCAGTAATGAACTTTGGAGATAAATTCATCGGGATGATCACAGCAATATATTCGAGTCAGAGGGCAAAAATAATACTAAACGGGGAAGCGACAGAAGACTTCAGCATAACCAAAGGGGTAAGACAGGGATGCCCACTATCCCCCCTGTTATTTATCCTCTCATTAGAGACATTGATATCACAAATCAGGCAAAATAAGGACATAAAGGGACTGAAAATTAGAACACAGGAATATAAAGTGCAGGCCTTTGCAGACGATCTTGCATTTATCATAGAGGAACCCCTAGAAACTGGACTAAAACTATTACAGGATATAAACCAATTCGGTAAAGTAGCAGGGCTTAAAATAAATAAAGAAAAAACTAAAATATTAACTAAGAATTTAACCAAAAGATAAAAATGAAGAACTGGAGGAGAAACTGGGAATTTCGAGGGCCAAGAAAATTAAATATTTGGGAATATGGCTATCGGCAAAATGTATTACAATAAAAGAAGATAATTACAACAAACTGCTACGACAGATACAAAAAGATTTGGACAATTGGACTAAACTACAGATATCACTAATTGGCAGAATCTCAACAATCAAAATGAATATACTACCCAAATTACTCTTATCTTTTTCAAACAATACCAATTAAATTAGAGAAATTTTTTTTCGAACAACTATATAAAATGATATCCAAATTTATTTGGTCAGGGAAAAAACTATGTATCAAATACAAACTTCTACAAGATAGTAGAAACAGAGGCGGTTTTGGACTGCCAGATTGGGAGCTATATTACCAGGCGGCAGCCCTAACATGGTTAAAAGACTGGATCCAATTAAAAAATAAAAGAATCCTTATGCTAGAAGGACACGATCTCCAACTAGGCTGGCACGGCTTCCTCTGGGAGGGAAAGACTAAATCCCACTCCTACTTTCAGAGACATATAATAAGGGATGCTTTGTTTAGGGTCTGGGAAAAAATAAAAAGAAAACAGTACCTGAAAATCCCAAGCTGGTTATCAACCATGGAGGCAATGGCATATCCATTTACTATAGACCTTAGTAAAATGGTAAGATACGCAGACCTCTTAGATGAAAAAGGAGAACTAAAATCAATACAAGATCTGAAAGCACAGGGAATAAATATGGAATGGTGGCCATACATACAAATTAAAACAAGATTTAAAAAAGATTGGGAACAATATGGAATATATGAGACACAAGTGGAATTAGATAAAACGGGAGGAAAAACAATCACTAGATTATATAACTTTCTTTTAAAATATAAAATGGAGGAAGAGACGGTAAAGGAGACAATGATTAGCTGGGGAAGGAATTTTGGCCACAATATAGAGTTAGAAAAATGGGATAAACTGTGGGAAAGAAATTATAAATTTACAAAGGCAGCAGCTTACAAAGAAAATCTCTATAAAATGTTTTATAGATGGCATTTGCCTCCAGGAAGATTGGCCAAAATGTACCCAAATTTATCCCCTAATTGTTGGAGATGCAATCACAAGCCTGGAACATTCTATCACATGTGGTGGACGTGCCCCAACACAAGGAAGTACTGGTACAAAATTCGAAAGTGGTTAGAAGAAATCACTGAGCGAAAAATAGAACTCAAACCAGAAGCATTCTTACTAGGACTACTGGATCAAAAAATGGACAAAAAATCTCAATACATAACCATACATATACTCACAGCAGCCAGGTTTGCCTTCGCACAAAATTGGAAAAAACCTAATACACCCTCAGACGAAACTACAATCAGGAAAATACTTGAGTGTGCAGAAATGGACAAAATGACAATAGAACTAAAAGAAAGAGAAGAATCGGACTTTTATAATGTTTGGAATAAAATATACAAGTGGCTAGAAATTAAAAGCCAAAACAGGAAATAGAGAATACAAATAGATGGAGATACCAATAATGAATATTACTATAAGGGTTTATACTAGGCTTGTTACATCATAGGACAAGGCTATAGTAATAGGAAGGCAATGCAGAAGGGAGAATTATAAAAGCTAGGCAGGAAAGCCGATATTGAAAGCTGTAAAATTACTCTATATTGTTATGTATGTTCCGTGTTTTGTTTTGTTTTATTGTGGCTTTTTTTTCGTTGTTATGTCTTTTTTATTGTTTTTAAATATTAAAATATTCAATAAAAATTAAAAAAAAAACATAGGCGACCCAGTATACGCACACAATTATACAGGGGGAGCCTTGTGGATACTGCGACCGTAGTCAGCATTTCCGGCCCTCGGTCCTATGCCATAGGACTTGAGGATGGAAGGAATTGGAGGAGGCACATAGACCAAGTCCGGGGCCGATTGGCTAACTCCATGGTCAGGCAACCACACATAACTCCTCCGCAACCCGAACGCCACCACCCCCAAACAGTTCCGGAAACATCAGGCGACTTATCTGACATTGGTGAAGGCCAGGGGGTTCCACCACCAGAAAGTCCCGCTGAGGCCCACGATAGTTTCCAGGAGGTTCCACCGGGTGGGTCCGACCAAGCAACAGGTCCGACCGACCTGCGCAAAGGTCTCCAGCAGACTGAACTGCACAGGTCCGGCAGGGCAACTCAAAGACCCACCTACTTACGTGACTACATCACGAGTTAGGATGTTCCATCCTAGAGGGGAGGGGTGTCAGATACTTCCCCCCACTGCTGAACAATAGAAGTCTCCACTCAGGTCCTCTGTTTGCCGGCGGGAAAATAGGGTAACCTGATTGGCTGAGAGGCTGGACAGCTCCCCTTTAAAAAGGGAGCTGTCCGACCATTTTCTCTGTGGGATGTTTGCATGCACTGAAATAAAGAGCTGTTATCACTAGCCTTTGTGCCTTTCATTACCCAATCTAACATTTTCCATTGTTTAATTAAATGCTCTGTTCATTTTTCTCTATAATCAATTTATACTATCAGACATTATAAACATCATGTAGACATCACATTTATAACCATTATCCTCCAAGTTATAGTGTTTACTTATCCTAATTATTCAATGTTCATTATGTAATTACAATTACTTCATCTTTGTTTACATATCCTCCTTGATTCTAAATTTCTAACTTCTGCTTCTATTTTCTAATCATTAATAAAATAGTTCCCAAGTTAAAAAGTAATATTTTCCCCATTTCTAGTTTCTATCTTTATACTAATTTTTAATAGAAGAACTCTTGTATTAGACTGTATTCTACATCTATTCCTCATCTCTTGCCCATTTTCGTATCTCATCTCTTACTGACTTCTTGGCACATCTCCCATACTCCTCCCTTGGGGTCTTATATCTTCTTATATCATTCATGTTTAATCTAAGTATTTCATCTGTCTCTATCACTTCTTCACTCTGTTGAGCCTTCGGTAGACCTTTCAATGATCCTTTCCTCACTTCAGGGGTGTCTTTCCATGTATCCGCTTCTGTTTTTTGATCTGTTAAAGTGTAATTTACCTTTTCTATTTCATCAGCTTTTACTATCTCTTCTTTTCTTTTTGTATCATTTGTCATTTTTCCTCAGTAGATATAGTTCATACCTTTATTTAATGAAAATTATCAGTACTTTTGATCAGTGACGTCATCAAAGTAAACAAACCCACGTGCTGATTACGTCACCATATCATGCCCCTAAGCGGAAGTGACGTGCACAGCCCCCACCCTCTGGATGTGACGTGCATAGCCCTCCTTCCCGGCTGGGATGTGCATAATTGACCCCCCCCCCCGTGGTACAGGGTTCACAAGGTCATAGCCCTAGCCGGATATTTGTATATTGGCCTAAGCCCATCATGATGAGTAGCCCTAACAGATAAGGCGTTGTGCAATATCCTAGCCCTAGTTTTTCAGATAAGACATGTTGAAACTTACCCCATCAGGAAAGATGGCAAGATTCTGTGTACATGATTAGTTTAACCCTAGATTAATTCTATGGACATTCAAGGGGGAGGGGGGGTTGTGAAATAAAAAAATGTTTTTTATTTGTAATCATTCTCCTAAGGGCTGCATTTAAACCCACATTTTTTTCCCTAGAAGGTATTTATTTCTAGGCAATGTTGGTTTTAATTTTTGTGGAGACAGGGGTCTGCATTTAACCCACCTTTTTTTTCCCTAAAAGCTATTTATTTCTAGGTGCATTTAAAAACATTTCCTTGAAGCCTGGGGGAAAAAACACAGCCCTTTTAAACCCTGCAGCTGGTTTTTACCTTTGTAAAATCTAAAGACACATATTTTGCCAATTGCACACTCAAATACTCATGTAACCGTTTTGAAGCCCGCCTACAGGAAAAGACAAGGAATATTAACAGGAATTAAAATGTTCACAAGAGGAAACTCACCAGGTTGCATGCAGGGGATAAGTCTTGTTCAGGCATGCCTGGGAAGTGCCCTGGCATGTCGCACCCACCCGCCAACCTGACCCCCTGTGATTCTGGGCATGCGCAAGAGCCATGCCAGGGACATGCCTGGGCATGTCATACCTCCCATGATTCCGGGCATGCGCAATGCTCACTTGTCATTACAAGAGCTGGGTAGTTTGCCTTAATTTCAGCAGTCTCTTGAAGATGGCAACCTCAGATGGAGATTTGTTTGATATAAATTTGACCCCCAAACCTCCCAAGCGTGGGCGTAGAATAAGAAAAAGACCTAGCTTCATTGAAGAGAATGAACTTATAAAACCTTGTTATTGCAGGTTCTGCAAAATATCAAATGGTAAGGCAATATAAAAATTAAGAAAACACTATTTTGCTTAGTTGAAACATCCCAATCTAACTCTATCTTATTTCCTGTTTTAGAAACAGTGGAGCCTCAAAATGTCAGCATGCCACAAGTTCTGAAAGCATGTGTTATTAAAATAATACATCATTGTTTAATGGGCTGTTTAAAATCAGAAGATAATGTGGATGGAAACAGTGAAACAGAACTTATTAACAGATTATGTATTCGGCTTTCTATGCCGCATGTTCTCTGGATCATCATCAATATTACTGACAAAGTGAATAAATTATATTTCACCCGGGACACACTTGGTGATCTCAAGACATTCATACAGTGTATCGAGAAGAGTCATAAACCGCTGTCGTTAATGTCAAAGACTGAAGCTGAATTGCCATTAGCTCTGAAGAGGATCATATGCCAGAATGTAACAGAAATTAATTGCAAGAAACTGTTAAAGCTATGAAATTTATAATAAAATGTGCTTTACAAAACACATGAAAGGTGCATTACGTTTTTTCTTTTGCTGACCCTACTGTTTAACCTTGTCAGATGTTAAACACAGAGATACAATTTAATCAAAGCTCATGTGATGTTATTCATTCGGGATTTCCTATGCTGATTGGGGCAGAGGAGGGCTGGCCAGTGTTTGCAAAAAGTCTGAAGAACTCACCAACTCTGACGGGATTAATTTGCAATTCAAATGCATCTTCCGGATAGGCAGGGGGGACAGTTTTGCAAAAGGTGTGAAGAACTCCCCTTTTCTGATGTGATTAATTTGTGACGTTACCAGGGTGTATAAAAGTAGGACCGATACTTGTCTAGTCATGTTTACTGGTTTCAGGCATAACCATACCTCTGGAGCAATTTGAGCTGCTAAGAAGACCCCTAATCAGAATGGAAGCTACTATTGTAAGTAATTTTATGCCTAATTTTGAAACACTTAGATGCAAAATGGTTTTTATAGAGTTCTTGTCTGCCTGCTTGCTTGTTTGTGTGATTGAATATTTTCTTTCACTAGAATGAATTGACAGATTCAGAATGTTTGATGGGAGCTACAATTGTAAGTAGTTTTATGGCTATTTTTTTTGAAACACTGACCCCTCTTAGATATAAAATGTGTTTATAACATTCTTGCTTTCTTGCTTGTTTGTTTGACTGTTTGTTTGTTTTTCACTAGAATGAATTGACAGACTCAGAATGTTTGAGGGCATATGAAGGTATTTATCTTTCATACTTTCATATATTTAGATTCTTATAAACATACTACAACAATTCTGACTATTGGGGGTGTTTTCTTTTCCTCCAGAATGGGAGGATGATCAGCCATTCATGGATCTCACTATTCCTGCAGAACCCCAGGGGTCCCCACATAACATGACCCCTCAGCCTTCCACAAGCCACACAACACGAATGATGTTAGGAGGTATAATATCTATAATTTTACCCAGCTACAACTCTATTAGTATTATTTTTAGAAACTAAAGGTGTGTGTGTGTGTGTGTGTGTGTGTGTGTGTGTTGGCATTACTTTATTATGTTGGTGATAACTTTTTGTTTGTTTGCTTGTTTGTTTAACCAGAACCGTCCTGCAAAAAAGCAAAAATGCATGGCGCCGGACTTCCTGCATCCCCAGCAGACAGTGTTAGTTATGATTCTATGATTGTCTCTCAACCAGAAGAAGATACATGCCATTCTATGTCCCAGCTACAATCCTCTAGCTCTGCAAACTCTCAGAATATGAACAATGTTTATCTGGATATGGTGCAGGCATGGGAAAATCCTATCCGAAATTTCAGAGCTGTGGAATACTATCAGCGATACAGATTTGTTAATCTTGACCAAATCCGGTCCTTTGTAGTTGCTATAGAGGCTATTCATAATGTGTTACAGATTCTTTTGAATAATGTAGCTATGAACATAGGCCCAAATGATTTTGTTCAACTCCGGTTGGATGCAGAGGGTTTAAACCATCCTCTCTTTTCTCTTAGGAGGTGTGTGAATGATTTAAATGCTGATGATTTTCTGACCAGTGTTGAAAATCTGCTTCAAAGTAAGGCTGAGATATTGTGGGGGGGTAATTTGCAATTAGTTGTTACCATCGTGAAGAACAAGGAGGGAGGAGGGCTTAGGAAGTTAAACACTTTGCTACTCACCAGAGTACTGGAGAAAAAAAGACAGCACCTAGTAGATTTCAATGTGGAAGGCAATTTTTTTGTTTTGCTAGCTGTTTGCTCTGTCTGATAGGTGCTGATGTTAGAAATCAAGAAATTATTACCAGGGCCAGGGAACTTCACAGCAGATTGGGTATTTCCACAGAAAACAGGATTGACTTTTCTCAGATACACATCTTTGAAAAACATTTACGGGTCACTATAAAGATCTTGTTTTATATGCAGGACGGGTGGCGGTTTTTTGTCACAGGTTGCCCACAGCAAGAAAAAATAGTATTTATATTATTACACAACAAGCATTACTATGGCATCAAAAATATCAAGGGCTTTCTGGGTGAACGCTATTTCTGTAAATTCTGCCACACGCCCTACCACCACAAATTTAGTCATGGCTGTCAATATATTTGCAGAGCTTGCCTAAAGCAAGAATGTCAGCAGGTTGAGGTGGAGAAGATGCGCTGCTGTAGGTGCAAAGTGCATTGTCGGTCTAAGGAATGTGTTGAAAGGCACACACAACTCGCTAAGGAGGGAAAAGTAGACTGTAAGAATAAGGAATATTGTGAAATGTGTGGGGTTTATGTCTTTACCCCCCACAAAAAGTGCAAGGAAGTCAAGTGTGGGCAGTGCTCTAAGAAGGTTGAAAGCTTGGAAGATCATTTATGCTTTCTAAAATCATTGGACCGACCACGAATTGGCGAAAGATACATCATTTATGACTTTGAATGCTGCCAAGAAACAGGCACACATATACCTAATTATACATGCGCCAGGGATATGTTGAAGGATGAGGACAATAAAGATGTTGTGAGGTGGGATTGTTATGGTATTAGATGCCTAGAACAGTTTGTAAAGAAATTTATAAATCATAAGTTTAAAGGATGTACTTTTATCGCACACAACTCCAAAGATTATGATGGGTACCTAATACTGAGGCAGCTGATCTGTGAAAAGGTTAGGGTTCAACTTATAAGTCAGGGGGGGAAACTTCTGTGTATTACCCTTCCAGATTATAAGATTCGGTTTATCGATAGCCTCTCATTTTTACCACTTAAATTATCCAAATTACCCAAAGCTATGGAGTTTCAAGGCTGCAAAGGATATTTCCCCCACTTGTTCAATACAATGGCCAATCAAGACTACGTGGGACCACTTCCTGAAACCAAGTATTACAGCCCAGAAACCATGATGACTGGGGAGAGAGAAAAATTCCTGAAATGGCACACTGCTAATAGAGGTACTGTGTTTAAGAGGTACTGTGTTTAAACTAAACTAAAGAAGGCTCTGGCTTACTATTGCAGACTACTGCAATACTATTGCAGACTACTGCAATACTACTATCCTGTAGATATATCAAGAGAGGCCTGTATTCGATTTAGGGATCAGGTGATGAAAATGACTGAGCGTGAGTACCACTGTGGGGTCGGGGGGGATATTGTTGAGGAGATTCAATGCATTGACTCCTTCCAATATATCACATTGGCATCTGTCTGCATGGCGCAATACCGGTTCATGTATTTGAAAAGCAATACCATTGCTTTAGATCCTTTGGACAATTATCACAATACACAGAAAAGGTATTCAGCTCCAGCGATTCAATGGTTGTTGTATATAAAACACACTGAGAAGCTCAATATTCAACATGCTCTGAAGGGCGGTGAAAAGAAAGTGGGCAAATATTTTTTGGATGGTTTTGCTATCATAAATGGAACCCCCACGGCTTTTAAATTTCATGGCTGTTTTTTTCATGGGTGCCCTGTCTGCTACTCTGAAAAAGACTTCAACAAATTACTTGATTCAACATATGGCAGCCTGCACAGCCGTACTAGGATTAAAGAAGAGTACCTCAGGGCACAGGGTTATGCGGTGCGCTGCATCTGGGAACATGAATGGCGGGCCATGGTGGAGGATGACGCCTCTTTGAAGCAGTTTCTAGTCGAGAATAAGCTCCCAACTCCTTTGAATCCTCGAGATGCTTTTTTGGGTGGTAGAACAAATGCTACATGTCTGTACTACAAACCAAAACCTGGTGAACAAATCTTATACTACGATTTCACCAGTTTGTACCCTTTTGTGAATAAGACCAAGGAGTATCCAGTTGGGCACCCTCAAATCATCTATCAAAACTTTGGGGACATAAAGCAATATTTTGGGCTTGTCAAAGTCAAAGTGTACCCGCCAAGGAATCTCTATTTCCCGGTCCTACCTCACAAATCAGGGGGCAAATTAATGTTTAGTTTGTGCGCAACCTGCACAGAAAAGCTGCAAACCTCCCCCTGTAAACACAGTGATGAGGAAAGAGCTCTGACTGGGACATGGTGTAGTGTTGAATTGAATGTAGCCTTAGAAAAAGGTTACAGAATTGTTGAAATCTATGAGGTCTGGCATTTTGAAAGAACTTCAAATGAGCTATTTTCAGGATATATGAACATGCATCTTAGACAGAAACAGGAGGCCAGTGGTTACCCTGAATGGTGCAAAACAGATCAGGATAAAGAGCAATATATTCAGGATTACGAAAAGATGGAAGGTGTCCGTTTACGACGTGACCACATTGAAGTAAATCCTGCTAAAAGACATATTGTCAAACTCTTTTTAAATTCGCTGTGGGGCAAGTTTGGCCAGAGCACCAACCACCTGACCACATCAGTGGTGACAAACCCTGAGGAATTATTCAAATATCTTTTTGTACCCTATTATGATGTTTCCTCATGTGAGTTTGTGGATACAGAGACAGCCGTCGTGACGTGGAAAACAGCCAAAAACCACCCCACCAAATCCTCATGCACTAATGTATTCATTGCCAGCTTTACGACCGCCTATGCACGGCTGGAATTATACAGACTACTGGAGGGGCTGGGTGATAGGTGTCTGTACCATGACACCAATTCAGTCATCTTTGTAAGTAGAGAGGGGGCGTGGACACCCCCTTTGGGTGATTATTTAGGAGAACTGACAAGCGAAATTCCACCAAACACTACGATAACTGTTTGTTGCGGCCGGCCCCAAAATGTATGCTTATGCTTTGTCCAACGGTGAAGCGGTGGTAAAGGTGAAGGGAATCACACTAAATTGTGGTAATAGCAGTAAAGATAACTTTGACAGTTTGAAAGATTTGGTAGACGATTATTGTCTGTCTGATGCAGAGAGAAAAAAAGAGATCAGGGTAGAATAGTTGGGGATTGTCAGGGTTAAGAAACAGTGGACCCTAGAAACAAGGGTCCTCCGAAAAAGTCTAAAAGTAGTGTATAATAAAAGGTTATTAAAGAGTGAGGATTACTGTACACTGCCTTACGGTTATTAAGGATTATGGAAAGCATTGCACAATTTGTACACCCTTTTTCCTGTATTATAAGTGGACCGTCCAATTCTGGCAAATCTTTTTTTATCAAACAAATGTTAGAACATGGCGATGTGGTATTGTCTCAAAGTCCTCAAAATATTATATGGTTTTATAGCTGTTGGCAACCTCTGTACAAAGATCTGCTTAATAAATTCCCTTATATTAAGTTTATGGTAGGTCTACAGTCTTCTTTTGAAGATGATGTCTTGTTTCCGCCAAATCAAATAACTCTAGCTGTGATAGATGATCTCATGGCATCTGCCGGTGACAGTGACCAAATAGAGAAGGCTTTTACACAGTACGTTCATCACAGAAACCTGAGCATTATTCTCATACTACAAAACCTGTTCTTTCAAGGTAAGAAAATGAGGACAATAGCTCTGAATTCCAAATATTTGGTATTATTCAAAAGCCCCCGTGATCAGATGCAAATTGTCACACTGGCCAGGCAGATGTACCCCACTAACACTAAGTATTTTTTAGAAGTATTCCAAGATGCCACTCACAAACCACACGGGTACCTATTAGTAGATTTGTCAGCCACCACTCCAGAATCCTATAGGCTAAGAACAGGTCTCTTCCCCCCTGATTGGCCTACTTTTTACACAATGAAAAAGAAGAGTAAAAAGTTGTAGCCCGGTTACCTTAGCGCTAGTTCGCTTAAGATGTCAGAGAGGTTACGTAGAAATTGGGGGCTTTTAAAAATCTTAGTAAAGGCCGGACCAAGACAGAGAAAAGCCATCTTATGCAATGCTAATAATGACCTGGTGGGGTCAATAGCAGAAATAGCACTGAATACCCCAAAAGGAAATCTTCCTCTGAAACCTTCACAATTCCGGTCTCTAAAGAGTAAGAAGGGTGTCATTAAAAAGTTGAGTGATAGAAAGGTTTCACTCAAAAAGAAGAAGCAGATCATACTTCAGTCGGGTGGTTTTATAGGGCCCTTACTAGGGGCAGCTATTCTTTTGTTGACTAGCCTGTTAGCAGGCTAAACCATGGACCATGCCGAGAAAATGTATCTGGTGTCGGGTCATCAGATGGAGCAGCTACAGGGCAGGACGCCTACTATGGGGACTACAGCCACTAACCGGTTGGATGATGAGATGCGCAACATCCTTCAGAGGCATGATTTGAGTGAGGATGACAAGATTAAGCTCTACAATTCTGTACTGCAGAGGTATCTAAGACTGACCAGGCAAAATGAGTCTGAAAAGGACGAACTGAATCTCATTTATCCACCGGGACAACCTCAGCCACTTCCAACATTACCAGAACAGCCGCCACATCCAACTCCCCAGGACACAGCTATGGATGATATCGTAAGCGGTGTGAGCGCACGTTATAGGAAAAATGCAGAACCTTTGCTGAACAAAATGAAACAACACCAGGACGTCTCAACCTGGGATGATAGCGGTACCTTTTTATACAAAGGTGTACCTATTCCTGGTAGTAATATTTTAGACTTGGTGAAAGGCGCCTCGCAACACCGAGCCCCTACTGAGAAGTGGAAACCTAAAGGATGGGATGATTTTATGAATGCTATGGCTGAGGTGAATGTTCCAACTTCTGTGTTGGGGTCTACTGCTGTTAAAGAGCAAATAGAAAAGTTGAAAGGTACTCTGGTTGTTAAGGATGAAACTGCTGCTAGCCCCGACTCTGTTATGACAGCACCTTTTGGGGCTCAGAAGCCTATGTTTACAGGCACCCCCACTAGCCCTTGGACAATAAAACCTAGAAGTCAGCTCAGGTTTGGTGACTGGCTCAATTTTTAAAATGAATAAAAACACTGATACACGTAAAAAACGTTTAAGCCTTTTTCTTTATTTTACAGTAAGGCATGCATGCCTGCATGCACTGGTGACAGTTACAGATTCCAAGCCCCCTCCCAACCTTTATAGTTTTTACAAACAGCTTTACCATTTGATCATTTTTAATATCGGCATTGGAGTACATCTTTAAAATATTTTCATAGGTCACTCCTTTAATACGGTTCAGTAGAAAAAACGCACAGTGTTGTCCACAGGTCACAGCACTGGGGTGTTGCAATTGCCGTTGGTGAAATGTGTACTTCTCAGCTTGCTGCTCTAAAAACATCACTATGGAGCCAGGAAAGTCATGGCTATCCGGAGGTCTTCCATAAGAATCAAAAAATTCACCATATCGGGGAGATGGGAAGTAGAGATAGGGGTTGTTCCTCTATCCTGGTCCTATTAGATCTATCAGCGGCTTTTGATACCATCGATCATGGTATCCTATTGCGCCGGCTGGAGGGGATGGCAGTAAGGGGCACCGTTTTACGGTGGTTCGGCTCCTACCTCTCCGACCGGACGCAATGTGTGTTGGCAGGGGAGCAGAGGTCGACCCTGAGGTCGCTCACTTGTGGGGTGCCGCAGGGGTCGGTCCTCTCGCCCCTTCTGTTCAACACATATGTGAAGCCACTGGGTGAGATCATCCATGGTTTTGGGGTTGGATACCATCTGTACGCTGATGACACTCAGCTGTACATTTCCAACCCAAGCCACCCCAACGAGGCTGTCGAAATGATGTCCCGGTGTTTGGAAGCCGTTCGGGTCTGGATGGGGGACAACAGACTCAGGCTCAACCCCTCCAAGACAGAGTGGCTGTGGTTACCAGTGCCTCGGTTCAACCAGTTGACTCCATCGCTGGCCATAGGGGGCGAGCAACTGCCCCCTGTGGAACGGGCGCGCAATTTGGGCGTCCTCCTAGATGCCCGGCTGTCGATGGATGACCATGTGGCAGCCGTGGCAAGGGGGGTGTTCCACCAGCTTCGCCTGGTGCGCAAATTGCGCCCCCTATTGGACCGGGACGCCTTACGCACAGTCACTCATGCACTGGTGACGTCTCGTCTGGACTACTGCAATGCTCTCTACATGGGGCTTCCCTTGAGATGAACCCGAAGACTACAGCTAGTTCAGAATGCGGCCGCACGGGCTATCATGGGGAGTACTAGGTACTCCCACATAACACCTCTCCTGCGCGAGCTGCACTGGCTGCCTGTGGTTTTTCGGGTGCGTTTCAAGGTGTTGATTACCATCTTCAAATCGCTCCATGGCACAGGACCTAGTTACCTGCGGGATCGCATCCTACCACATACATCCCTGCGACCAATTCGCTCTCACAGGGAGGGACTCCTCCGGGTGCCATCCCCCAAGCAATGCCAACGGGCGGCGCCTAGGAGTAGAGCCTTCTCTGTGATTTGCCCAACCCTCTGGAATGACCTCCCCCCCGATATCAGAACTACTACCGACCTCAGCTCCTTCCGACAAAAACTTAAGACTCACCTGTTCCAATTAGCTGGCCTGGCCCATTTATAGTCCCATTTATACCTCCTGGCAAATATTTTACCCTGGGATAGTTTTTAGGGGTGTTTTTTAATGTATTTTTAAATTTTTAAAATTTTAAATCTAACTTTAACTATTGTACAGTAAACTATTGCTACCTCCTCCAGCCACATCTATATTTATTTTATATTTATATTATGTATATCTACTGTTTTTAATATGACTGTACACCGCCCCGAGTCCCTTCTGGGAGAGGGGCGGTCTAGAAATCAAATAAAAGTTAAAGTTAAAAGAGGGCCAGCCAGTGTTCGCCAGGAAAAGGGTGAGGATGGGTGTTTATGATTAATCCAAAACGTCTTTTGGAGATTTGTCTCTGGGGTAACAGGTCACAAGGGTAGACCCCTAGAAAGGTAGTATTTCCAGAGAACAAGTGGAGGAGCTGCTGTGTATCCATGCTCACATATAATCAAAAAGTACATTCCTTGTGTGACTTATTTCAATAAGGTTTTCAAAGATTGCATAGAGTATCATGTTAACGGTGTTGGGGAGGGGCTGTGCAAATCTAATTTTGGCTCTGAGGTTACCGTTCCTGATCAATGAATAGTGCTCAGAGCATCCCTGATCAGGACTCAGGTCAAAACAATACAAAGTATACCCTCGGTTAAACTCTTCCCGGCTTATTAACATCGGTCTGTCTTTCATGCCTTTGCCTGTTGCTTGAACCATCTGCATGTACTCTCTCACAAAAAGACCATGCTCATAATCGGACTGAAGAGGCTTTGCGGGGATCTGTTCGCCATCACAATGCAGGGCGCAAAAATTGACATTGCAGTGTTGAAAATTGAATGGATTTCTTTCATAATCCCCACTAAAAGCTGCATTGTCCACAAACCCAATCACTAATTGTTTAGGTAGTTGGCCCAGAAATAGATTTTCCTGATTACACACAAGACTACCTGCGGGAATGCTGTAAACCTTCATCCCCACTCGATCAATGGGGTATTTAGCATTGGAGGTGAGCAAAGCTTCTGCATGGCCAAGACACACTCCCGGGGCTACTTTTACACATTTTACAAAGAGAGAAGCAGCCAGGAGTTGCACTTTGTAATTCTCTTTGCCATCCTTCATCACGCAAAATTCATTTCTGCTTCTTGTGAGTTTGACTTTCACATCTACGCCATTAATTAGCAGTCTGTCTTGAAAAAACAGATCACTATGCAGAGGCCCAAGCAGGTCCCATTTACGACTACCGGCCATGTGTCTCGCTCTCGCTTTGAAACCAGAGTTCCCAGCCACTGTCAGTAGAGTACTCTCCATGAGGTCCGAATCATCTTTGTAAAAACCCCCAGAAGTAAATTGGGTGCCCAACGCATCACCTCCAAAGTTGAGAATCAGTTCAATTATGGCCCTATACGAATAGCAATGATGGCTCTGTGTAATGAGCCGATCTCCCAAGGTAACATCCAGCTGGTTAAACAGCGATGCTATGAGGTAGTTGGCCAGGGCCACCCTTACCCCATCATCAATATCCGACCCGTCAGCTTTTACAATCTTGAAACTCACATACAGAAGGGTGTTGTTTAAATCTGTGTAATGCTCACCATGCCCTGTGATGAAAAATTGCAGGGGGCCATTGGGCGTTAGCGCTGATAAAGGAGGGATCTCGATATAGGTACTGTTTTCAATACTGGTCTGTGTAGGCGCCAGTTGAAAAAGATCCAGTTCAGATTTAACACATTCCTCTGAAGCAGAATGAATAAATGCCATAATGTATTAGAATATGTCTTCCTTGTCACAGGGTTTCCTCTTCTGTGCACGTTTCCTCTTGGTATGATGGGGCTTTTTCACAAGTCTTCTCTTTTAAAATGGAATAGGCGAGCCCAATGCGTAATTCTTTCTGGCTATGACCAGCCCTGATCCATCCTGCCCGCTCTCAACAACACGGGATACAAGATGCCCCGCAACATCTCTGGCGATGTTTTTGGCAGCAGATTTCACATGCGGCTTTATGATTTCTAATCCCCGCCTCAAAAAAGGCATTGCTTTTCAAAAAACTCCACGGAACAACCCTCCTAAACCGGTCCCGTACATAATGGGGGCTCTTCGGAAGCCTGGAAGGCCTCCCCCAGCTTGTGCCCTGTAGTAAGCTACATAGTCTTGAGGTCTCCCGTGCTCCTTGTTTACAACCATCCTTCACTTTTCCGAGGCCTAAAATGAAGGTTGACAATCACCTTCCCATGATAAAAATGCACGTTTTTGTCCTGGTCGGTTTTGATTTCTATAGTAACGGTATCAATGTGATGTTTGCTGACTGGCACATAATGTGGACGGTCATAGGTCATAGTTATGAAATCATTGTCTTGCCCCCGCACAGGCACACAGTGTAGTAATAGCACATAGAAGTCACCTACTATCTGGAGCTCTACAATGTCTGTGTAAACATATAATGTGCTGAATCCTGGGAACATACCTAACAGATGTCCAAGTTCTCCGCTAACTAGAATGGTATGCGGTTCATCTCCTTTAAGATTAATTTTTCGACCTACTGAATCATAATGTAGGGATGTCTTAGGTCCATCCTTGGCATTTGATATAAGCTTGTTCATATTTTCTAACAGTTGTCGGATGCTATTATAGTACCCACTTCTCAAAGAAAAATGCCATTTCTTTCTCTCGTTAGCAATTTCAAAATATCCAGGAGAAGTTAATGTGTGCCAACTATGCGGATACTGTATCTCTGCTAGATCTACTTCCCATGACCCTGGAAGATCCAATGATCTCGCTAATTGAATAGTAAAATTAGAATTTTTGTTTTGGGGAAAAATTTCTGCTGATGCATTGCTGGGGAGGGTGATGTAAAAATCTGACATTTCAAAGATGTTGTACTTCAGTAGCCTTAACCCAACTGTTGAACTTCTCTGGCCAGCCATTCCATTTGACTAGAAACTCTCTGCGTCGCCCCCGCCCTCTTTTTTGGATAATTTTCTCTATTCTGTATATACGCTGTTGGTCAGCAGTAACCTTTGGGAGCTCCTCAAAGTAAAAAGCTCCCTCTACAGGGTCACCTGTGTAATCATTTAATCTATACACCACTCTTTCCCCCCTTGTCCCCAGTTCTTTGACGATGAATATCTCATCCGTATAGGTTTGCTGATAGCCCTTTTCAAACTTCCCCTTCAGTCTAGATACCCTGACATGATCCCCCACCTTAAGACATTTTTCCTTTCTTTTACTTTTTAAACTTACCCCATAAAGTCTCAGCCACACATCCCTTTCGTTAGACAAATTTACGGCTTTAGGAGCAGTCCCAATGCTACGATGGTAAGTGCTATTGTACCCCTGAAGAGTGTCTGCCAAAATGTCCACATACCGATGGGTATTCCTAGCTGTGAAATATCTCCAGAGTTTGTTTTTTAGGGTTCTATTAAACCTCTCTATAACTGCTGCTTTAGTTTCACTATGGGTGACAAAATGATGAATGCCATAACGTGTTAAAAGTTTCTTCATTCAAGAACTCTTTACCAGCATCTGTCTGTATTTTTCTGGGTGCACGTCCTGTTTCAAAGATATTCTGGAAGGCGGATGTAACTTCCCTCCCTGATTTATCAGATAAAGGGGAGGCCCAGGCATATTTAGATAACACATCGATAACTGCTAAGATGTATTTTTTCCCATGGTTCTCTTTAGAAATTTTGGAGACATCTATGAGGTCGGCCTGCCATTGATGATCTAAGCCAGACACTACTGTTTTATTTCTAGGAAAGTTAATTCTTGCAGGCTTATGAAACGTATAAGCATCTTGCCCTGACAGCCACGTCTTGACTTGCTTCATGGTCAGGTTTTTATCATGTTTTCTAACTTTCTGAAAAAGGGTATTTACTCCTCCATAACTCCCTACATATCCTGGAGTATAATAAATATGGCTTAGAATTTTTTCATGCATCATTATATTGAAAGAACACTGACAAATGGGTCATGCGTTGACATTAACACAATCTTTTATTGGTTATACAGAGTTCAAAGGGTCATGCCCCCTCCATCAGAAAAATAGCCCTCATCACTACTATCAGAAGCAGAATATAGAGGTGCATAACATGCTATTTTACAATTCATTGTGTCTGTATTCCGCAAATCATGTCCGCAGCCGCAAGCAAACCAGTCTTTACACAAATTGCATCTCTTTAGCTCACTGGGTAGATAGTGTGGTCTCTGGGATAGCTCAGAATCCCAGTTATAGTCTAGATCATAAAAATCTGCAGAAGCTTTATGGCCGCGGTAATTCCCACTGGAATATAAAATCGGGGTGTCTTGAAGAGTTTGTTGTCTAGGAGTTATTATTTTGGAGTCTGCAAAATATAAATCGCATCTTGTTAGTGAGTTATCCACTCCAGTGTCATTTACAATATAATAATAATAATAATAACAATAATAAAAAAACATATTTACTTACCATTGCTAGGAGATGCTGAAGCATCATTCGCTGTTTCACATACTGTCCGCAATAACAAGGTTTTATAAGTTCATTCTCTTCAATGAAGCTAGGTCTTTTTCTTATTCTACGCCCACGCTTGGGAGGTTTGGGGGTCAAATTTATATCAAACAAATCTCCATCTGAGGTTGCCATCTTCAAGAGACTGCTGAAATTAAGGCAAACTACCCAGCTCTTGTAATGACAAGTGAGCATTGCGCATGCCCGGAATCATGGGAGGTATGACATGCCCAGGCATGTCCCTGGCATGGCTCTTGCGCATGCCCAGAATCACAGGGGGTCAGGTTGGCGGGTGGGTGCGACATGCCAGGGCACTTCCCAGGCATGCCTGAACAAGACTTATCCCCTGCATGCAACCTGGTGAGTTTCCTCTTGTGAACATTTTAATTCCTGTTAATATTCCTTGTCTTTTCCTGTAGGCGGGCTTCAAAACGGTTACATGAGTATTTGAGTGTGCAATTGGCAAAATATGTGTCTTTAGATTTTACAAAGGTAAAAACCAGCTGCAGGGTTTAAAAGGGCTGTGTTGTTTTCCCCCCAGGCTTCAAGGAAATGTTTTTAAATCCACCTAGAAATAAATACCTTTTAGAAAAAAAAGGGTGGGTTAAATGCAGACCCCTGTCTCCACAAAAATTAAAACCAACATTGCCTAGAAATAAATACCTTCTAGGGAAAAAAATGTGGGTTTAAATGCAGCCCTTAGGAGAATGATTACAAATAAAAAACATTTTTTTTATTTCACAACCCCCCCTCCCCCTTGAATGTCCATAGAATTAATCTAGGGTTAAACTAATCATGTACACAGAATCTTGCCATCTTTCCTGATGGGGTAAGTTTCAACACGTCTTATCTGAAAAACTGGGGCTAGGATATTGCACAACGCCTTATCTGTTAGGGCTACTCATCATGATGGGCTTAGGCCAATATACAAATATCCAGCTGGGTTATGACCTTGTGAACCCTGTACCACGGGGGGGTCAATTATGCACATACCAGCCGGGGAGGAGGGCTATGCACGTCACATCCGGAGGGTGGGGGCTGTGCACGTCACTTCCGCTTAGGGCCGTGATGGCGAACCTATGGCACGCGTGCCACAAGTGGCACGCGGAGCCATTTGTCAGGGCACGCGAGGCGCTGCCCTGTCAGCTGGCCAGTGCGCGTGCGTGCGCTGGCCAGCTGAGTTCACCTTTTTAAAAGCTATTTTTCGCCTTCCCCAGGCTCCAGAGGCTTTATAGGAGCCTGGGGAGGGCGAAAAGAGCCTCCCCCGCCCCCCCCGGAGGCTTCAGGGAACATCCCGAGGCTTCCCTGAAGCCTTCGGAACACTTAAAACCAACCTCCGAGCAACCCGGAAGTGACTTCCGGGTTGCTCGGATGGTCGTTTTAAGCGCTCTGAAGGCTTCAGGGAAGCCTCGGGACGGTCCCTGAACAGGCATGAGACGTGCGTCTCCATCGCCCGGGCCCAGATCGCCTCCACTGCGCGGCGCCTCAGGCTCGACGTCCTTGCGCCCGGCCTTCACATCGCTGCCGCCGCCGCCGCTACCGCCGCTAGGACGGGCTCGGCCGAAGGGAAGTCCGTCAGGCTTCAGCCGCGCCGCCCTCGCCTCCTCCTCCTCCTCCTCTAGCCGCGCCATCGCAAGGATTAAGGCGAAAGGGGGGGACGGGGAAAGCGAAGGGGGCTTTGTTGTCCTCCTTCTCCTCCTCCTTTCCCCCACCGGCTTGAACGCGGCACCGGGGCCCGGCAGGCAGCGAACGAGTTGGAGCCTGCCGACTGGAGGAAGAGGGTGAGAGGCGGGTCCTGTGAACGGCGGCAGCAGCGGCGACAATAGTCGTAACTTGCCGGCGGGCCGCCCCGGCTGGGAGACAAAGGAGGGGAAAGGCGGCAGGCAGCCGAGTTGCGACTATTGTCGCTGCTGCTGCCGCCGTTCACAGGACCCGCCTCTCACCCTCTTTCTCCAGTCGGCAGGCTCCAACTCGTTCGCTGCCTGCCGGGCCCCGGCGCCGCGTTTGAGCGTTCCGTGAAGCCTCCAGCGGGGCGGGGAAGACTCTTTTCGCCCTCCCCAGGCTCCTATAAATCATGCAAAGCCCCCTTCGCTTTCCCCGTCCCCGCCCCCTTTCGCCTTAATCCTTGCAATGGCGCGGCTAGAGGAGGAGGAGGAGGAGGCGAGGGCGGCGCGGCTGAAGCCTGACGGACTTCCCTTCGGCCGAGCCCGTCCTAGCGGCGGTGGCGGCGGCGGCAGCAGCGATGTGAAGGCCGGGCGCAAGGACCCCGAGCCTGAGGCGCCGCGCCGTGGAGGCGATCCGGGCCTGGGCGATGGAGACGCACGTCTCGTGCCTGTTCAGGGACCGTCCCGAGGCTTCCCTGAAGCCTTCAGAGCACTTAAAACGACCATCCGAGCAACCCGGAAGTCCGGGTTGCTCGGAGGTTGGTTTTAAGTGTTCCGAAGGCTTCAGGGAAGCCTCCGGACGTTTCCTGAAGCCTCCGGGGGGGGGCGGGGAGGTTTTAAGTGTTCCGAAGGCTTCAGGGAAGCCTCCGGACGTTCCCTGAAGCTTCCGGGGGGGGCGGGGAGGTTTTAAGTGTTCCGAAGGCTTAAGGGAAGCCTCCGGACGTTCCCTGAAGCCTCCAGGGGGGGGCGGGGAGGTTTTAAGTGTTCCAAAGGCTTCAGGGAAGCCTCCGGACGTTCCCTGAAGCCCCCGGGGGGGGCGGGGAGGTTTTAAGTGTTCCAAAGGCTTAAGGGAAGCCTCCAGACGTTCCCTGAAGCCTCCAGGGGGGGGCGGGGAGGTTTTAAGTGTTCCAAAGGCTTCAGGGAAGCCTCCGGACGTTCCCTGAAGCCCCCGGGGGGGGGCGGGGAGGTTTTAAGTGTTCCGAAGGCTTCAGGGAAGCCTCCGGACGTTCCCTGAAGCCTCCGCGGGGGGCGGGGAGGTTTTAAGTGTTCCGAAGGCTTCAGGGAAGCCTCCGGACGTTCCCTGAAGCCTCCGGGGGGGGCGGGGAGGTTTTAAGTGTTCCGAAGGCTTCAGGGAAGCCTCCGGACGTTCCCTGAAGCCTCCGGGGGGGGGCGGGGAGGTTTTAAGTGTTCCGAAGGCTTCAGGGAAGCCTCCGGACGTTCCCTGAAGGCCCCGGGGGGGGCGGGGGGGGCTCTTTTCGCCCTCCCCAGGCTCCTATAAAGCCTCTGGAGCCTGGGGAAGGCTAAAAAATCATGCAAAAATGGGCGCGTTGTGCGCGCATGCGCACTGGGGGGCGCGTTGCATTATGGGTGCGGCACGCCCGCACATGACCCCCCCCGCGCTCCCCCCACTTGTGGCACGCGAGCCAAAAAAGGTTCGCCATCCCTGGCTTAGGGGCATGATCTGGTGACATAATCAGCACGTGGGTTTGTTTCCTTTGATGACGTCACTGATCAAAAGTACTGATAATTTTCATTAAAAAAAGGTATGAACTATATCTACTTTCCTCCCCCGTCCTTTCCTCTGTTCTTTCTATTTTCTCCTCTACTTCCTGGATTTCATATTCATTATTCAGTGTCATTTGCTAATTTTCTGGTCTCACAACTATGTGATGTATTCATTCCTTTATCTCTTTATGATTCCTTGTCATCATTTCCTGCGTAGCTTGGAGCAACAGTAATATTTCTTTTAATAATACATTTATTTCCCCCTGTTGTACCATTTTGTCTTATTTTAATGAATTAAAAAGTTACTCAGTAATCTATCCAGATCCCAATGTCCCAATTATTCATCACACCAAGAAAGCCAATATTAGAGCTGTTCACAAAATCACTCCCTCAAATAGTCCATTAGCAACCTTCACTTAGTTTCAAAACAAATCCAAGCTGTTTCCCACTCTCACACTGTCCAGCATATTTGTAATCCTCAAGGTTCTAATATTTGAATGTTTTCACAGACTGTCTCCAAACACCAAGTACAATCAATTTGCAGGTGTTGTTTAGTGTATTCCAGCTTATTTGTAGACTAAACAACTTTCTAACTTCTGCTTCTATTTTCTATGGTAAGTAGAACTAATATAAGGAGCATTCCATCAATTCCATGGGGACATAACCAGGATATTAATATTTAAATTTAATGCTTTAACACAATCACTATCTCAATGTAGCAGAATACCAATTTGAGGGAGCCTGAATGTGTTTTCAAAATGTGAAGTATACCTATGGTTGAAACGTGTTGGGGACCCTTACCACAGAACCATGGTGAACTCTTAATAATACACATTTAAGCCTGTGCAAATATAAAAGAGAAGAAAAAGGCCCTCTCGGCACAAAGAAATCTTCTCCAACATTTCGGGGGGGGGGGGGATGCAAAGGATTTTCTAGCTCTTCCCCAACATTTCGGGGTGGGGGGAATGCAAAGGATTTTCTAGCTCGGACCCGAGGCAACTGGAAACTCGACACAGAACACTTTCTCCCTCCCTCCCTCTCTCTTTCTCCCTTCCCTTCCTCTGATTGGCTGGCGGCCAACTGTCTCCTGACCCCAAAAGCCCGGGGTGAGCAGTATTTCGCCCAATGGCCCATGTCGAAGGGTCTGGGACGGAAGAGGCTGGGTCCCATTGCCCAGGGTGAACAGCTAGGGTCCTAACAGCGGAGGTGAAATGGTAGAGATGAATGACTGGGGGAGAAAGCCTGAGGCGAACAATGGGTGACGAAGGGTACAAGAAGAACAGTCCTAGACCCATTTTATTAGGATAAAGAAGTTAGAAACCCCTCCCCTCAGTTCGATGTTGAATAAGCCAATCCAAAGATGTTGTGAAAACGGTTGTCCTGGGAAGAAGATAAGGAACTATTCCCAGGCGCTTCTTTCAGGAGGCTTCAGAATTGAGACCAAGCAGATGGGCCTCCCCCCTTACACATTCTCCAAAGATAAATCAAAGCACAAGGCAGATAGTTGTCAGAGCTGGGGTTATAAACTAAGGGATTACAGGATATGTAGGAAACAGGAAGAGGGTAATAAGTGAATAAATTATCTAGGCCCCCCTCCCCACAGAAATGGCAGTATCATGATAGTGATCTGACCAGTGGTGGATTAAGGCTCACTGGTGCCCTAAACACTGACAAATCTTGGTGCCCCTCCCGATTTAGTTTCGGCTCCACAAAAGTCTGTGCCAAGATGTTAGTCCTAATAAATGAATGGGTTTTTTTTTTTACTTTGTCTTGAGGCTCGTAAATTAATTAGGTCAGCTCTTGAAACTTCACAGAGAGCCGAAACGGTTCAAAGTCTGGACTGACCACAAGAATCTGGAGGTGCTTAGGACCCCATGGAAACTATCACCCAAACAAGTCCGATGGGCTCAATACTTCAACTGTTTTGATTTTGTTTTAAAGCACATTCCAGTGGGGGAGGAACTTTCTAGCTGACATCCTCTCCTGCATGCCTCAGTACAAATGCGAACGGGAGCACGTAGTGGACACCATAATTCCCTCTACCCAAACCGCTGCCCAAGTGACCACCAGACGGCAACGCCGTGACCGGCAAGACCATCTCGCAAGCGACCTAACCACGAGGCTCAAAACCAAACTGCTAGCAGACCCCTGGTTCCAAAACAACCAACACATCTTGACAAAAAGAGATGACCTTGCATGGAAGGGGACGAAACTCTACGTCCCAAAATCCCTACGTACCCTAATTCTCCAGAGGAGTCATGATGCCAAACCGGCAGGCCACTTTGGGTTCCTAAAGACTTTACACTTAGCCCGGAGGCAATTCTGGTGGCCTGGCATGAAGAAAGATGTAGATAGTTACGTGAAATGTTGCACCATCTGCACCACAATGAAGAGACAACCAGGAAACCCCCCTGGACTACTGCAAACAGTAGCAGAGCCAACGAGGCCGTGGGAGAAGATCGCAATGGACTTTATAGTAGAGTTGCCAGAAAGTGGGGGAAACACCGTGATTTGGACTGTAATAGACCTGTTCTCCAAACAGGCACACTTCATACCCTGTAGCAGACTACCCTCAGCTCACAAGCTGGCTAAACTGTTTGTGAAGCATATCTACCGACTGCATGGAGTACCTCGAAGAATTATCTCAGACAGAGGGGTTCAGTTCACGGCTAAGTTCTGGAGGGAGTTCCTGCGGTCTATTGGATCATCTCAGGGTCTTAGTTCAGCTTTTCATCCGAGCACCAATGGGGCAGCAGAGAGACAAAACACCATGGTGGAGCAGTACCTGAGGTGCTACATGAACTATCAGCAGTCCAATTGGGCAGACCTTTTATCTTTTGCTGAGGTGGTGTACAATAATGCTGTTCACAGTAGCACAGGATTCACGCCATTCAAAATAGTGAGTGGTATGGACTTTGACCCAATGCCTGAGTATCCAAGGGATCCCCCCTCCTCAGTCAGCTTGGCTGATTGGATGTCGATGCTGAAAGCAACCTGGGAAAATGTCAAAAAGGCACTGGCTAAAGCGGCACAAACCTATAAGAAACAGGCAGCTAAACACCGGGCTCCGCAACGGCCATTCTGGATGGGAGAGAAGGTTTACCTCTCCACAAAATATTTGAGATTAAAACTGCCTAGAAAGAAACTGGGGCCGAAGTTTATGGGACCATTCCCCATAGTAAAGATCATCAACCCAGTCACGGTACAATTGAAACTGCCTCGATTGGTGGGGAAGATACACCCAGCATTTCATAGCAGCCTCTTAAAACCCATGATTGGATCCACTCTGAGAGCGCTACCCCGGGAGCCCCCAGGCCCTATGGTCTTAGGGGGCCAAACCCATTATGAAGTTCAACGTATCCTTGATTCAAGGTGGCACAGGAGTCAACTCCAATACTTAATCAAGTGGAAGGGCTACCCCTTATCAGAAGCATCTTGGGTGAAAAGTAGAAATATCCAGGCTGATCGCCTTATAGCAAAATTCCATGCAGAAAATCCAAGCAATCCTGGGGGAGGGACACATCCCTAAGTTATACACCTGTACTCAAATTGCTTTGTTTTACACAGGTCGCTTTCAGGAAGTGAGGGAAGCCGGATGTCAACGTCTAAAACATTTCCATGACTAATATCAACTTGAGAAGGGGGGAAAATGTCATGCATACTTTTGACATTAAGTGGGATTTAGTTTCGGCTCCACAGAAGTCTGTGCTAAGAAGTTAGTCCTAATAAATGAATGTGGTTTTTTTGAACTTTGTCTCGAGGCTCGTAAATTAATTAGGTCAGCTCTTGGAAACTTCAGAGCCTGATTGTTACCAGATGAGACTATCATTCTTGTTCTCCTCTGCTCATCCTAGTGTTGGTTGAATTTCCCTGGGTCCCTTTTCTTCTGAGCCGGGAAAAAAGCGCAAGCAAACAACACGCTAGGCAAGCTGTGGGAAAGGAGGTCTCTCTTTATTTCAAAAAACAATACAATGTCATTTGGGGGGGGGGGCAGCTCGCAATTGACTGGTACATTGGCAAGGTTCTTATAGGATTTTGAGCCCTTTGTGTTATGTTTGTGAAGGAAATGCGAGTGTGATGTATGATTTTATGACTGGAGAAACTTAGAGGAAATATTTTACTTATTTCTTTTATCAGAAAGATCTCTCTGGTTGGACATATGGGTTTTGTCGTTTGTCCTTCATGAGAACATGGGCATAGGTGTTAAATTCCCATGCCCTTTAAATGTGGGTTGGTTTCAGCGATGGATGTCTGTTTGAGCTCTTTGTACTGCTGCCTCCTTAGCACTCCAAGTTACTACTTTCTCCGGTTAGCTAAGGTTGCTGAGGACAATGTATCTCTGCTGTTGCCAATTTAGCAGTTAAAGGTTTGCTTTCTGTAATCTATCTCCATCTGTCAGTGATCGCAGCATTTGAATTTATTACTTTCCCGGCTTTCGGAGGTTGTCAAATATATTGCATCTCCATCTTAATTGGCTAAGGAAAAATGTATTTAATGAATGGAGACCTTTCTCCGGTAATAAGCAATGCCGGCTGACAGCATAAGCCAGGGGTGTCAAACTCAAGGCCCATGGGTCACATCCAGCCCATGGGCTGCTTAGATTTGGCCCACGGGGCCAGTCTGGAAATATCAAAGGAGATGGTGCCTCTGCCAGCTGAGTGAGTGTATGCTACAACTCAAAAATAATGGGAGTCCCTGACTTACAATGATTCGTTTAGTGTCTGTTCATGGCCACCATGGCCACCCCCACCCCCAGCCATGCCCCACCACTATCCCACAGACCTCCGAGGTCAAACACAACCCCTGATGGGGCCCTCAATGAAATCAAGTTTGACACCCCTGGCATAAGCGGTTTAAAGGAAAATAAAGAGATTGGGGTATTTTCTTATGGGAATTTTGTCTCATTCCTTTAGGAAAATTTTCCTGTGGGGGTCTCCTGATTTGGGTGGTGGTGGTTCAAAATAAAACTGTACACTAGCTTTGGGCAATCAAGGTTGAGAAAAGCTGTTTATATTAGAAATTAGGTAGGTTATCACAGTTAGAAGGCTTTCAAAGCAATCTTTGATGATGTTGGAAGAAATGTCCATCTGGGTTCAGTTCCGAGTGGGGAGAAAGACACTGGAAACATGGAGGCTGCTTGGAAAGTTGGTTTAATGGAGCAGAACCATTAAGTACCTGGTCCTGGTGCAGCTGAACACATGGAGTGGAAAGTGGGTGTTATTTATACCCTCTCTTGGGCTTTGAACTTGAAATTTCTGTTCCTATGACAAGGGCAGCAGAGGTGGTATTCAGCAGGTTCTGACCAGTTCTGGAGAACCGGTAGCGGAAATTTTGAGTAGTTCAGAGAACTGATAAATACCACCTCTGACTGGCCCTGCCCCCATCTATTCTCTCCGTCCAGAGTCCCAGCTGATCAGGAGGAAGTGGGGATTTTGCAGTAACCTTCCCCTGGAGTGCAGAGGGAATGGAGATTTTAAAGTATCCTTCCCCTGCCACGTCCACAAAGCCACACCCACCAAGCCATGTCACACCCACCAAGCCATGCCCACAGAACCGGTAGTAAAAAAAAATGAATCCCACCACTGAAGGGCAGGTATTCTATTGGTTGCTGTAGGGGTCATATGCAAATCCTAGGCATTTGTCTGAGATAAGTCTGGTTGAACTGTGCTGGGTGATGTAATATTCCCAGGTAGCTAATCCTATTATGTCCTGAGGGTGAAGGTCTTTTGTCTTGCAGATAAGCTGGAACCAAAATATCTGCTGGGAGCAGGGAGCTGGGGCTGAGTTTGTGCGAATGTCCGGTGGACTTCTCATGAGGGGCCAAATCATGAAAGACGCACAAGGCTGCTTTCTCGGGATGAGAGCCCAGATCTGACTCCGTGACTCTCTTTTATTGGTTACAAAAATGGGTGGTTACAGAAGGCAAACAAAGGAATAGCATAGGGAAAATTACAATTTCATACATAGCAAGACTTTACACGTGATTATATCATTAGTTACACAGTCAGAGATATCGCAACTAGAGATGAATGCCTTCTCTGAAACCTCCCCTTCATTTCGGCCAGGAATGGAATGTTATCTTTGAAGAACTCCCTTCCGTCCAAGGACGGCCAGAGAGAAACGTCTTCTTTGAAATTTATGTGTATTCTCCTTTTGTGTATTCCAACCGAGGTATCAGTCTTCACAAGGCACCAGGTTAATTAAAGATTGCAACAATGCCAGCCTGCACGTACAAGAGACGGGGGGAGCCTGATCAATTATCCCAACATCTCCTCTGTTTTTGTTTTTAAAATACGCTGTCTTCCTCATCCGATGGCATGTGAATATAGCTACTGATTTTTTGGTAAAAAACTCCTAGCCACAGCAATTAAGGACGGGATGGATTGAATACAACAACAGCAACAAATTATTGTTTTTGGTTTAGCTAAAAAATAACAGGCTACTCGAGACCATAGCTGTAATGCGTATGTCTGTACGTAACCTTTCCTTTATTCCCACATCTGGTTCTAATTAGGTGAGCTTGTAGGTATCCAAGATAACCAGCTACTGAGATCATGGTAGCTTTCTACGCATGTCTTTACATAAGGTTACCTCTAGCACAAATGATGACTAAATAATTTAGAACATTTCCCAACAGACCTGTGGGTAAGCAAGCCGAAAAGCTTTCCCACCAAGATCCTAGGGTATCAATTTTCAAATCAGAGGCCAAATTGTGTAAAATATTAAATTGGTACTGGATAGTTCTGGATTCATCTGAAAAATTAAAACAACACATTAATTACTAAAATAGCTAAAAAATAGCATTAATTATTTTTACCAAATTGCATACAACCACATTAATCTCAGAGTCACAAGTGATGTCTGAAGTTGCTGTTTGGAAAGCAACACAGGAATTAACTAGCTAAAGCAACATTGTGCTTCACTAATATTAGCAGGAATGTAATTAAAGGTTTCGTGACCATATGTAAAAAACCATCCTTGCAGGAGCCAAACATAAGCAAAGTGAAAGGAAATCTCCTCAAAGCTGTACAATTTAAAGCAGGTGAACTAATATAAAGACAGTAAGGCTTTTTACTTGAAGATATACAGTTAACTACTTTAGCACATGTTACATTTTCAGGAACTGCTACTATGGGAGTATACAAAGCAATTGCATCAGGGGGAGGATCATAAGAAATTAATCCCCAATGAGAAATAGTCTTATAGTTCAAACCAATGAAGTGTTGAATTACTGCAGGCAAGATTCAAACAGGATCCAAGCATGTAAAAAGCAAATGTTTCATGTACAGTTCAAATCAGTGTGTGTGATGTTAGCTGCACCCATAGATTTTTACTTCAGTCATTGTTCAAATGAGTTTTTGGGTGAGATGACAGAACAAGTAAAGATAAACAAATGATGACTTGGCAAAAAATGGCAGCGCATAAGTTCTCGGGGATTTGTTCCACGTGTCGTTGTTTCAGCACTGCTTTGGTGGTCAGGTTTTTCACATCACTGGACAGCTGGTCCGACAAGATCGTATTGGCCACTGTGCTGTCTGTAAAGTCACCTTGGTCATCTCTGGAACTGGATTTGGGAACTGATATCACAATATTTTTAGCTAGACGAACATCACATGCTAGAATCCACGAAGACCTGTAGAAGCAAGCACAGCATATCCTCGTCCCCCTAGCGGGGGAGGCAAACAAACTTTTTTAATCTATAATGTTACCTATGCCAAATTAGCCAAATTGGGGTACACCAAATTGTTAGGTACCCAAAATCCCTCCTTTTTTATTTGTTTGAGAAGACAGTCCTTAAAGGACCAATTAACACGTTCCACAATGGCTTAACCTGTGGAATTGTAAGGAAAAAAAACAACCCAAAAATTAAAACAATGTTCCAATTAGTACAAGATTACAAAAAGGCCAATGAAAAATAGGCCAGGCCATTATCAGTCTTTAAAAAGAAAGGTGTGCCCAAGGCAGTAAAGGCTGAAAAAAGATGAGAAATAACATAATTAGCTGTTTCTCCTCGTTAAAATGTGGCCAAAAAATAAAAATAGATAAATGAATTTACTTCTAAGGAGCCAAAAAGGGAACATAAGTGACATCCATTTGCCATAGTGATTAGAGGCCAAATCATGGGGATTAACTTCCGTGTCCCCAGAGAGGAATGCCCCAGAACACTGGGGGCAAGATGAAACAATCTGCTTGGCCAGGTCGAGTGGAATATGGCAAGATCGTGCCAGTCCCCTGGCATTTTGATGAAAAAATAATAATCAAAAAAATAAACCTGAAGAAAAAACGCAGTTAAAACAAATACCTAGAAAATTAAAAATAAGTTGACACACATAAGGAAGGTCAGAAATGTAGTTAAAAAGCTTGTTGAGAAAAGATGTGAAAAGCTAAAATAGCAACAAACAATTTTTAGTGTTGCAAGAACAACTGTATTGCAAGGTAGGAAACTTTCATGAGAGTCCTTATAAGCAATTACTCCTCTCATTCGCCCTGCACTTGCAAAACAGTGTTACAAAAACAAAGAAACGAAAGCAATAGACGAGTAGGAAGAGTAAAGTCAGTAAACACGCAAGCCAAAGATCTTTAGACAAATGATATGAAATACAGACCACATAGTCAGTTAAAGCACACTGAAAAAATGAGTTTTTCTGAAAATAAAATTAAAAATCAGATTTTGGAATAGGAAAAATAATATTAATTAAGTCAGTCCAATTTCTACGACAAACCCAAGGTTATTAATTCAACAACTGCCTAAAAAAAATGGCAAAACATTTTGAAACGGAGTCCTTTTGTCTTAAAAAACATCAAAAGAGTTAGCTGACAAGTTACGCAATCCACAAATGGAATGCTCAAAATCTCATTAATCTTTTCAACTGTGGCAAGGGCACGAAAAAGAAAAATAAATAAATCAAATAAAGAACTTTAAAGGCAGACGCAGACGGACAACCCAAGTAAAGGTCCCCAACAACTGCCATAAATTAATTAGCAAAATACCTCCGTGTACATTTAAACAAAAAAACTGGAGAAAGAAAAGGTTAAAACATTTCATGCAGTTGTATTTTTTCTGGAGCAATCAGCAATTCATACAATACAATACAATACAATAGTAGAGTTGGAAGGGACCCCGGAGGTCCTCCAGTCCAACCCCCCGCCCAGGCAGGAAACCCCACACCGTTCCAGACAAACAACCATCCAACATCCCCTCAAAGACCCCCAGCGTTGGGGCATCCACAACCCCCGGAGGCAAGCTGTTCCACCGACCAACCGTTCAGGAAATTTCTCCCCAGCTCCAAGCCGCCTCTCCCCCCGACCAGCCCCCACCCATCGCCCCCCGCTCCACCCTCAGGTGCCTCGGAGAACAGTCCGACTCCCCCCTCTCCGTGGCAACCCCCGAGACATTGGAACAATACCATCATGTCTCCCCTAGTCCTTCCCCCTCTCAAGATAAACATACCCAGTTCCTGCAACCATTCCCCACATGCTCCAGTCTCCAGTCCCTCAATCATCTTCGTTGCCCTTCTCTGCACTCCTTCCAGTAAAAAATCATTTTTTATTTTTGAAAGCCAATTAGGTTATATCTTTGGGGCTCTAATTAAAATATCATCCATATAATGATTTACCAAAGCCAATGAATAGCACTTATACAAAGAATTCAATTCTGCAACATAAATCTAAATCAAAAAAGAACTAAGTAAATGTATAATCATATCTACCATATCAGGATCATTCCCAAGACCAATAATTGCCCTCCGGCATTCAAAAGTAGCATTTCCCTTTGCTAATTTCACCAACAACTCCATTTGAGCCTCAAAATTATCTATCTGTTGTTTTAAAACATCCTGCAATCTGTTAAACCGACACAGGCTCTTCCTAAAAAGGGGGAGGTGGGGGAAGGGAACATAAGCCAGCACAAACTCTTTCTGAAAAGGGGAAAGTGGGGGGAGGGAAGCAACAGGCATAGAAAAACTTCCTGAAGAGGGGGAGGTGGGGGGAGGTAAGAGGCAGGCACACAGAAGACGGACTTTTCCTGACCAGCAGTAAAGTCAAACTTTTCTTGCAAAGCAGGTCAAGGAAGGATAGAGAAAAAAAAGCAATCCTTTAAGCTAATTACTTCATGATCTTGTGGAATCAATTTAGGTGGACAGACAGAAAACATATATTTATTCCCCTCCTCTTTTGCAAATTGTTCCTCTAACCGTGGAGGAGCAGAAAAATTAACCTCTCCATGAGGAGTGAAAGACCAATTGAAGATGATTTTGGGGAAATAATTTTTACTTGATAGACAACACTTTTGCAGAGGCTCTTGGTGTCTCGTGGAGGTAAACTCCCAATCTTTTCCACGTAGACGTTTTTATAGAGCCCTTTCCCGGATAAGCCGGACATTGTAAAAAGGCCAAATCAGATTTACTTGGTTTTTGTAAAATCTTTTAGTTCGCTAAGTTCTTTTCACCTTAGAAAACCCTCCCCCTATACTCACGAGGGTTTTTTGCTGCTGGTGAGACACATTGCAACCCATACTTACCTCTGATGGGTCCCATAGGACGAAGCGCGCTTTGGGGTCTGTTCCAGACGGGAGGTAAGCATGTTGGCTGTTGCTCCCCGAAGGGTGTCCATATCTTTCCAGCCAGCTTCCTTATGAGTGCGTGGTGAGTACAGGAGGTTCAAGGGACGTACAGCCTTTGGGGCCATCATGTCGGGGTCACCAGTTGCGAATGTCCGGTGGGCTTCTCATGAGGGGCCGAATCATGAAAGACGCACAAGGCTGCTTTCTCGGGATGAGAGCCCAGATCTGACTCCGTGACTCTCTTTTATTGGTTACAAAAATGGGTGGTTACAGAAGGCAAACAAAGGAATAGCATAGGGAAAATTACAATTTCATACATAGCAAGACTTTACACGTGATTATATCATTAGTTACACAGTCAGAGATATCGCAACTAGAGATGAATGCCTTCTCTGAAACCTCCCCTTCATTTCGGCCAGGAATGGAATGTTATCTTTGAAGAACTCCCTTCCATCCAAGGATGGCCAGAGAGAAACGTCTTCTTTGAAATTTATGTGTATTCTCCTTTTGTGTATTCCAACCGAGGTATCAGTCTTCACAAGGCACCAGGTTAATTAAAGATTGCAACAATGCCAGTCTGCACGTACAAGAGACGGGGGGAGCCTGATCAATTATCCCAACAAGTTTGCTTCTATTGAGTAGTGGGCTTCAGTAGGCAAGAACCAGACCAGCATAACCGCAACAGCTTTTATTGACTCAAAAATGGAACTGAGGAACTGCAGGCAAATGCCTGTGATTTATACTCTGTCTAGGCCCACAGGGCCTTAACCAATCATAGAACCAGAAAAAGCTTGGCCAAATATAAATGTTCTACATTTCCCTCCAAAACAGTTGGGGTCATCTAAAGGTTAGTTTTGCTTTAGCACAGTTAACACAACTATATATGTTCAATACATAACACCCCTCCCCCTAGGATAGTTCTTATCCTCAGTCTGTTCAACATTCATAGTCTTTGAGATAGGCTGGGGGTCCATGGATCCTGGTGGACCGCCACAATGTTACTGGAGAGTCCAGTTGAAGTGGAGTATTGTCCATCTCCAATTGGACAGAGTCTTGATGGCCATTTTGGTCACCCGTGAGTAGCAGCGACTCTATGGCTCTTGGTACCTCTGTTTCTCCAGAGGTGGCCACGGGTGGTGTAGGCAGACTGCGTTTGGCTGATCTGTCTCCGACACTATTCTGTCTGGGTGAAGTTGGTCGAGCTTTGTTGTGAGCCGGCGGCCCCACCTCAGCTCCACTGGGCTGTGACTTGTTGCTGTACAGGGAGTTGTGTGTTGACACAGGAGGAAGTTTGCCAGGCAGTGATTCCAGTCCCCAGTCATCAATCCGCTTAAGCGCCTCCTTTGTGGTCTTGACCATTCCTTCAGCCTGACCATTGGTCGCGGGGTGAAATGGAGCACATGTTACGTGCCAGATCATGTTGGCGTTGAGAAATGACTAAAACTCTTCTGCCGTGAATTGTGCCCCGTTGTCGGACACAATCACATCTGACAGACCATGTGTGGTGAACAGCCGGCACAACTCTCAGATGACCCTAGTCGTTGTCATTGATGAGACCGGTGCCACTTCCAACCACTTGGAATAACTGTCCACTACTATCAGAAACACCTGCCACTGGAAGGGGCCCACAAAGTCAATGTGCATGCGAGACCATGGGGTATGCATGGTCTCCCAGTGGTGCACTGGTGCTTGTGGCATCTCCAGTTGGGTTTCTTGGCAAGCCTGGCAACTCCTTACTTGATGCTCTATGTCTTTGTCCAGGCCTGGCCACCACAAGTAGCTCCTGGCTAGAGCCTTCATCCGAACAAATCCTGGGTGCCCCTCGTGTAGGGAATCCAGTACCTTGGAGCAAAGACTGGGTGGAATGATGACCCTGCTGCCCCACAGCACACATCCCTTGTGGGCCGACAGTTCATTTTTTGGAGAAGCATAGTGCTGGAACTCATGGCCTGGCCAGGCCTCTGGCCATCCCCTTAACACCCAGTTGAGAATGCAGCTAAGCGTTTTGTCCATGGTGCTTTCAGCTGCAACGACCCCTGTATGTAGGGGTGCTTCAGGCACGTCCTGGATTGCCAAAATATGACAAGCTGGGGCCAGATCTGGCTCAGTCTGTGGTAGACTGACAATCAGCAAAGAGCGTTGGTGTGGCCCATTTCCTTGTCCGGCTTGTAGACTAGCCAGTATGACTATGCAGCCATAAAAATGGACCATTGTAGCATTTGCGGCGACAGGACTTGCGGTGTCTGTTTGTCGGCTGTGAAGAGACCAAGCAGAGGTTTGTGGTCTGTAAAGATGGTGAAGGTTCGTCCATATAAGAAATCATGGAACTTCTTAATGCCAGCCACTATGGCGAGGGCTTCCTTGTCTATCTGAGCATAGTTCCTTTCAGCCTATGATAACGTTCTAGAATAGTATGCAATGGGGGCCTCTCTACCATCTGGCATCCTATGGCTTAGTACTGCCCCAATGCCATATGGTGAAGCATCACAGGCTAGCGTTACTGGTAGGGTTTCATTGAAATGAGCTAGTATGGAGTCCGAGGACAGCAATGATTTTACCGCCTTGAACACTTTGTTTTGAGTGCTCGACCAGAACCAGGGTGCTCTTTTTGTCCAGTAGGCAGTGTAGCGGTTCTGCCAGGGCAGCCTTATGCGGTAAGAAGGAGTGGTAAAAATTGAGCAAGAGCAGGAATGCTTGGAGCTCCCCCTTGGATTTTGGTGTGGGGGCTTGCTGAATTGCCTTTAGCTTTTCTTCAGATGGGTGGATTCCAGCAGCGTCAATCTGGAAACCCAGGAATTCTGTGAATTCAATGCCGATCTGGCACTTTCCTTTCTTGAGTTTTAGGCCTGCCTCATGGAAATGTTGGAGTACTACCACTTATTCCCCCGTGATCAGGATGTCATCAAAGTACGGGCAGATGCTGGGAATGTTCTTCAGTGTTCATTCCATAATACTTTGGAACAACCCTGGTGCTACGCTTACCCCAAACTGCAAGTGGCGCACTCAGAATGCACCTCTCTGTGTGACTATTGTCTGTGCCTCTGCGGTAGCGTCGTCCACCGGCAGCTGCTGGTAGGCCTGGGCGAGGTCTAACTTAGTGAATATTCGGCCTCCCTAGAGCGAGGTGAGGATGTGGCTTACCACTGGTACAGGGTAAGTATGCTGCAGTAGTGCCTTGTTTATGGTGCACTTGTAGTCTGAACATACTCGTTAGGCTTAACTGGGATTACTATGGGAGTCTCCCAATGGCTACAGTCCACAGGTTGGAGCACTCCCTGCTGTACCAGCTTGTCTAGTTGTCAATTTTAGGCTTCAATGTAAAAGGAACCCTGGGCGGTTTTAATCGGATTGCAGTTACTGCTGGATTGAGGTTGGATGAAATGGCTGTCTCTTTGTATTGTCCCAGCTCAGTGCTGAATACGTCAGCATATTGTTGGCATACTGCTTCTAGATTGGCTATTTGGGTTCGATGAATGCCCATTACTCTGATGCCCAGGGCCTTGAACCAGTCCAGTCCTATGAGGCTGGTGCGTGGCCCCTCTACGACCACCATGCTGAGGGGGACCCTCAAGCTCTCTAAATTGTACCTAATGGTAGCTTCGCCCTTTACAGGAACACACTGACTCTGGAAGTCCGTTAGCACTAAACTCAATGGTTTGAGCGAGACTTGACATCGGCTTGTGCTGCTGTGTCGCAGGTTTCATTTCCCACTGATGACCTCTGCAAACTCTGGCAATGTGCTCTTGTTTTCCACAGGCACGGCATAGAGCTATCCAGAATCTGCACTCTGCTCTTTCATGTTGTCCCCCGCAGCTTGCACAGCTCTGTGGGGGTGTTGCTTGCTCTGTGGAGCATGGCCATCTGGGTGGCTCTCTACACAAGTGGTCGATTTCGTTGCTCTCACTGACCTCCCCCAAGCCTTCTGCGGTGTCTTGGTGGATCGCTGGGGGGCTGGTGTGTGTTTTTGGTGGCTGGAGAGTCTTTCTTTTTCAAAGTTTTTATGTTTTATTACAAAGTTTGACATATTTTATAAACAAAGTGTTGCCTGGGTTTTTTTTTTTACATCCTCTCATATACATAATCCATTTTACATCATAGTTCTATTTCCAATTTCAGCCATATTATTCTCTTTCCATATTTTTCATCTTATACTTATTTTCCTCTTAATACATAAACAATATCACTAATTGCCCCTTCAAAGTTAAACCAAATTATCATTTCATATTTCTTCTGTCGGTCGATTTTACTATAAGCAACATATATCCTCAAATTCAATTTTAAGAGAGAGCATTTAATTTAATTAATTATCCACAATTAATAATGTTACTATAATTTCCTTATATCTTAATTAACTACATAACATTAACAATCTTAATACTATTCCCTTTAATCTACTACTATGTCTCTTCTTTCTCTTCCTCCTCCTCTAACCATTTTCTCTTGGGCTCTCAAAGACTCCACTTCTTATTAGTTTTCTTCTTTTCCCCCATTCTCCTATCTTCTTCTTTTACTTTTTCTTATTTTTATGATTATTGTATCTTTTCTTCAAAATACTTTTTCTCACTTTTATTTTTATTATTCTAGTAGTTTTCCCCAGGGTTTTTCCCAGACTCTTCCCTTCCTTGCTGTTTGGTTGTTTCTTATTGGGGGGACATTCCCCCCATCTACTTTTTTTGTCACTGTAAATCCCAGTAAAATCATCTGTTTTTTATTTTCAGTTTCTTTTTCTTCTGTATTATCTTCTTGTTCTTCATTTGTACCCTCTTTTGCCCCCTCCTCTCCTATTTCCTGGTCTGTATGCTCCATCTGGTTTTCTGACTCTTTTTTTTTAACCAATTAAAGTTTCACACACATTTTTAGCATCTCAAATAATTCATCATACATCCAACAATCCATAATGCAGGTTTAACCAATTTAACAATTTTAAAAGAATTTTTGGGTTATATCACATTTAATTAAAGCTTAAAGTCCATGTAATTCTTTTTCTAATGACCAATTCTAGTATTAGTTCAGTCCAATCCAAGTTTAAAAGATTTCTTTCCCTTCCACAGCTATAGACAATCGAAACCAAACAATGTTGCAAAAACAAGCAGTCCTTAAAAGTTCTCACGGTTTCAAAGTATCTTTTCCTGTAGTCAAGTCAATATTTCACAGCTGCACTCTCACTTTCTTCTTTCACTAGTTATTGTAGTATTCCCTTCTGACCAGTAGATGGCTCTCTCCAATCCGCAATGCATTCCAACAGCTGACTGTCAAAGACTGTCAAAAATCACTTTTAATCCATAAAAATAGAAAAATGAGAAAAGGAACTCCCCCCTCCTCCCCGGGTTCTTTCTTTTTATTATTTTTAGTATCTTCAACTCCAAATGTAAAAAACAAGAAGCTTCTGAGGCTTTAGTACTTTAACCTCCGCTGTTTCATTTTACCTCCATAGAATTCCCCAAATGCCAATTAGCTGCCAATTCAGCTCTGGGACCCTTTTAAAGTTCAAATTCAGAGTTTCTTTTTACCTGTGAGTTGGCCAATCACTCACCCTGTTCCAACACTCCGTATCAACACCGATCCTGCAGAAAAAGCTTAGTCCGGTTGCCCCAGCTTTATAGCAGTCATTTGAATATGGCCCCCACCCCTGCTGTCAGTTTGAAGAGCTTTTCTCCGACCTACCGAGGAACTACCAGTTCCTCTTGGTCGCCCGAGACACCTCTTCTTCCCTGTCCCTCCAAGACGGTTCCGGTCCAAAGACACCTCACCCCACCCCGACAGCAGTTTGTCCAGTTGGATTTTTTTTTGAATCTTTTTTATTGTTTTAATTAAACAAAAACACAAAAAAAGAATCATTCTTCATTACATCTTGTAGAAAGCGTGTCGATTGGTTACAAATAGATTTCGTGCGTTCCTATCACAATCATTATTTATACTTCCTTCATATTGAATTGTACATTTTAAATCAAAAATCTTTATGTATTTTACTATCAATGTACCACCATTCTCATTTAACTAGAATTATTTAAACGTGCTTTCATCTGGAATCATTTGTATTTAAAGACACAACCACCTACTGGCATTCATTAACTATTTCAATAAACCTCCAATAATTACCCTTTTATAACATATTCTTTTTTCCCCCCAACTCCCTATTTAAGGCTTATATCTGATTGCTTTTACCAATGCCAACACATGTAGAAATCGTTAAACATTATCCATTAACATTTCCTTGTTATCATTGTAGTTATCTAAAAATTTTTTTTACTATTTATATCACATCTCCTCTCATCAGACCCAAGAAAGATTACATCTTTATAACAAAATCTAAACAAAAATTTGTTAGTAGAGTTTATAAGTACCCAAGAAAGATTACATCTTTATAACAAAATCTAAACAAAAATTTATTAGTAAAATTGATAAATCTTTTTCCCAGGTCCTGATTTGTAATTTATATCCAAATTGCTTTTACTAGTTGAAATTATTATTTCATTATTATCATAATGAATTATTTAATGAATAAACATTTAAAAAAACATTCTAAAAGCATCTACAAAATCCTACGTATTAATCACCAAAAATTAACTAAGTTTTTTATTATCAACATTCATTATCAGCCTGTATCTTTCCAGTAACAAAACAATCTTATCTCTTTTGCCAGTTGTTGCGTCAATTCTCTTATTAACTTCTTTATAAGGTTTTTTAAAACTTCTCTACACACTTTTTTGCTTGAAAGATAGTCTCGTTGCCCTTGAGCTGGTATTGAAATTAACATGTCTTTGATTATCAGATGTATTTCTGAAACTGTTTCTCTTCTTAATTCCATCATCAATTCCATATCTTGACAAGAGGGATAGAGCTCCAGATTATCAAATTCACTTTTCCATATTCCCCTCTTTCCACAACTTTTCTGAACCTGGCTGCCAAATAAACTCCTCCTGTATCCTGAGAAGTCTAATGCCTGTCATTTTCTGCAACAATTCTGGTGACCGTGGGGCAGGACTTAGAGCGATATTTTGCTGAGGACGGAACGGACCGACCGGTGCCCCATCGAGGCCATCTCACCCTTCTTCAGGCGCCACAGAGATCTTTCTCTGGAAGGGGGCCGATGACCCCTCTTGGGCATCCGGAGGAAACCACCGATCCAAGAATCTGACCAGGATCAGGACAAGTTAATAAAATTTACGCCGGATGAGAAAGAAGACGCCTGCAGGCAAGTATCAAAAGAATTGTAGACCCACTCGGTTAGGAGTGGAAGAGGGGGCCCAATTACCCCCCTGAGCCCAGGATAGCGTCCCTTCCAAATGGAACCGGCGTATCCTAATGAGGCTCTAGAATGTGTGGGTGGTTAAATCATCGCAGTTCCTGAAGGCGACCTTGGTATTCCGGCACCCCAGGTCGGTGACAGTGTCTTAGAAATAGAACATGGGAAGGTGGGGAGCGTTCCTCGAACGCCTCTCCAATGCATGTTGAGGGAAAAAAAACTTTGAGAGAGTTTTAGTAAAGTCTCTGGCAGAGAAATTATCCTCACCCCTATTGTACAAGCCTCAAGGAGGAAAGAAAAAGAAAAAGAGAGTCTCAACGAAACTTTTAGTTCCTGTCTGTTTTAACTTGCATGGTTGTCCTTGATTATGTGTTTAAGTGTTTTTTTGTTTTGTTAAAAAGAAAGAACAAATGGTCCCATTAGATGGGGCCAGGAGAAAGAAAACCAAAAAGGTTATCGAAGAGACAGATCAAGTGGACCACAAACCTGGTCCAAGGGAGCAGTTGAGATAAAAAAAACTCAAAATTGCCCCTAAGGGAATTTTATTGCCAGAAGCTGAGGGGGAGCTACATAAGGTGTGGATATATGCTCCATTCTCAATGGCTGATTTATATAATTGGAAAAATCAAATTCCTGCTTATAGAGAAAATCCAGATGAGATGCATGTCCTTTTTGCATCCATTTTTCTGAACTCACCAGTCTGCTTGGGCTGACATACAAAGTCTGATGGAAATTTTATTAACCCCAGAGAAAAGAAGCTGGTGAAGGTAACCATGAATAAGCCTTTGCAGACGGATCATGTAAAAAAAAAAAATCCAGACTGGACATAGTTACTGAAGGAAACAGATTAGGAACCTAGTACATTCAGCTGCAAAACTATTGGACCTTAGTTTTGTTAGGATTCAAACAAAAGTTAAGAATTTAGGGAAGGTTTATTAAATTCAACAGAAACAAGATGAAAATCCAGGGGAATTCCTAGAATGCATTTATCAAACCTTCAGGCAATATACCACATTAGATCCTGAGGTTGAAGAAAATAAGAGTATGGTCAATATGATCTCCAGAAGATAGGCTAAAGATACAGAAGGATCTTGACAAACTTGAACAATGGGCACTATCTAATAAAATGAAATTCAATGGTGAAAAGAGTAAGATTCTACATTTAGGCAACAAAAACGAAATGCACAGGTACAGTATAGGTGGTACCTTGCTCAACAGTAGTAACTGTGAAAGGAATCTTGGAGTCCTAGTGGATAACCATTTAAATATGAGCCAGCAGTGTGCAGCAGCTGCCAAACAAAGCCAACACAGTTCTAGGCTGCATAAACAGAGGGATAGAATCAAGATCACGTGAAGTGTTAATACGACTTTATAAGGCCTTGGTAAGGCCACACTTGGAATATTTGCATTCAGTTTTGGTCACCACGATGTAGAAAAGATGTGGAGACTCTAGAAAGAGTGCAGAGAAGAGCAACAAAGAAGAGGGAGTCAAAAAACTATTCTCCAAGGCACCTGAGGGTAGAACAAGAAGCAATGGGTGGAAACTAATCAAAGAGAGAAGCAACTTAGAACTGAGGAGAAACTTCCTGACAGTTAGAACAATTAATCAGTGGAACAGAAGTTGCCTCCAGAGGTTGTGAATGCCCCAACACTGGAAGTCTTTAAGAAGATATTGGATAGCCATTTGTCTGAAATGGTACAGGGTTTCCTGCCTGGGCAGGGGGTTGGACTAGAAGACCTCCGAGGTCCCTTCCAACTCTGCAATTGTATTGTATTGTATCTTCATTGGTCACTCTGCAGATGACATTAGGGAAAAAAGGGGGGTCAGGAAAGGCATCTCTGAACTTGTGGAATGAGCATACAAGGGCTCAAAACCTCAGAGAAGAAGGAACTTCAAAAGGCAAAAGGAAACACATTTTTTTCTCGCCAAAGCTCTTAGATAGAGTGGGAGGCAAGGGGACCTGCCGGAAGAATTGTCGAGGAGGTTGTTTGCGGGGATCAGTAGTTAGAGGCACACATGCTGTTGTTAATCAGGTTGCTGCAGCCTGTCTCTGTTGTGACAAAACAACCCAAAGACAGGATGGAAACTTACTTTGGAAGTCCTTCTACAGGGCTCCCAGGTGCTGTGTGGCAAATAGATGTCCCCACAATTTTCCCAGAAAGTGAGATTTAGAGATCTCTTGGTTTTGTGTGTACTAAAAGACATTGTGCCAAGGTTTGGGGTGCCTTTGAATAGGGCCTCAGATTCTGGCCACCATCAGATGAATCAAGAGCCCCACCCAGATGCAAACGATGTGTTAATGAAAGTCTCCATATATCTGGATCTTTAAAAATATGCCAGCGCTGCTGGGAGATCCAACCTAGAACCCTGGCCTTGCGAAGATGGAAATGTGCTACTCCAATATGTAGATAATATCCCAGTAACCGAACAGACGAAGGAGATTTTTTGAAAAAAAAAACCAATCAATCAATTGCTTCATCTGTTAATGGACAAGGGACACCGTGCCCCAAGGCAAAAAGCTGGAAGGCAGGGACAAAAAGCCCCAAGTTAAATACTTAAGAGTAATAGGATGTGAGTGAAAAGAAGCTGTATGCCAAATTGCGAACCCATGAACAGGAAAGAGTTGCGAGAATTCTTAGATGCAGCAGGATATTGCAGAATGAGGATTTCAAATTTCGCGCTTCTAGCCAAACCTCCTTACGCATCTACGAAGGGGGGTGGAAAAAAAAGAATAAGAACCCTTGCTTGAGGTTTAAAGCAGAAACAGGTGTACAAAGCCCTAAAGTCAGAATTATCTCAGGCTCTGATAAGAAAAAGGAAGTTGGCAACAACCTGTGGCTTATCTATCTAAACAACTGGACTGTTGCAAAAGGCTGGCCACATTGCCTAAAATTCTAGCCGCCACGGCTCTCCTAATGGAGGAAGCTAATAAATTAACTTTTAGACAGCCTACCAATATCTACACTAGCCACGCAATTCAAGGAATTTTAGAAATGAAGGGACATTTACAAATATCAGGCACTCCTGAGGCCTCAGGAAAGAAATTAAGCAAATGTGTGAATCGCACTGTTAAGGAAAAGATAAGGTGTGTTTTGAAACCCACTTTAAATGGATAGATGCCTACCCTTAGCTCGCTGGTCTGTGAGATGTACTCCATGTAAAGAACTTAAATTATCTCCTTTTGAAATGATGTTTGGATGGCCACCGGTTATAAGACATAATTTGAAAAATCATATAAGGGACTTAGGACAGCTGGGGTCCTCATGGGTGAATCAAATGGTGGGATAATTGAATAAATAAATACAAGAAATCCAACAGTATTGTGTCTCCCTTACCCCCACCATTTTTAACAACTTCCAGTCATAATATTCAGATGGGGGACAGAGTGTGGTAAAACAATGGAAAGGGAAGAATTTGAAACCTAGATGGAAGGGCCCATATACTGTGGTCATGTGTTCTCCACTTGCAGTAAAAGTGTTGGATTTGGATTCGCTGGACTCGAGTTAAGCCAGCTGCTGATGGTATAAAGATGATATTCAAATTGCACTCTTAGAACTAGAGAAAGTGATTTTGGAAGATAAGCCCTAAGATGTGTATTGCTTGGATCCTTGCTTTTTCGCTATTCTGTATCCTGCATGCTTATATTGTTAATCTAACAGGCTAGACTCAATTGTGGGTATTAATAGAGTCTAGAAGGGGGGAAATAAAGTAGAATGAAATATAAGAATGAAGACGTGGCATAAAAGGGACAGTTAGAAGCTTGCTTAAATGGACAGGGAAATGTCATCAGCCTTCAACCACAACATGTTCCAACAAATGACCCTATGTCAAAAGTCCAAAACCACAAGGTTCAATTAAAGTTCGTTAATGGCACGTAGTCCATACCTGTAACAAAAGGAGAAGTAAGACCCCCATCTCCTTATAAGGCTTTTTCCTCAAGGTAACCAATAAGAAATGAGTAAAGTGTTTCCGTGTTACACTGTCTTTTTTTTTTTAAACGAAGTTTTATTGGTTTTTTTAAAAATTTACAGGGAAAAAGGTAATGGAAAGGTTACAAATTTTGGCAGTTGCGATGTGCGGTAGGTGCCCCCTCCCTCCATACTCATAATATACATTTACACAAAATTCATTAATAAGTAGTAGCATATAGTCAGCATATGAATTCAGTTAATAATTTCGTTCAGTTTATGTCAAGTAGATTTTCTTGTTCACTTTTGTGATCTGAGCTTTCTCGGTATTGCCCCATCTCCCCCCGCTGACAGAGCTCCGGCCCCTCCCATGTCCTGCATGTCTGTTGTAGGATCATCTGGCTTTTCTAGGAGTACTTTATTTTTTTCCATAAAGGCCTGCGCCTCTATGGGTGTATTAATTCTAACTCTTGTCTCCTCCCAGAATATTAGCATACCTTCAGGCATCAGCCATCTGAACCACACCCCCTACTGGTATAATTTATTCGCTAATTGCGAATAGCTTTTTCTTTTTTCCCTCACTTTCTTGGGGATCTGTTTCAGAATGGTTATTTCCCTATCTTGGTATGTCAAGGCTTGCCCCCTTTGTGCACTCAGAATTTCATCTCTTGTGCTTTTTCTGAGAAATTTGATGTGTACCTCCCTGGGTACGTTATGTGTTCTAGCATAAGCTGAGTTCACTCTATAAACCAAATCTATTTCCCACCCCATCTGTTGTTTCTCTTTCTGGATGCATTCAGCCAAAATAGTTGTCATAATGTCCCTTATATTTTTGTCATCTGCCTCCAACACGTTTTGAAATCTAAGGTAAAAGGACATTCTCTCAAATTCTATTTTCATCTGTTGGGTATCAAGTTCTTTGTTCCCCTTCTGCACCCCTTCCATCCCCTCCCTCATCTCAGCCGTCCCCCCCTCCAAAAGATCCACTCTCTGTAAGTTTTTGTTAATTTGGGCCTGGTTCTCTTTAATTTCTTCTTTCATCTCCTTTAGTTGTTTTTTAATTTCCTCTTGTCCCTGTAAAAGTTGCTGAAACATTTGTTGAAACTCCGTCTCTGTGGTTTTAGGTTGCATCAAAGCTGTTATCGTTGATTGTGTACTAGGACTAGATGTTGCAGATGTCGGGGCAGAGGCAGCAAAGCCAGGCTTTCCAGGGGGTGGTTTTTTAGGAGACATTGTTTGTAGAATAGAGAGTTCAGTCAGTACAGGGAGTGATCATTCAGAGAGGTGGAACAGCCAGGAGGGTCCAGGAGACAGAAGGTCCAGGCAGTAGAGGATTTTTCTAATCACCCTGGCAATAGAGTAAAGTTTTTCACTCCAGGGAGTTCAAAAGGTAGCAATCCACAAGAGGTTTGTCTGAGTAGCACGGAGACAAAGACCGGAAGCCTGAAGTTTTAAAGGTGGAGTCAGGTTTCACAGTTCATAAAGACAACGGAAGTGTGCCATCTTGCCCTGCCAGCTTCGGGTTTAGAGGCATAATAAAGTTTTCAAAGTTCCCAAAGTTTTCAGATCATCATTATGTTGTGGAGTTAAATCCGAAAATTCACTTTTAGTAAGGGCGTAACATCATTGGTTGGCTCTCCCCCTCCTCCTTCCCCTGGGGCTGAGAGCAAAATTGTTTCAAGCCGCCTGTCCGAGGGGGGGGGGGGAAATCCCCCTCCCTCCAGCCGCGCCTCTCCAAGTCAAGCCGAAGGAAGGAAATTTAAACTGCTGACAGTTTCTCCAACTTGGTAAGGGGGATGGAAGGGAGTTTTCGCCTCACCGCACCGCAGCCGCGTCCTTCTGCTCGCTTATTCTCCGCACAGCCTCACAGTGAAGACGCCGGAGCGTCTCCCCATCATGCTCCCCAGTGCCTGGAGCGAGGCGGGGGGCCCCCCACCGGCCGCCGCCGATCCCGGGGATCCCCTGCGGTGCCGCCCCTCTGGCAGGAGCCTCTACGGGGCGTCCTGTGCCCCCCAAGGTGTGGGGAGCCCACCGGGGAAGCGCGGGGCGAGCAAGTCTTGCCCGTCGCCGTCAGCCGCCGGAACCGGAAGTCCCCGTGTTACACTGTCTTTGAGAATGTATAAGAATGCGTGCATCAATAATAAAGATTGTTCAGAATTTGCAATGTTAGCCATGGGCTAACGTTTCTGAACCTGGCTGCCAAATAAACTCCTCCTGTATTCTGAGAAAACTAATGCCTGTCATTCTCTGCAACATAGGAGTCCTGGGTAAGGAAGGAGGGAAGACAGGCCCTGAATCTTGGTTCAGACTTTGGTTCATTATAACAATGCAAAGACTGGTCAAGGATAGTTGCAGACAGTTGCAGGGTGGGATCAATGAGGCATGACATTTATATTTGACATTTATATTTTTATCTGTATGTTCAGACAGACCATGAGGGGTGTATCCTGTTATCTGTCTAGGACAGGGGATAGTCCCGTGTTTGTCTCGCAGATGTTAAATGTTCCTTGACGTATTTTTATTCTCGGCTCTTTCTGTACTTTTCCATTTCTCCTTTTATCAATTTAGCAAATGTATGCCTGCGTATATGCTTACGTCAAAATGACTATATAAGATTGTTGTTTGAGACTGTTCGGGGTTCAAACCCCCATATGCTGTTTTAGCTGTTTGAACCTGCGCAATAAACTTTCTTGCATTGCAAAGAGCTGGTCTTTGAGTCCTCAATTTCCACAACAACATGGCACCATCCAAATGGGACTCTTAGACGAGGCGAAATTTCGCTGAGGGCAGGTTTCACCCTTCGGATCCAGAGGAGGCCACTCCCGACTTCCACGGCGCCGTGGGGAAAATTTATCTCCAGGAAGAGGTAGGGGCCTCCTGTGGGATCGACGGTGCTGGAAAACCTAGTCCAAGAACCCTTGAATGCAAGAAAGAAGGTCTGACCTCTTTTCCTGGCCAGGACGTGTGTGAAGACTTTTCAGGCGAGTATATGTTAACTTTGTGAAGTACCTATCTCATTTGAAGATAGAAGAGGGGGACTAATTACCCCCCTGGAGTCGGGGCGTCGACCCTAAAGAACTCCGTGTCAGGTTGTGTGGGTGGTTACTACCGCAGTTCCCTTTAGTGGTCGTATGTGCATCCGAGACTAAGGGTCGGTAGTTGTGTGGTTAGAGATGGGTGGAAAGTCAAGCGTTCCCAACACCCCGTTGGAATGCATGTTGGAAGGTTTTGATGAGTATTTCAATCAGGTCGAATACACGTTTCCCTATCCCAAAATCACCAAACAAAGATTGAGGTTCTTATGCGAAAGTGAATGGCCTCATCTAGGGGTTGGGTGGCCGTGTTATGGGACATTTAGAGAACAGATTATACAAAGGCTGTGGGATGTGGTTAACCAAAATGAGGAGAAATATCCAAACCAATATCCTTATATAGACCAGTGGCGTAACGCAGTCCTTGAGAGAAGTGATAGATTGTTACAATGTCAGGCAGAAATGGTGAAACTGTGTCTAAGTAGACAGAGAGGAAATAAGAACAAAATAACTAAAAATATCTGTGACAAAGAGAAGCCGAGAAATGTTCCAAAAGTTGAAAGAAAGACAGAGAATGAAAAGAAAATATTGAGTGAGGATGAAGATGATGTTAGTATAAGACCCCCACCATATGCGCCACCCCCACCTCAGTTATATGCACAACCTCAAGTTGCTTTGGCAGCGGAGGGGGGAACCTATAGTCCGTAGAAAACAAAAAGTGGCAAATGGTGAGACAAAAGCAAAACTTAGTGGAGAAATGTCTGTCAGTGAAGATAAGGAGGAAGCTGTAAAAATGAAAACACGGTCTGTTACGGCTAGAGAGGAAACAGAGGCGAGGAAGGAATTCCTTGCTCCCTTGAGACAAACGGACCAACAAGTGCCGGGAGCTCACGGGCAGATGCAAATTGTGCCTATGTTTCAGTATGTCCCTTTTACAACAACTGATTTATTGAATTGGAAACAACATTATGGTCCGTTGAGTGAAAAACCTACAGAGATGGCGGATTTATTCCAGACAATTATGCAAACTCATAATCCAACCTGGAATGATATCCAACAACTTCTAAATACCTTATTAACCCCAGAAGAGAGGGAAAAGTGAAAGACAGCAGTTAGAAAGTGCATTCAGGAACAGTCGCCAAATGCTCCAAATTTACAACAGGAATTGTCAGAAAAGGCACCCGAGGAAGACCCGCATTGGTCCACCCGGGATAATACACATATGGATAGACTCAAGGACTATCAGAATTTGACAGTAAGGGCACTCCGAATGGCGGGAAAACCCCCTGTTAATATGTTTAAACCATCTTTAGTGATGCAGAAGGCAGATGAAAGTCCTGAGAGTTTCCTGCAAAGATTGATTGAAGCCTACCAGTTGTATACTCAAGTAGACCCCAGAGCCCCAGACAATGTGCGAATGTTGAATGAGCGCTTTATAGCCCAGAGTTATGAGGATATTAGAAGGAAGTTACAAAGATTGGAAGGAGCATTGGGTAAAAATACTACTGAGTTGTTGGAGATTGCGAGAAAAGTGTATGTGAATAGAGACAAGGTTGAGAAGAAGGAAAGAGATGTTAGGATGCAGAAAAAGACAGAATTGTTGGCAGTGGCACTGCAGAGAGGCCCTGGATTGGGACCCAACCAATGTGCATTTTGTAAAGGAGAAGGACATTGGCAGAGAGAATGTCCCAGAAAGATGATGAGGGGAAGAGGTTTAGGGGATAGACCAGGAAATAGACAGGACTCTGAGAGGCAAACATACGGCCAAGGAGGAAAAGGAGGAATGGTGTCTGGAAGATTCCCTGGCAGAGGGAGAGGCAGAGGTGTGAGAGGCAGAGGATATGTGAATGCAGAGAGAGAGAACAGGGTGGAAGGAATTGGATTGGCAGAAACAGGATGGACAGATTGACGGGGACCTGGCTTAGGGGAGGCCCCACCCGAGCCTTTGGTTACTATGCAAATTGGGGGTCAACAAACCACATTTTTGGTAGACACGGGAGCAGGGAGATCGGTAGTAAATCAACCAGTCACATCACCTGGACCATACAAATTACAAGTGCAGGGGATTTCAGGAAAGGTGGTGGGACGTGAGGTTTTGAAACCAGTGAAGTGTGTGTTGAATGGATCTGAAATTGAACATGAGTTTTTGTATATTCCTGAATGCCCCATTCCTTTGTTGGGTAGGGATCTGCTTAGCAAATTAGGGGCTACGATTTCATTTGATGAAGGGTGTCAGCGGGTGTCTGTAAGACACCGGTCTGAAGCCACATGGAGAGTAATGGTACTGGATGTTGTTGGGGGGCAGGAATCGGATGAAAAATGGAGAGAATTCGATGTACCGGAATTATGGGCAGAGGACAATCCTCCGGGTTTTGCAGCCCACCATCCTCCCGTAATTGTAGATTTAAAACCTACTGCTATGCCTGTACAAATTGGACAGTATCGCCCATATTCCAGGGAAGTCGTACTCGCCATATATAAAAGTATATTGAAATACTTGAAAGCAGGTATATTAGTACCCATTCAGTCTCCTTGGAACACCCCGATCATTCCTATGAGGAAGCCGGATGGCTCCTATCGGCCGGTCCAGGATTTGAGGCTCGTGAATAGTATGACTGTGACCCTACACCCAGTGGTACCAAACCCTTATACGCTTTTGAGTTTGATCCCTCCAGAAGCTAGGTGGTTTTCAGTCATAGATTTAAAAGATGCGTTTTTCACAATACCCATTCACCCGGTTAGTCAGCCATTATTTGCCTTTCAATGGGAAAACCCAGGAACAGGAGTTAAGATGCAATTCACTTGGACTCGATTACCACAAGGGTTTAAAAACTCACCCACCCTATTTGGAACTGCATTGGCCAAGGATCTGCTCTACTTTGTTCCCAGACAAGAAGGAGATGTGGTTTTACAATATGTGGATGATGTGTTGGTGACAGGACAATGTGAGGATACTTGTTGGGAGAATACCAAAAGGTTGTTGGATTTGTTATTAGATTGTGGTTATAGAGTATCCAGACTGAAAGCGCAGTTGGTAAAAGAGAAAGTGAGATATTTAGGCTATGATATTGAACAAGGACGCAGATCGCTAGGACCAGAACGAAAAGAAGCAATTTTAACAATAGCAGAACCCAAAAACAGAAGACAACTTAGGGGATTTCTTGGCTTAGCAAGTTTTTGTAGAATTTGGATTCCTAACTTTGCGCTGATAGCAGCACCTCTATATACATCTACTAAAGGAGCAAATGTAGATCCTTTCCTTTGGGAAGGAGAACAGAAAAATGCTTTTAGAAATATTAAAATAGCTCTTACTTCTGCACCTGCTTTAGCGTTGCCTAATTTGAGGAAACCTTTTAATTTGTATGTGGATACCAGCAAAAATATGGCTCTAGGAGTACTCACTCAGAAACTTGGAAGGTGGCAACAACCTGTTGCCTACCTATCCAAACAATTGGATGGAGTGGCCAAAGGATGGCCGCACTGCCTGAAGGTTTTGGCTGCAATTGCTGAATTGTTACAGGATTGTAACAAACTAACATTTTCTTGTCCTATCAATGTGCACACCCCACATGCAGTACAGTCAGTATTAGATAATAAGGGACATTTATGGATTAGTAACCAGAGATTGACTAAGTATCAAGCCATGTTGATCGAGAATCCTCAAGTACAGTTGATAGTTTCCAATAGACTGAATCCAGCTACATTGTTGCCCACAGAAACTAAAAAGGAACATGATTGTTTGCAAGTATTAGAGACAGTGTATTCAACTCGTCCCGATTTATCTGATATCCCTTTGACAGATGCAAATCTTTATTGGTATACAGATGGCTCTAGTTACATGCATGAGGGGAAACGTGTGGCCGGATATGCGATTGTGGATGATGAAGGTGTTGTAGAAAGCGGACCGATAGGAGGGAAGTGGAGTGCTCAGGTGGCAGAATTGTGGGCATTAACAAGAGCTTTAGAAAGAGCAGAGAAAGAGACTTTGAATGTGTGGACTGATAGCAAGTACGCTTTCCTGACCTTACATGCTCATGGAGCAGTTTATAAGGAAAGGGGTTTTCGAGATTCTGCAGGGAAGTATGTCCAGCATGGACATTTGATTAGTCGCCTCATCGATGCAGTACATAAACCTGCAAAGGTTTCTGTTATGCATTGTAAAGGCCACCAGAGGGGGGACGATAGGATAGCCTAGGGAAATCGACTAGCAGATTTAGAAGCCAGAGAAGCAGCCAAACGAGCAGGCCCTACCCCTGATTTAGCAATTCATGTGGCAATGGATTTAGGAATGATTCCACCAGAAATAAAGCCAACATACACTCAACAGGAGTGTATTAAGGCCACTCATGATTTACATGCTAGCATAAAAGAAGGTTGGTATGTAATGCCAGATAAAAGAATATATGTGCCGACGTCAGTAGCATGGATATTGGTCCAGCTATCACATGAAACTACTCATATGGGGAAAACTGCCTTAGAAACCGCCCTGAGTAGGGATTATTTCATTAATGGACTGGCTGGAATAGCAGCGAAAGTCGTGGCCAAATGTATTATATGTGCTAAGGTGAATCCGAGGCAGGGACCACTCTTGCCCCCTGGAACCATCCCGGTGTCTTATCTCCCAATGGATTATTTGATGATTGATTTTACGGACATGCCAAGATGTGGCCCTTATAAAGCAATGTTGGTTATGGTTGATATGTATACCGGATGGCCAGAGGCTTTTCCCACAAAAACAAAACAAGCTAGAGAGGTGGCCAGACTGCTCCTTAAAGAGATAATCCCTAGGTTCGGACTTCCATCCCATATCTCATCAGATAATGGGCCTGAGTTTGTCCATCACATTAACCAGGCGGTGGCTAACGCAGTGGGGATCAAGTGGAGGTTCCATAGTGCAAATCACCCTGAATCGGGAGCGATGGCTGAAAGAATGAACAGAACCCTTAAAGAAAGGATCATTAAAATCTGTGCGGAATGTCATTTGAAATGGCCTGATGCCCTTCCATTGGCTTTGTATGCTGTCAGGTGTTCTCCCCGACGCCAACATAAACTGTCACCTTATGAGTTAATGTTTGGGCGTCCACCTACATTGTTGAGAAGAAACTTGGCGGGGTGGCCTGATTTGGGACATAAGGGGGGTGTTTGGAATATGGAAATGGTGCAAGAATTAAACAAGCAAGTTGAAAAACTCCGAAATTATGTTCAAGAACAAAACCCCCCACCACTAGTAACTAAATGTCACCCATTTAAGCCGGGAGATAATGTGTGGGTAAAGCATTGGAAGAAGGAACAGTTGGAAGGGAGATGGAAAGGTCCATATATGGTCATAATGGTGTCACCCTTGGCAGTGAAAATAGCAGAATCCAAGGCCTGGATTCATTGGACGAGGGTTAAGGCTGCTGACGTAGGATCGAGCGTTTCAGTGGACCACCGAAATCCTACCAAATTGACATTCAAACGTGCTTAAATCACTTGTGTTATGTATATAAATAGGTTAAGTGTACCCAGGTTGTGTTGAGAAGGCGGAAGAAGAGGACCTAGCCCTGCGGGACCACATCCCGGAAGCTGGCTCCCAGGCACGGCTGAAGATTGGTATGGACTCATGTTTGAAGCCTGGGTGTGGGGACTTTGGATATTAGCAGTAGGATCACTAATGATAGTATTATTCTACTACTGTCGTGAGCGATTTTGTGGTATTCCAAAGCCTGTGGATCCTCTGATTCCCTTGCCCACTCCAACTCCTGAGGGCCAACAACAGATCACGTGGCTTGAATTCCTGGAGGAAAGAAGAAACCCCTGCTAAAGTCACCCCTGGAAGCTGACTTTTCAACGCATGGGTGAAGATTGGATAAGTAATACTTAGTATAGCATACATATCATTAGCATATGCTTATTATATAACCAAATAGGATAAGTCTATATGTGTTGGTTTTGTGATTGTAAGTGTGGGTGTTGTTGCTGTACACATTGTATTGATTGTATTGCATACTCACATTGTGGAATTGAATGTGATGTAAAAATTATAGAGGACGCATTATCACCATACATAGGTCAAAGAGATAACACATATTATTGTACACTTAAACCTTGTCCTACTGTAAATCAAACCATCCAGAGGCGTCAGGAAGAAGCGGACAACCCGGATACAACGGAGGATGAGGTTCACTTGTGCTTTCGTTTGGTTGGGGGTAAGTGTGTTATTTACAAGGGTCTTAGGAAAATCAGTGTACGTGCAGAATCTAGGACAGTGGAATAGGCCTGAGGAACGTCCAGGTATTGTCCAGTCTTATGTAATAGGCAATGGACAATGCCGGGGCTATCCTCCTCTTGTCTTTACACCAGATTGCTGGAATGAAATTTTACCACATCCTTGTCAAGCCCCCCATGCATTTGATCAACTAGTCAAGGAAGCCTGTCTAGCTCGGAAGTACACAAACCATTTCCTCTGCAAGTACGTAGGCTATGTGCTCAGAAAGGGAATGTGTAGCTATGCTTCATATCTAGAGGAAAGGCCTCCTATTATATTAGACTGTGGGGATCCGATATTTCGGGGTTGGGAACGGGTTACTCATATCAATCAGTTAAAACCTGGATGGAAAGGGATATGTACCTTACAACATAGCCGCATAAAGAAGAGAAGGAAACAGCGAAGTGTTGGGGAAAAATGGCCTTTAGGGGAAGGACCCTGTACTCAATGTTTAAATGATGGAGCCCTCTTCTATCGTTTGGAGAAACCAAAAACATGTACCAGGTTTGACTTAACCACTTGTGCTCGATCCAGGAGAAGAGGTCTAAGTATATACAAAAGATGTAATGGGACAGAAGGGGTACTATGTTATCAGGATTGCAACGGCTCATTGAATCACTGTCCACCCCCTCGTCAAACACCCACCAAAGCACACGTAAAAAGACTTTTCCCACAAACACGTGCACCAAAATCTCATGTTACACCAAGAGAAGCACCTAGACGGGCACCTCACTCCACCGAGGCCCCTGATACCTGTTCTCCTTGTATTACAAAGGCACAAGTAGGGAGAACCATTCTTAACACTTTAGTCTACCACACACAATCACCTAGAAACTGTAAGCCTCAGCTTGTCAATTGCATACATAACCAAACCATGTATAGTTTGTGCAACCATGATGGAAAAATTATTTGTTATAACCCTAGTACTCCCATACGATTGAATGTGACCATATATGCTGGATTGGCTAAATATGGCTCCCGTAATACCCCTGAAGGTGACGGGAAGTTGTATTTTCTCAATTATACTCTAAAGTTAGAAAGAGGAAAAGACCCCTTAAGAATAAGCTTTGATGCATGTATCGCCATGAGCAAAGGATGGGGTTCCACCTGTGGAGACGAGTCTTGGGTAACAGCCTACCAAGCAAACCATAAATATTTGTGTTCCGCTAACTTGAATTGGGCTTATGGCAACCCAAACCAATGGCTCCCCTGTGCTGGAAACACCCAATGTTCTGGCTGGAAGTGCATCTGTGATTATACTGGAGGGGGTTATAAGGGCTGTAAGTATATTACTTCCTTTAGAAGAAGCAGTGGAAATGTAGTAGAGTTAGAAGTGGACCAAAGGCATCCTGCGGTAGTAAGTTATGGATTTGGAATAGATGGCACAGGATCAGATCCAAAAACGTATCTTACTATAAAGGTGGAGAAAGTATGTGAAGGTGAAGTAAAATCCCTGGGATGGTCGGTTTACGATAATCTACGGAAATTAGAAACTCCCCTTTTAATAAGCGCAAAAGCCAATAATCTTTTTGTAGAGCTTGCCGAAGAAGTAGCTAAAACCCTTACAGTCAAGAATTGTTTTGTGTGTGGAGGAACTAACATGGGGGAACAATGGCCCTGGGAGGCTCTGGAGGCTCATCCGTTGATCTATAATAATCTTTCCAAGGCAGGAAATATTACAAAGAGGGAACAGCTTACAGGTATTGTCTGGACACTCACCACTAATCTTGTAGGAAGAAACTGTTTCGCTAGAAATGGTACACATTATGTAGGAGAACTTATTTGCTTAGGAATTTGGAATGAAAAGTATAACCAATGGACATCTCCAGGTAATGCCACAAGACCTGAATATTTTAATAGAACATATCTAGGTTACCTGAACTCATCCCGGACGGCTGATGAATGGGTAGCTCCTAAAGACATGTATTGGATATGTGGAAAACTAGCTTATGAACAACTCCCTTTTAATTGGTCAGGTTCGTGTGCCTTAGGTTGGATAAAACCATCCTTCTTTTTGTTACCAATTCAATCAAAACAAATATTAGGGGTCCCCTTATATGAACAAGTAGGATTGAGAGCAAAGAGGGAAGTGCAAACTGTGTTCACAGACTTCCCTTGTAAAGAATATTCTGCTTATGATAAGGAGGATGAGAAATGGACTAGTGAACGCATAGTGTGTACATATGGAAGAGCAAGATGGGCAGAAGATGGATCATGGGGGTACCGCACCCCTATATACATGTTAAACAGAATCATTCGGTTACAGGCAGTTCTGGATCTGGCAGGGGTGAGAATAGACAAAGCACTTAATGTTTTGTCGGAAGCCACTGACAAGATAAGAACTGCTGTGTATCAGAATAGATTGGCCCTAGACTATCTCTTGGCTAAAGAAGGAGGGGTGTGTGGAAAGTTTAATTTGTCCAACTGCTGCCTCCAAATCGATGAAACAGGGAAGGTGGTAAAACAGCTAACTACAGAAATTAGACAACTTACACATAATCCCACTCAAATATGGCGAGGATTTAATCTGAAGGAGGTGTTTGGGGGGTGGTTTCCCAAGCTTCCAGGATTACAGGCCATAGTTGCTTTGATTGGGTTGATTGCAGCGGGATGTGTGATACTTCCTTGTGTATTGCCAATTTTTGTTCGAACCATCTCTAATAGTCTGTCTTTATTAGCAGAAAGAAAGGCAACTGCTCAGGTGATGGCTGTACTAGAATATGAGAACTTAAGACCTACAACAGAGTTGGAAGAATATGTGACTCTTCTGGAAAACTCAGATGAGTCACAAAGGGGGGATTAAGGAAGGAGGGAAGACAGGCCCTGAATCTTGGTTCAGACTTTGGTTCATTATAACAATGCAAAGACTGGTCAAGGATAGTTGCAGACAGTTGCAGGGTGGGATCAATGAGGCATGACATTTATATTTGACATTTATATTTTTATCTGTATGTTCAGACAGACCATGAGGGGTGTATCCTGTTATCTGTCTAGGACAGGGGATAGTCCCGTGTTTGTCTCGCAGATGTTAAATGTTCCTTGACGTATTTTTATTCTCGGCTCTTTCTGTACTTTTCCATTTCTCCTTTTATCAATTTAGCAAATGTATGCCTGCGTATATGCTTACGTCAAAATGACTATATAAGATTGTTGTTTGAGACTGTTCGGGGTTCAAACCCCCATATGCTGTTTTAGCTGTTTGAACCTGCGCAATAAACTTTCTTGCATTGCAAAGAGCTGGTCTTTGAGTCCTCAATTTCCACAACATGGGGATGGATCCCTCAGGTGCGTCTGTGCCTCCAGTGTGTCTTACTGGCAAGGCAGGGTGGGGAGCGTGGTCCCACCAGAGCTCTTTACCAGGTCTGACACCCAGTGATTTCAGCATGCCTCCAGTGTGGCTTACTGGCAGGTGTGGGTGAGGACTAGTCCTGCTGGGGCTTCGTTACCCAGCCTATCACCCAGTGACTTCAGTCTCTTGGTTAGCAGCAGCTCTCTCTCCTGCAGCATCCCACCTTCATCTCCACTATTGTGTAGTGGGCTTCAGTAGGCAAGAACCAGACCAGCATAACTGCAACAGCTTTTATTGCAAAATGGAATTGAGGACCTGCAGGCAAATGCCTGTGATTTATACTGTGTCTAGGCCCACAGGGACTTAACCAATCATAGAATTAGAAAAAGCCCACCCAAATATAAATGTTCTAAATTTCCCTCCAGAACAGTTGGGGTCATCTAAAGGTTAGTTTCACTTTAGCAGTGTTAACACAACTATATACATTCAATACATAACGCCTTCCTTTAAGATTTTATTTCTCTTTTAGGTGAAATGTTCTGCCTTTTTAAACTTTTTAATATTTCCTAGAATATTTCATTCTTCTAAGAGGGGTGGGTGGTAACTTTCTTCAGTGGAGAGCCCTGTGAAAGAAAGTCGTTCATTTATGAAGTTGCAGTTGTATTCATCCAGCTCTCCCAATCCAGGATCTTCCCAGATATCACTTAGGGCACTATGGAAGTTCACAGCTGGACAGCAAAGATTGGGGAAGGCTGTTGAGGTATGTGACGGAGTCATTTAATGCTTTAAGAATACCTCCTAGGAGGCGCTGTATCTGCATGTGGCATAGCTAATATATTGGAACTGGCTAACAGAGGCGGGAAGCTCCTCAGCTTTTGTTTTTATCTAGCTCCTGCCGATCTTGCGTTACTCCTCCCCGCCTTTATCTTATCTTCTACACCTAGTTAGTGTTGTCCCTCCCCCTCCATGATGCCTCTCTTCCATCCATCAATGGCGGTTGACGCATGCGTAGTGCCGGGAGGCGGCTTGGGCCATGGCGGCCGTTTAAAGGTAACCGATTAAGCAAAACTGGATTTTTTCACCAAATCCCCTCCCTTTCCCGCTCCGACATGTTGTCAGAATGCGACAAAATTCCATACTAGGAAACGCCTGCCATTTTCCGCGTCCCCCGTAAACGGTTCAGGTCACGCATCTCCTAGCCGGCCCCTATTAAGTATTCGAGGGGAAATTTTCTTACGCCCCTACGCCTTGCAAGAACCTATATTTATCCCCACCTCACCCCCGCTAATACTGAGGGAAGCTTCAATCTTGCTTGTAAAAGTAGCCCTTCTTTATCGTAACACTTTTTCCACCTTAATCGTTTTATTAATAAAGAGTGGGTAGAAGAAACCCCTTAATTTCAACTGTGCTCTCTGGATATGGGGCTACCTTATTCCCAGAAAGGGTCTGGGAAAGGCTGGTAGGCAAGCGAGGAGGGACACCATTAGCTTCCCATTTCCAGCGTAAAAGACGCAACGTGTTGTAGACGGCTCCTGCTGTAGACTATGGCAAAGGGAGACATCGGTAACCTTTTCCACATTCTTGGGGAAGGTTGCTTCCCAGTGTGAGGGATCCGCTAGATATGAGTGTTTGCTTGCTGTTCATTTGGGCAGATTGATTTGGAAGGTAGGCTGGTCAGCCCACACGCTTCCTCTCTTGCTGGGAAGGCGAAGAAAGATGTAATCACCTTCCCCGAGTTGTGCCCCCCCCCCAATACCCACTGGGCACCGCTGTGTCCGTTAGAAGGAAAGAAACCAAAAGCCACCGTTCACGTGCCTCCAAAAGAACCTGGGGGGGGAGGGTGAAGCAAACGCGCCCCTCCCCCATTCCTTGCAGAAGAATCTAAGACTGATCTAAGTGGATCGTCCGCATTTATTAGGAAGCGGTGCCCGCTTCGTTTTTCCTACATGAGCAGGGCTGGCACTCCTGTAATCTGGAAAAAGAGGACCAAGAAAAGAAATGGTTCTTGCACTAGCGACAGGGAGCAGTGAAGGTTGGTGAGTCGGAAGGACCGGCCGGGGGAAGTTGGCGTAGGAAGAAAGGGAGGCAAACGGGTCTGAATGGGACGGGTGACGGCAGCGGCGCCCCCCAAGGCGTCCAGGTGGGGAATTTGGACCGGCAGCGTAGAGAAGAGGGAGGCGGAAGAGCATGAAGGTGCTGCATCGCCATGAAATCGACCGTCTACAAAGCAACGGCGACAACGACTGGCCCGGGCTTACTGGAGCTTGGCTCGAAGGAAGAGGAGGAGCTGCCGCTGCATCTTCACCAGCCTCCGCCTCCCCGGCAGAACCAGATAGGCCCCAAGGCCCGGTCTATCGTTCCAGTGGCCGCGGCTCCCGGACAACAGGAAGGTGGCGGCAGTGGCTGCTGTTGGGGCGGCCTAGTGCCCTCGCCGTGCCCGACAGGCAGTACTCGCCAATTGTGTGTGGGCGATGCTGCCGGTAGCTCCCGCCCCTCCGAGTACCAGGCAGTGTTACCCGGACATACTGCCGCCGCCAAGCGCGGGAGCTCCCACGCCGGGCCTGGAGAAGCTTCAGCGTCTCTCTCGCCGCCGCTACCGTCGTCGATTTCCGCTACGATCGAACCCGGGCAGCCGCCTCTACCCCCAGCAGTGGCAGCGGGGGGTTCTCCGGTTTCACTGGAAGCCAACGGCAAGCGGAAAAGTGCTAGTAGTGACAACACAGGGAGTGGCGGCGGGAGCAGCCTTCGGAAGAGCCCCATGGGGGCCGGCGGGGGCAACTCCAGCCAGGCGGCCTGCCTCAAGCAGATCCTACTCCTACAGTTGGACCTTATCGAGCAGCAGCAGCAACAGTTGCAGGTCAAGGAAAAGGAGATCGAAGAAGTCAGAGCCGAGAGGGACACAGTGAGTTGGGTGTTGGGAAATGTGGGGTAGAAGGGGTTAACGTTCAAGTTGTTTAATATTGGGTGTGTGCGCTGATTTTTCGAAGGGTTAACTTCGGGATCCTGGTGTTAACAGTGGGAGGGGTTAATGTAAAGCATGTTGTCTAATGAAGGGGATGCACCTGCTTAGTGAGTGGCTGTGTAAAAACATGAGATAGGGTGAATTGGCACTGATAAATTGTAAAGGGATGAGAGTACAGTATATGATTTCGGCACCTATTTCTGGGAATGAGTTCCTGTAGATACAGGGAGAGTTAAGCAAGAAGGACTAAAAATTGAATAGAAATATCCCCCACCAATCAGAACAGTGTGCATGAGTAAAAGAGTTGGTAAAGAGATTAGCATAATTGAGGATTGACTCCTGAAATGGAATCGAATATAGAAACAGTAAGAGAGATTAACTGTGGCAAGGAAATTAGAGCTTTAAAATTCAAAAATGGAGTTCTGCTTTGTAACTAGCCATAGTAAACTACAGTACATAAGCCCCAGAAAGACAAGATGTACCTAAAATGTTATAGCTTGGTACTTAATTGGACCTGTAATATTGGTATGTGTCAGGTTAAGCAACCCATAGGGTTAATAACCTAGGCGTTAAATCAAGAAGCCTGTTGGATGATTTGGCTATACCGGTAGGTGTGGTTAAGAACACTAATACAGCCCAGATAGTACTATTTGGGCATGGATTTTGGAGGGATTGCACTGCAATCATTGCAGCTTTCTAGGAGGAGGGTATATGGCCTGAGGGCAGGAAGGCATTGGCAACAAATGGGATTAATGTAAAGCAACAGGCATGTTCTTTGGGGAAGTATGTGGCACAAGATGAGTTAATTTAAAGGGGACTCTTTGGGGCAGCAAAAACAATCACCTGCGGCTTATGCCACCACACCAAGAGGGGAGAGGGAGGGCCTTTTAACTGGTATGTTTTCAAGGATTATTACAAATGTAGGTTTAGTGCTAGCTTCCTGTGGTTTCCTTCCTCTCATTTTCCAGAAGTACCAATCTTTTTAATTACGAATAGGACAAAAAACAACAACAACCCAGTATGTGCCACTCTGATTAGGTATTCATCTCTACCTTTGCCTGGACCCAACATACCCTATCTTGCCTTCTCCTTAGTAAATGATTTAAAATTCAGCTGTTCAGAATCTATGAAATTGCAACATGACAGCTATTGTTAATACTGCCTCTCCATACAAAAGTGATGCCTACTGCAAGCATGGGGGTGGATAAGAAAGTGGTTCATTACTTTTGTACCTTGTTTTTGTAAGAGGTAAATGGGGTATGGGCTGAAGATTAGGAAGAGAATGTGGATCAGGTGCAAATGAAGTTTGTTTTGTTTATTTTGGTGTTTTTATTTGCAGTCCATCTCTTATTGAAACAACTCTGGGCATCTAGAGTATCTGAAGCAAATAGTGCATAATGTACATAATGTACATTTCTTAGATGTAGTCTTAGAAACAGCTGTTTGGTTATCATTTTAACTCCCCCCCCCTCCAACTCTTGTCCCTAAATTGCCAGAAAGGATTTTAATCCTGGCCTGTATGCATGGCACATATGCAACCTAGAAATAGCCCCCAGTTCCTGCAGCTGCTGCACCCATTATTACTAAGAAAAATACTTTAGTCATAATCTTCAGGGTCTGTGTTCAAAGTGCATGTGGTGTAGGGAAGTAGCATTAACATCTGGTTTCAGAAGTGGCATATGTATTTAATATTTTACTGCTTATAGCAGAAAACTTCCAACAATAAAATCTATCAGGCCTGTGCAAAGTTAAGCAATATGAAAGTGTTGACTGCCATTTTGCAGCCAAGGGTGTTATAATAGCCGACTGAATAGTTATGGTAGCATGCTCCTGCACAGCCTTAAAAAAAGCAAACCCTAAAGATGCACACCAGGTGGAGCTAGCATATATATATAGAACAGATAAATGAAAGTTTGCGAGTTAGGTGGATACTAGAACTGCTGGCTTAGTTGATGCTGCATTAGCCAATTGCAGATTTATAAGGTATCTGTACTGATTATCTTTCTTATTCTGTGTTCCACCCCTTCTTCCTATGGGGAGGTGCCTCTCTTCAGTTGTACAAATACTGGAATATCTTCTTTCATATCACTAGCCTCTCTTACATGTTGTCTACAGTAATATTTAAATGAGAAGCTTTGTGGAAATTGGTTTTCAATTGTACAGTTCTAAGAATTACCATCTGGGTAATTCAATAAATAAGGGCTTGACTAGAGTTTGGATTTTTTTTTACCCTCTCCCCCCTGGTCATCACTGTTCCTTGACCTCCAACTCCCACAGAAAAGAACTGCTCACACCCTCCTCCAGCAATATTTTTGTATATATTGTTTACATTGGTCTGGTCATTTTTTGGGGGAGGGGGGGAGGGAGATGAGTTTTTGTAGCTGTGTGAAGCTGCCTGGCTGTCAAGCCATTATTCCACCTGAAAGCTAAGGAAGTGGAATGATTTCAAGCCATCAGGAACTTTTCACAATGCTTTAAATCAATCTTATGTGCTATAGTAGTGACTGAAATAGGGAAGGAGTAAAGAAGTTGGAACAAAATATACATTATTTAACTGACACATGTGGGCCCTTGTATGCCTAGCAGTATTTTCCTTGGAATCTAGCAGGCTCCTTTGTCCATCTGAATTTATTTTTTCATTCAAAGCAAGTCAGTATGGTGCAAAGTACTTAAACCTTTACTGTTCTTGGTTTGTCATACAGTTGAAGGTCTCTCTGTGTGTGTATCTATCTATCTATCTATCTATCTATCTATCTATCTATCTATCTATCTATCTATCTATCTATCTATCTATCTATCTATGCTGGTCTTGTTGTATTTGGGTCTTTTCCCGTATAAGATTGAGATTGTCTTGGCAACGTTTCGGCAAGGTCCCACTCGCCATCTTCAGGCTGGTGTTTTCGGCTTCGTGCTTGTGTGAGTAAGGCATGGTCGGAGCTGTCGTCTTTCTATAAATCTTGGTGGGGGTGTGTGGAGTGCTGGCTTTGTTGCTGTAAGTGGGTTGATTGGGTGTGTAGTTGCATCCTGATTGGTACATGGAGTTGATGTTTGTAGATTGGTCGGCTGTTTCGTATCATCCTGTGTGGGTGAGGTGCTGGCTGTGTGTCCGTTGTTCTTTTGTGTTGTAACGACCTGGGTGTTGGGTGGGGTTCGTTTGTTGACTAGGGCTGATTTCCAGATGTCTGGTAGGCGGGAGGTATCGTCACGTTTGTTCATGTTGTGGGGGTGTTTCTCTATTTCGATGGCTTCCATAATTATTCTCTTGTTGAAGTGTTCTGTTTTGGAGATTAATTTGGTTCCTTCAAAATCAATTTCATGTCCTGTTGCTTTAAGGTGCTGGAAAAGGAAGTTTTTTTCTTTTTTTCTGACTGCCTTCTTGTGTTCTGCAATGCATGCATTTATTCTATTAGTTTGTCCAATGTATGTGGCAGGGCAGATTTTGCATGGTATTTCGTAGACTCCTTGGTTTCCTAGCTGGATCTTGTCTTTGGGGTTTCTTAAGATGTTGGCTATTTTTTGGTCATTTTATTGCTGATTTTATCTGTGGTGCCTTTGATGTAAGGGAGGAGGGTGGCATCAAAGGCACCACAGATAAAATCAGCAAAATTCTTCACAAACACAATATCAAGACAGCCTTCAACACTGACCAAAAAATAGCCAACATCTTAAGAAACCCCAAAGACAAGATCCAGCTAGAAAACCAAGGAGTCTCCGAAATACCATGCAAAATCTGCCCTGCCACATACATTGGACAAACTAATAGGATAATAAATGCACGCATCGCGAAACACAAGAACGCAGTCAGAAAAAAAAGAAAAAACTTCCTCCCTTTTCCAGCACTTTAAAGCAACAGGACATGAAATTGATTTTGAAGGAACCAAATTAAACTCCAAAACAGAACACTTCAACAAGTGAATAATTATGGAAGCCATCGAAATAGAGAAACGCTCCCACAACATGAACAAACGTGACGATACCTCCCGCCTACCAGACATCTGGAAACCAGCCCTAGTCAACAAATGAACCCCACCCAACACCCAGGTCGTTACAACACAAAAGAACAAGGGACACACAGCCAGCACCTCACCCACACAGGATGATACGAAACAGCCGACCAATCTACAAACGTTGCCAAGACAATCTCAATCTTACAAGGGAAAAGACCCGAAGACAACAAGACCAGCATACCTACACCCGTGAAAATCTACAAATATATGTGTGTGTGTATGTATGTATGTACTGTATGTGTGTGTGTGTGTGTGTATGTATGTATATATAATCTGTACCCGGCCACGCGTTGCTGTGGCCCAGTCTGGTTAAATGGAAAAGAAAGAAAATAGAAAGCGCAAGTCCCCCGGCAGAGGCGGCCCCCGCATGGAAGTAAGCCACAGTGGCCCCTGCAAAACCCTCCATGGAGGACGCTCCCACAGGCCCCAGCCTGGCTGAGCTGAGGAGGAGAGGAGGAGGAGGTGGCCGCCCCCCCCGACCTGGCTTCCCTCAGCAGTGGCGGCGAGAGGACGTGGCCGGTGTCCCCTGAGGAGCAGGAGGAGGAGGAAGGAGCCACCCGTTGTGATGCGGACACGAGGCAGCCCCCGCTGGCCGCGGTCCCATCCAGAGACGTCGTCGCCGCTGCAGTCGCCGCCTCACGGGGCACCCAGCGGCCGCCCCAGCCCCGCTGCGCCTCAGGCTGACACCGCTGCCGCCCCGTCGGAGCTGCCTTGGCGAGGCTGTAGCTGGCTCCCTGTGAGGGAGGTAGAGAGCATGTGCAGCTGGCCGGGCTGAGGAGACGCTCCGCCTCCACCTCCTCTGGAGCTCCACTGGGCTGGGTGGGGGGGAGGCCAGCTTAAGAGTGGGAGGAGGCAAAGGCCTGGCGGGAGGGGAGGAGAGAGGAGACGGGGAGGCAGAAAGGCTTCGGCTCCCCTTGGTGGAAATGGCGAAGCTTGTCGGAGGAGGGGCGGAAAGGGGAAAGGGTGCAGCCCCAGCCCAGGCACACATATAAAGGGACCGTCGGGACGAAGCTGGAGAAAAGCCGAACTGTTCCAAATATACTATACTCAAGAAATGAATGCTATGGTATAGCGCGTGTTGCTTTTACGTCCAGCAGATGGCGTTGGTTTTAAAAAAAGCATGTTTTTACAAAAAAGCATGTTTTTACCTGTCACAGGTGTGACATCTATATAATATACGTATATAAAAACATGCGCGTAGTCGAATGCAACGTTGTGTCAAAATTTCAAAGCAATTGGTGAAGAACCTTAGGAGATTTGAGATTTTGAACAAAAAAACATTACATATACACACACACACACACACACACACACACACACACACACACACATATATGTTTTATTTGTGCTGATAAATAAGGGAGTAGTGAGCTCCCTCCCATATTTGGGCATACTAGGGGTTGTAACACACACACACACACACACACACACACACATATATAGCATAATTTCAGTTGTGGTCCTGTTTAGTTATTGGTGTTCACCTGATAATTTTGTAACATTCTGTTTTAACATTCCAACATTCCAAATACTTTGCATTTATTTATATTAGATTTATATCCTGCCTTTTGTAACAGGAGTTGAACATGGCATATCATGCTGCAGTTTTCCTCACAATTCTGTGAAGTGGGTTGAGCTGAGGGACAGTGACTGGACAATCACCTAGCCAGCTTCTTAGCCTAAGGGAGGATACTCAAAATGGTATTTAGTAGCTGCCTGCAATGTGTCAAGTACTTTAGATAATATAATATTGCAATTTGCATAAAGGAAACAGGCAAAGAGAAACAGATAAGTTAGATTTTTGATAGTATGTGCCTAAAATGGAAAAGTCTGATAATCTTATTAAATAGGCCACTGTTAGCCCCTGCTTTACAAATTGACAGCTTAAATAAAAGGGGAACTTGACAAAATCTTATGTAGCATTCACAGCTAAGTGGAGTTTTCAGCCAATAAAGCTGTCATAAATTGCTCTATATTTGATTTCTGCAGTGCTGCTTCAGAATTAAGATACCCTTACTAGATAGCTTGTAGTTGTATGTGCATTGCTTTTAAAGCTATGGTATTGGTTCTGATTATATGCTTTGAGAACCATGGGGACAGAGTCTGTTCCCAGTACTATTGGATGAATGTGAGCTATGAACTAGTAGTAAACATTAACCATCCTTTGTGTTTTTAATAAGGTAAAGTGATTCTTGAAGGTGTGATGGCTGTAAATTGGATCATACATATGACCAACCCAACTTTGACTTTTTTGCAGTGGTCATTAAGTGAACCAATTGTTTGCTATGGACCAGTTTTGCCCAAAAAGGAAGTAATTGCAGTTTTCTGCAAAACCATTGGAAACTGTGGTCATGTGATCATGGCATGCTGCAAATGGCCATAAATGCAGGCCAGTTGCCAATCACCTGAAGTGAAGTCACAGTACTTTGGAGGGGGGGCAGCTGTCTGAACTTCAAATCCAGGTCATAAGTACCCTCATGGAGGTCCGTTTTAAGATTGGTCATTTAGTGACCAAAGTTAAGTCAAGGACTACTTACACATAGGTCCAGCTGATATTAACAAAGGGAAGTAACATAAGATATAGCAGCAAGGATTGCTCCTCTAAATTCTTATTTATTATAGTAGAAATTTCACCTTTGTTTCATAGAAGTAATTGTATCCACTGATTTGGAAATTGAACCCCTACATTATTTGAGCTCTTTCAAATGCAAAAAGATGCTTTAGACTACATGGGTAAATATGCACTGCTTCCATTTTTAAAAAAGCTTAAAGTAAACATTTTCCTGGATCACACAGTTGCTCTTTGAAGCTGCCTTACAGTTTCAGGAAAAGTTGAGTATGGTTTAACAAGTTGCAAATAAGTGCTATATACATACCCTTGCATGCTCAAATGCACCTTTTTGCCTTTTTTTTAAAATAAAATTTTATTGTTTTAATTAAACAGAAAACACACACAAAAAACACTCTTCAATACATCTTCCAGCAAGCATGTCGATTGGTTACAATTAAATTCCGTGCATTACTACAATCATTCTTTATATTTCATTCAAATTGAATTGTACATTTTAAATCAAAAATCTTTATACCGTCAATATACCAACATTCTCATTTAACTATATTTGTTTGAAAGTACTTTTATCTAGAATCATTCCTATTTATATTATAATAAATGTCATAATGGGTTAACTGCCAACGAATAAACATTTTAAAACCAACAACATTCTATAAGAGCTACCACATTCTACTTATTTATCACCTAGAATTAACTAATTTTTTATTTTTATTTTTATTTTTATTTTTTCCATTCAATTATGGTTTATAAATTTTACCCATAACTATTATTTTTGGATTTTGTTACATTCCTTCATTGATTCTTGTTTCTTTCCTCCATCCACCTATACCATTTATCCCATATCTGATAGAATTCTGATTCTTCTTTTCCCTGGATTTCTTTAGTTAGTTTGTCCATTTCAGCACAGTCCATAACCTTTCTTATTATTTCATCTTCACTTGGAGTTAGCTTGTTTTTCCATTTCTGGGCATAGGCAATCCTTGCCGCCGTTATTATATGTAGTATTAAATACTGGATTTCTTTTTTGTATTTCGCAGGCAATATTCCTAATAAGAAGATTTCCGGTTTCCATTCTATTTTGACTCCCGTTATTGCCTCCAGCCAGTTTTTGATCTTTTTCCAAAACTTTTTAGCCTCCTCACAGGTCCACCATAAGTGGTAATATGTTCCGTGTATCGATTCGCATTTCCAACATTTTGGGGAGGTATTTGACGATGTTTTAGCTAACCTTGTTGGTGCCAGGTGCCATCTATAAAACATTTTATACTGGTTTTCCTTATATGCAACTGAGAGTGTCATTTTTAAGTTTGTTCCCCCAAATTTTTCCCATTTGTCTAATTCAATATTATATCCAAAGTTCTGTGCCCATTTTATCATTTGTTCTTTCACAATTTCCTCTTCCATTTTATATTTCAGGAGAAATTTATATATTCTCCCTATCATTTTTCTATCTGGGCTTTGAATGATTTTATCCAATTCGTGTGATTCTGTTTCAATGTCATATAATTTGGTATCATTATTGTATTTAGTTTTGATTTGAAGGTAAGTGTTAGGTACTCGGTACCTAACTAGGTACTAGGTACTAGGGAGTACTAGGTACTCCCATGTAACACCTCTCCTGCGCGAGCTGCACTGGCTACCTGTGGCTTTTCGGGTGCGTTTCAAGGTGTTGATTCTCACCTTTAAAGCGCTCCATGGCTCAGGACCTAGTTATTTGCGGGATCGCATCCTACCCCATACATCCCTGCGACCAATTCGCTCTCACAGAGAGGGACTCCTCCGGGTGCCGTCCGCCAAACAATGCCGGCGGGCGACGCCCAGGAGTAGGGCCTTCTCTGTGATGGGCCCGACCCTCTGGAACGACCTCCCCCCTGACATTAGAATCATTACTGATCTCCGCTCCTTCCGTAAGAAACTCAAGACCCACCTGTTCCAATTAGCAGGCCTGGCCCAATCACAATTATGATCTAATCCCTTGACTCTCCTGGCCGGTTATTTTAAATTTTGGGGTATTTTAATTTGGTTTTAATCACTAATTAATTTTTGCACTATTGTACAGACTTGTGTTTAATTTGTTTTTATGGGGTTTTGTAATTGTTGTATATAATGTTTTTTATTCTGTCTGTACACCGCCCCGAGTCCCCTTGGGGAGAGGGAGCGGTTGACAAATCCAATAAATGAAATGAAATTAAATGAATGAAATGAAGTTAACCAGTCCACTTTCATGTTCTGTTCTGCCAATTCTTCAATTGTTTTTAAGTTTCCCTGTCTATCAATTAAGTCTCTATATCTTAGCATTTTGTTCCAATCTATAAAATTTGGATGAGTCGTCCTTTCTGTCAGTGATAGCCAATTCGGGATTTTCATGTAATGGATTTTTTTTAATTTTGAGCCATTTTTGCAATAACGCTCTTCTAATTAAATGTTTTTGAAAGTATTTGTGCATTTTATTTTTATCATCCCATAGGAATGTGTGCCAGCCTGCTTGCAAATCATGGCCTTCCAAAGTCAAAATTCTTTTATTCTTTAGCTCTATCCAATCCTTCACCCATGTTATTGATACTGCCGATGCGTATAAATCCCAATTTGGTAATGCTAAACCTCCCCTCTCTTTGCTGTCTTGCAATGACTTTAGTTTAATCCTCGCTTTTTGTCCCTGCCAAATAAACCTAGCGGTTATGTTATTTAATTCTTGAAAGAATTTTTTACCTGGATTAATGGGTGCGGCTTGCAACAGGAATAAGATTCTTGGTAAAATATTCATTTTAATTGTCGCTATACGTCCCATGAGTGATAGTTGAATATTTTTCCAGTTTTCTAACTCTTTATTTGTATCACTAATTTGTTATAGTTATCATCTTTAATTGTGGAACATTTTGCCGACACCCAGATCCCCAAGTATTTCACTTTCTTAGTTATTTGCATATTGGTTATTATTTCCAGTTCCTCTTCTTGCTTTTTTGTCATGTTCTTGGTTATCATTTTTGTTTTGTTTTTATTGATCTTTAATCCTGCCACTTCGCCATATTCTTCTAATTTTTGAATTAATTTCCGACTGGATTCTAATGGGTCCTCTAGTACAAATACTAGGTCATCAGCATAGGCTTGGGCCTTATATTCTTCATTTTTGAGTCTTAAACCTTTTATTTTCCAGTAGAGTGGAGGGAGGGGTCACAGAAGGGTTAACACAGCCTGATTGGTCCATTTGACTGAGAGAAAACTTCTTAACCTTCGGCTTCTCCCGTTGGTTCCCAGTTTCCTCTCAGTCGGTCCAAGACTCAGGTTTGGTTCCTAGTAAGAGTGTTTTATTGTGTTCTACTAGTCAGTATTAGTGTTATTTGTACATTTGGATTTGGATTTTTTTATTTAGAAATTTTTTTGTAGTGGGTCCGCCTTGCAGGGCTGTTGTTCGGCTGCCCTCAGAAGGCTGGGAAAGTCGGGGGGGCGCGTTAGCTTACTCCCCCCTCCTCAGGGATCGCTCCGGACTGGTGCCTGGGGTCTCGGGTGTGCCGGGCGACCCTGCATCCTTTAAACTTCCTTTCTGTGAGAATCGCAGCGCGCTGGGGCTTTTCGGCGCGAAAGCGACTAATCGGCTTCAGATTCAAACTGCTTGCTTCCCGGGCCGGTTACAGCCCACGGCAGCAGCGCGGAGTCGTTTTTTTGGCTTTGAAGGGCTCCTCGTGGCTTAGGAGCCCAGCGGAGGTCTGGAGTACTTTTCTGGGAAGGCGAGCTTGCAAGCAGCCGCTCGCAGGCAATAGCAAATTAAGGGCGAGGTTGGCGGCCATTTTTAGGCGCGCTTTTGCTAGAGCACCGCCCAAAGAAGCCGGCGGCCATTTTGAGTCACGTGTTTGGGGCTTGCAACATGGAGAGGCTGAGAAAAACGTGGCAGTGCAGTTTGCAACTTTGCCGGAGGCCCGGAGCAGGCGATCCTCACCAGCTGAAGGGCCATTACTACCAAAAAAATTCGTTCTGGAGCACGTGAGTGGGGATGGCAGATAGAGCAGAGGCCCAGCAGGCCGCGCCGTCTCAGGCAGGCGAAGATCAGGCTGAGCCCACTCCCCCAGTTAGGCCTCGGGTTTCTAGGCCTTCGGCTGCGGACAGACCTTCAAGAGCCCTGCAGAGGGATGAGCTCAGGCGATCCAGGGCTATTGAGAAGGTCATTGAAAGAGCTGAGAAGAGACAGGCCAGGGATCCTAGGCCTAGATCCAGATCCCCACGCCCGGTGGCTTCCTGCCCTTCCCCACCTGTAGCCAGGGGGTTCAGCCCTTCCTCTTCCTCTGCTTCACCATGCAGATCTGATAGGAGTCAGGAGCGGGGGGGCCCTCGCTCTCCTTCTGCTTCCCTGGGGACTAGAGAGGCAGATAGGGGGGACCCATTGGAAGGTACCTCTGCAGGTCCCGTTAGGGGTAGGAGATCCAGCAGGACCTATGTGGCTCCAGACTATGATTCAGAAGGTGATGAGGAGGATCTAGAACACCTCCCTGAGAATCTCAAAAGACTAATTTCTGCAGCCATTTCTAGGGGCATTTCTCAAAGGGACAGGCCTTATCACCACAGTCGAGTTACTCCCTTTAGTAGGTCCAGATCTAGGGCTTCTTCCCCTTCCCTCATGAGTGAGGTCTCCTCTAGGGGGGAGGCACGGAGGGATGATTGGGGGTTCTCTGAGGAGGAGGATGCGGCTCCTGAGCCGCCTCGCTCTTCCAACCTTTTCCTCCAGGCCATGTTCAAACCATTGCTTAAGAAGGCTAGGAGGACCACCAAGGTGGGCACGGGGGACCCCACAGTCCCACCGCCCACGGATCCAGACATGGTCATGTTCTCTGCAACGGCCACCAATAAGGAGGAGATTCCTGCTCCTCCTCTTTTCTTAGAGGTGGCTACTAGCCAATGGGCCCGTCCTTCTAACTTTTCCCCCCCAGGCAGCAACGACCGTCGCGCCTACAACATGGAAAAGTCCTTTGTGCAGGCTATTCAGCTTCCGGTTATAGATCAGCCCATAGCAGCTCTAGTCTCTTCTTCCCCGGTGGTCTCGGGGGACGCGGCAGACAAACTTAAGCCAGAGGACAAGAGGGCGGAGCTCACTTTACGTAAAAATTATAAGGCCTCAGCATGGGCGGTGCGGGCGGCGGCTGCCGCCTCGTACTTCAACCGCACAACGGTTATGTGGCTCCGCCAGCTTCAGGATCGCATTCCGATCCAAGATGAGCGCGTACACCAGGATTTAGCTAAAATAATGGCAGCGTGTCAGTATTCGGCTGATGCGACCCTAGACGCTGTTAGATTTGGTTCAAGTGCCTTGGCCACCTCTGTGGCCTCCCGTCGGCTCCTGTGGCTCAGGAACTGGCAGATGGACTATAAGGCCAAGTGGGACCTGGTGGCTGCCCCCTTTGCAGGTCCAAATTTGTTCGGGGTCTCCTTAGACCCGATTTTGGTGGAGGACAAAGATAAGAAGAAGGTGATGCCTACATCCACCAAGAAGGCGGAGTCCAGTAGTCACCCCTATCGCAGACCCCAGTTCAAGTCCTATGACAGGGATCAGGATCAGCGATACCAACCGTACAGGCAGGACAGGTCGTTCAATAGGCAGAACTTTCAGGATCGTTCTAGGTATCAGCCGCAGTCCAAGCGGCCCTTTCGAGGGGGGGGCGGCCGTCCCTTCCGCAGAGGGAAATGACTCGAAGCCGAGTCATCCCATCGGAGGCCGCCTGGCACTGTATGCGGACGAGTGGGATCGGATCACATCAGACGGTTGTGTCAGGGCGACCGTTCGCCACGGCCTAAGGTTAGAGTTCCTCTCCAAGCCCCCGAGTTTTTTCAAGGTCTTCCCCCCGGCTCGGGATCCGGAACGCCGTCGTCTCATGGACCTCGCTGTCGCCCATCTTCTAGACATCAGGGCTGTGGAGGTCGTTCCGGAGCCGGAGAGGGGTCTGGGCTACTACTCACACCTGTTCGTAGTCCCAAAATCCTCGGGGGGTTGGAGGGCCATCCTCAACCTGAAACGCCTGAACCGCTACCTAGTCTACAGGCGGTTCAAGATGGCGTCCCTAAAATCAATCCTGCAGGGCATTCGGAAGGGGGATTACATGGCCTCAGTAGATTTGACGGAGGCCTATCTCCACGTCCCCATCCTTCAGTCTCACCGGCGTTATCTCAGGTTCTCTCACCGGGGCAGGCATTACCAGTACCGGGCTCTTCCGTTTGGTCTGGCCTCAGCTCCGCAGACGTTCACCAAGGTCCTAGCAGCACTGGCGGCTTACCTACGTTCCATCCCGGTGAGACTTCAGTGCTACTTGGACGACGTCCTCGTTCAGGCGGAGTCCCTTCCCAGAGCCACGTCGGATCTTCGGCTGACGATCCGTTGGCTTCAGGCGTTGGGGTTTTCCGTGAACTTTCCCAAGAGCCACCTGTCCCCATCCACGCAGATCCTACACTTAGGGACAGTGATAGACTCCGAGTCAGGGAGGGTCCGCCTATCCCCAGACCGCTTGTCCAGCCTACGCCAGCTGGTCTCCTCCGTGCGAAAAAGAAGGTCTGTTTCCATCCTGACCTTGTCTCAACTCCTGGGGAAGATGGTCTCTTGTATAGGGATAGTGCCCTGGGCCCGGCTCCACCTGCGACCTCTCCAGTGGGCCTTGATTGCAGTCCAGAGAAGGATGATGAGCAACTCTTTGCGGCCAGTTCCTCTACCAGCGGAGGTGAGGCTCTCTCTTCGGTGGTGGATGTCCCCAGCGCTGCAACAGGGAGCTTGCTTTTGGGAGCCCGAGAGAGTCACCGTGACCACGGATGCCAGCCTCTTCGGCTGGGGGGCCGTGATGGACTCCGACATGACCCAGGGATGTTGGTCTGCCTCGGATCTCCGCCACAACATCAATTGGCTGGAGCTGAAAGCCGCAAGACTTGCCCTTCGGACTTTTCGTCATCACCTGCGGGGGCGCCATGTCCTCCTGCTCACGGACAATGTGGCGACAAAGGCCCATGTCAATCGCCAGGGGGGCACCCACTCCCGTTCCCTTTGGCGAGAGGCGCAGTTGTTGGGCTTGTGGGCGGAGAGACACTTAGCATCGATAGTGGCGGAACACATCTCAGGAGTGTCCAATCTTCAGGCGGATTGGCTGAGTCGCACAACCCTGGACGATGGAGAGTGGCAACTGGGCCCGGAGTTGTTTCGGAAGATATGCAGCAGATTCGGCACGCCCCGGGTGGATCTGTTCGCCTCCCCCAACAACGCTCAGCTGCCGCGGTTCTTCACTCGTTTCCAGTCTCCGTTGGCGGAAGGAGCGGATGCTCTCAGGAGCCGGTGGCCCCACGGCCTTCTTTATGCCTTTCCTCCCCTTCCCCTCGTTCCCCGTACGATAGGGAAGATAGTCACAGAGAGGGCTCTCGTTATCCTGTTAGCCCCGTACTGGCCGAGGAGACCCTGGTTCGCGGACCTGGTCCAGCTGTCGGTAGCAGACCCCTGGAGGATTCCCCCAGGGGAGGTCGTTCTGAGTCAGGCGGCTTTGCATCACCCAGGGCCTCAGTGGCTTCATCTGACCGCCTGGCTCTTGAACGGGGGATCCTGAGGGGGAAGAGACTATCGTCGGGAGTTATAGCCACCTTAGAGGCGTCTAGGAGGCCGTCCACGGTTAGGATTTACAATGCCACATGGAAGGCGTTTGCGAAGTGGTGTATCCCATTGGGGTTGGATCCCTCTAGGGCTACCGTCCCGGATGTATTGGAGTTCCTCCAGAGGGGGTTAGAGGACGGTTTGTCGCATAATACGCTCCGGCGACAAGTGGCGGCTTTGGCCACCATTCTGGGGGGGGGGGTTCCCCTACCCTTTCCCGTTCTCCCCTGATTAAGCGTTTTCTTAAAGGGGCGGCTAACATCCATCCGCCTCCGGTTCATAGATTCCCGACCTGGGACCTTACCCTGGTCCTCAAGGCCCTGACGGGCCCCCCGTTCGAACCGCTCAGGACAGTGCACATGCGCCTTCTCACTCTTAAAGTGATGTTTTTAGTGGCCATTACATCGGCCAGGCGCATTTCAGAATTGGGGGCCCTTTCTTCTCGCAGTGATTTGTGTATAATCCACCAGGACAGGGTTGTCCTGCGTTTGGATGCTTCGTTTATTCCGAAGGTGAATTCTCAATTCCATAGGGCTCAGGAGGTTGTGCTTCCTAATTTCTGTCCAAATCCTTCAAGGGATCAGGAGTTTGTGTGGCACAGGCTGGATGTCCGCCGCGCCGTCCGCATATACCTGAAGCGGACGGAGGGCGTTAGGAAGACCGAGGCATTGTTCGTCTCTTTTCAGCCGGGCTTGTTAGGGCGCAAGGTGTCTTCTTCCACTATTGGAAGATGGATTAGGTTGGCCATAGTTGAGGCCTACGGTGCCTCTGGGAAGGTTCCCCCGTCTGGGATCACTGCCCACTCCACCCGCAGTGCCGCTACCACTGCAGCCTGGGCTACCAGGGCACCCTTCGAGGATATTTGCAGAGCGGCCACATGGGCCTCCCCTACACCTTTTATTCGGCATTACCGTTTGGATGCCTATGCCTCTGCTGAAGCATCCTTTGGGCGGAGGGTCCTCCAGAGGATGGTGGCCGATCCTTCACCTGGGACCCAGTCTGCCCTCCCGGGGACGTAGCTTGGGTATGTCCCTTCTGTGACCCCTCCCTCCACTCTACTGGAAAAAGAACGTTGGTCTTACCTGAACGTTTTTTTCGGTTGAGTGGAGGGAGGGGTCACATTCCCGCCCTAGTTAGATAGACAGGGTCCGGGAGGTGTAGGATCGGGGGGCCCCGGGGGGCTTGCCCTTGTCTGTGTTTTGTTGTTACAGATGCATGCCACGACATCGCGGAAACTGGGAACCAACGGGAGAAGCCGAAGGTTAAGAAGTTTTCTCTCAGTCAAATGGACCAATCAGGCTGTGTTAACCCTTCTGTGACCCCTCCCTCCACTCAACCGAAAAAAACGTTCAGGTAAGACCAACGTTCTTTCCCTGATCTTTCCGGATTTCATTTAATAAAATTTCCAAAGTCAATGTAAACAGCAAAGGAGAGAGGGGGCATCCCTGTCTGACTCCCTTTTTTATTTCGATCTTCTCTGTTAATTCTCCATTCATCAGAACTTTGGCTGTCTGATTGTTATAAAATCCTTCTATCATTTTTGTAAATTTTTCACCGAATTTCATCTCATCCAATATTGTTATTATAAATTTCCAAATTACATTGTCAAATGCTTTTTGTTCATCAAGGAAAACCAGTACCATTTGTTTTTCTGGGTGCGCCTCATAGTACTCTATTATGTCTAGGATGATTCTCGTATTATTCCTAATGTGTCTGTGGGGTAAAAATCCATTTTGGTCTGGGTGTATTCGTTCATTTAAAACCTGTTTGATTCTTCCTGCCATAATTGCTGCAAATATTTTATAATCAGAGTTTAGTAATGAAATTGGCCTGTAGTTTTGAATTTCTTGTGGGCTGGTTTCTTCTTTTGAGATTAGCGATATTATTGCTTCTGTCCATGATTCCGGTATCTTGGCTTTTCCTAAAATTTCATTAAACATATCTACCCCTAACTCTTCCAATATTATTTTATTATATTTGTATAGCTCCACCAGTATTCCATCTGGTCCTGGTGTTTTATTACTTTTCTGGTTTTTCAGGACTGATTCCACTTCGGCTAACATTATTGGCTTGTTTATCGCCTCCCTTTGCTCTTTTGAGATTGGTGTTATCTTTGCTGTGTTTAAATAATGCTTTATTTTATTTTCCTCCATACTGTCTTGTGCTTATAATTTTGTGAAGTATTTATGAATAAATTTCTTCTTTTCTTCTGCTTTGTATTGAATTTTTCCCTCATCGTCTTTTAATTGATATATCATCCTTTTTTCTCTTTCATTCTTCAATCTGTATGCCAGCCATCGTCCAGGTTTGTTGGCTTGTTCAAAGTAATTTTGTCTGGCTGCTTTAATTTTCTGCGCTAATTCCTTTTGATTTATTAGGTTGAGCTTATGTTTGATTATCTCTCTTTTTTCTTTTTTAATTTTATTCTTTGGGTCTTTCTGGAGTTCATCTTCGGCTTCCATAAGTTCCTTTTGCATACGTTCTTGTTGCTTTTTTTGTTTTCTAGTTTTCCTCGCCATATAGGCAATCGTAAGGCCTCTTATGTATGCTTTCATAGTGTCCCAGAGATTTTGAATTGAGGTATCTTCTCTTTTATTTATTCTAAAAATTTGTTTTAGTTCTTTCTCCAGCATTTGAGTGTATTCTGTTTCGTTTATAATATTTGAATTCATCATCCATCTTTTTCTTCTTCTTTGACCTTTCCATCTTAATTTTATTGGATTGTGGTCTGCCCACTCATTTGCTTCTATTTCAATTTCATCTACTTGATTGCATAGTCCAGATGAAATCCAAGCCATGTCAATTCTTGATAGTGACTGATGGGGGTTCGAATAAAAGGTATATTGCTTTCTTGTTTTGTGCCTTTCTCTCCAAATATCGTGTAATTTGTATTCGATTGCCATCTCAAAAAAGGGTTTGGGTAGCATATTTTTTTTCGTTTTGTTTTTCTTTTTGCTTTCATAGTCCATTTTTTTATCCGCTATTGCATTATAGTCCCCAATTAAGCAAATATTTTCATATTCTAATTCGTTTATTTTGTTGTGTAGTTTCCTATAAATTTCCTCTTGTTTCTGATTTGGTGCATATATGACTATTAATAGTATCGGTTTTTCTGTTGTCTCTAATTCAATCATTAGTATCCTGCCTTCTTCATCAGAGTAGACTTCTTTGGAATTTATTTTTTTCTTTATATAGGTTGCTATCCCTCTTTTTTTTTCTGCTAGTGCTGTATATAATTTCCCTAGTTTTTTATTTTCCAATAAGTTCTTATGGTCCCTTTTAATATGCACTTCCTGTATGCAGATTATATCTACCTTTAGTTTCTTCAGTTTGTTAAACATCTGCGCTCTTTTTTTTGGTGCGTTCAGTCCATTCAAGTTTGTTGAGATAATTGTTATTTCCTAGTCCATCTTTAGATGGTTTTTTTTTTTGCTGCTTCTAGTTTGTATCTGACTTTTCCCTCTAGCGCCCTCCTTTTCTGCTCTCTCTCTTTCTTGCCTCTGTTCTTCTTTCCTGTTTCTTTCTTTGTCTTCTGATGTTTCTTCCTCTTGGCCTCGCCTTCCCCTTTCTAGCTCCTCTTTACTTCCTTGTTCTTCTTCCCCTGTACAGTATTTCTCATAGAATTCCTGCGCTTCCTCTATATTCTCTATCTTATATCTTTTCCCTTGCCATGACACCAGTACCCCTTCTGGTATCAGCCATCTGTACATTATTCTGTTTTTATTTAACTGGTTTGTTAGAAATTGGTATTGTCTACGTCGTTCACGAATTCTCCATGGAATCTGGTTAAGCGTGATCAACTCTTTTCCCTGATATGTAAACGTCCCTTCTTTGGTTTTTTTGTATACCTCATCTCTGGTTGTTTTTTTGGCAAATCTTACATGCACTTCTCTTGGGAGCCTGTGTCTTCTGGCATAATTAGTATGCACTCGGTAAGCTTCATCAATATCTCCTCTCAACTCTTGTTCTTTCCTCTGTAGCATTTCAGCGAAGATTCCAATTATTTTCCCTTTCAGATATTCCTCCTTCTCTTGCAGTATATTTTGGAATCTTAAATAGAATGCAGCTCTTTCATTTTCAAGTCACATTATTGATAAGTCTAGTTCTTTATTCACTTGTCTATATTCTAGCTCCATTTTTTCCACCTTCTGATCTGTTTGTTCTATTTTTGTTTCGATGTTCTGGATTTTCTGTTCATTGATTGCTAAGGCAATCTGTATCTTTTCAATTTTATCATCCACGGTTTTAATATTTCCTTTTAGTTCTCCCATTTCATTTTTCACTTCTTCATGATTCCTCCTTGTCTCTTCATGATTTGTAGCTGTCACTTCTTGATTTTTTATAAGCGTCTCTTGTATCGTTTGAAGCATTAATTGCATACTTTGCATTGTTGGTGCTGGTCCTGTTGTTTCTGCCATCTTTCCACCTTTCTCCAGTCTCAGTGTGCTCTCAATTGATCTTTGATTTGAGGAGGGGGGTGTTGCCGAAGTCGTATTAGGTGTGGTTTTTTAAATTAACTTTCCTGAAGTTGCCATTTTTATCCCCCTAATTATCCTTGTCCACAATTGCATATAAGTTCTACTTTACTTCTACTTTATCAACAATATCAATGTTATCGATCTTATCAATCTTATCAATAGTTATCTATCTCAATATTTAGTAATAATTAACCTTCCTTAATATCACGTTTCAATATCCACACATTCTTATGTATTATTCCATTCTATTTTGATCCTTAATTATCATATATCTTAGCGTTATATATCACACAGTTATCTTATACAGATTGATATCTCTCAAGTGTATCAATTATAAGGGTAATAGGTAATAAAAGGTTACTGATTTTTTCAGACCGCAGGTTCCAATTTTGATCCACTAGATGTCACCCTCTGTTCAGTATCAGTGTTAGTGTCAGTCAGTTAATACAGCCATTCCAGCTACCAGGGGAAATAAGGGTGGGTGGGTGGGTAGTGAAGCCCTCTAATCGTTCCAGAAGAGCAAGAGGCAAAAAAAGTCAGCAAATCAACAACCAACCCAAATGTTGAACAATTCTTCTGTACTTTCCAAGTCTTTTCAATAATTACACTGTCCTACTCCTGTTATCCATGCCGGGATTTTGTTCTCTCTCTAGCCAATTTAGTTCAAGTTATTTACGCTGTCAATTCACAGTCCATAAATCTGCTCTCACAGCTTCTCGGCAAAAGTCTGAAAAAATCTCCTTCTCAGAGCCTCCTTCTTTCCAGCTCACCTTTCTGCCAATTATGCGTTGTTTCCCTCTTCTTTGGGTTGTAGTAACGGATATCTCGATTTCAGCTGCTCTGTCTCTTTGCTTCCTTCTTATGCGGTCGCCATTGCTCCAGTCCTGACAAAGTGGCAGGATGATTCCTTGTCCATTTAGTGGGTTTCTCCTGCCTCTGGGAGGAGTTGCCTTATCGCCCCAGCGTCTTCAGAGTTTCCCCCTTAATCTGTTGGTCCCTACAGGATCCACAGCACTCAAATATGAGCCCAAACGAAGAAGTTGGAGTTAAAGATCAGGAGAGCTCCCGTTCCTCAACTCCAAACACACTGACGTCACCACAGGAAGTCTCACCTTTTTGCCTTTGAATCCATAGCACTGACAGCTCTAAAATTATTCTCTGTGGTGGTTTACATGTACTAGAAGAAACCTCCAGGGTGTTTCCTCATAAAAAGGAAGTACACTTTTAAATTTGTTTTTAATTCTTAATTTTTTTAAAATACAAAAACTACCAGGGCAAAGAGATGCATCATTGTCTAGTGTAATAACACTGGAATACAACAGTTCAAACATAGTGTGTATTCATTGTAGAAAGGATTACTGTTGCTTGTCATTTAGCTGAAAAAGGATGCTAATGTAGAATCTTTTTCCTCACAGTAAATCCAAATGGTGTCAGTCTTGTCAAGAATTATTTTAAACAAATCATTATATAGTATACTGGTAAGCACTGAAGGCTTAGCAATATGAAAATAGTACAGCTTGTATAGAACTTACACTTTGTTTCCATCTAATGTCAAGGTAGAGTGAGTTTGAGTTAATAGGAACCTTGTATTTAGTTAATGGAAAACTCCTTAATGCCAAATTGCAATGTTGTATTCTTAGCTCCTTGCTCGAATTGAGCGTATGGAAAGGAGGATGCAACTGGTGAAGAAGGACAACGAACGTGAGAAATGCAAAATATTTCAAGGGTATGAAAGAGAGAAGGTTGACCCTGAAGTACCAGAGAAGCTGCCTATAGAATGCCTACCACAAGAGCTCCTGGAGACCTCTCAGCTGCAGCCTTTGAAACATTTCTCATATGGAAGGAATGGAAAGGGGCACAAACGGTAAAGCTAGAAAGCTGCAGTTATATTTTTAAACCTATTTTGCTAAGGTTTCCATCAATGAACTCTGTATTTTTTTCTTCTATGAAATAGCTATCCATTGCTTATAACGAAATCCTAATGTCCTGCAAAAACTTTCTTGGAGAAAACATCAGTGGTTAAACCTAGTTTCAAAAATAGTCACTAGGGATATACATTACTGTGGCTGAATCAAATTCAAATATTGAGTTCTAATTCCTATTCTCACTGAGGTGAAACAGGAACCCCACAAAGTATCTCAAACTGAACTGAATTTGATCAGAATTTAAAGAAACCTAGCTTCAAAGCTTGTGTGCTTGCTTTTTTAAAATTATACAAGTTGTGCCAAAATGAATCTGTAATATCCACTTTTTTATTGAGTTGTTCACCAAATAATGGAGGGGTTGATTCATTTTTTAACATCTCAAATTTAAGTGGGGAAACCCTCCCTTTGTATAACTAGTTGTATAAATAGTTTTACTTTGCCTATAACTTTAAAATTGTATACTGTTATTTTTTAAAGAGTTGTAGCCATTTCTGCTTTCTCCTACTAGTCAATGGAGGTCGTGAATCTCACTTCAGAGCCAAATCATGAGTCAAATGGGGCACTCTCAATTATAGTTGTCTTCTAAGTAGGATTACTTGCAGGAAACAGTATTTTCAGTGATCATCTGCATGAGCATCATAGTATCTAAGTTTATATGTTAATGTTTGATATGCCTTCGTTCCTCCCTTTTGCCAAGGGAAAAAAGAGGGCACAGTGTGTCTTATATACCCATTTTACTATTTTGCATAGAGATTTTGGATAGAGAGCTCATGACTTATGCTGCTGCTAATTCACAATCTATTGATGCTGGTTTTGAGATAAGCACTTCATTCAAGTAGGGTTTTTATAGATATGTGATAAAGTATCTCTAGCTGGTTGGGAGCTATAAGATAGTACTTTTGTTGATTTGTCATGATTCTGAGTTCTGATATCCTGATAGTTGTAATGAACTAATTCTTGTGACTTCTTCAAAACTCTTCTTAAACCCATATGTGAATTCCCTTTAAATTTGAGATCAGAGAAATTGTTGGATTTTGACTTCTAATTTTTAATTAGGTTGATAACAGCTGATAGGTTATTTACAGCCTTTTTCTATTTGCTGCTATTAGCTCCTTTCCCTGTCCTTTTGCAGAAAATCTGTGTTTGGAAGTGCTGAAAGGAAAACTCCAGTGAAGAAGCTGGTAGCTGAATTCTCAAAAGTCAAATGTAAAATGCCAAAGGCGGCTGCATTAAAGGAGGAACCCAGTAGTTCTTTAATGGAGTCAATAAGCAGACGTGAACTGCGAAGTCAGGAGACTCCAGAGACAGCTCAATTGTTGGTGACTGCACAATTGAAGTCTTCAACTCCATCAAAAGGACCTGTGTGCCATTCAAAGGACAAAGGCTCCTGCAGTGAAATAGAAGATTTGCCATATCTTTCCACCACTGAAATGTACTTGTGTCGCTGGCACCAGCCAGCCCCTTCCCTGTTGCGAGAGCCTTCTCCCAAGAAGGAGGAGACTGTAGCAAGTAAGAGGCTTGCTTGAGCCTTTGTGGTGATTGGTTTGATGTTGGGTTGCAGGGGGCATGGAACTCATTCACTGGGGGGCTCCTTAAGAGTCTTGAACACTTGAAGACAGCTAGAGAGCAACATTCCATTTGGGAGTGATGCTGGGTCTGGATTATCAAAGCCTTTGAAACCCTGCTGTAGACACTGTGAGCAGTTTATGAAGATCAACCACCCTATTTAGTTAACTGCAGTGATATATATTAATAACAGTGAGATTTATATCTCAATGTTCTCACAATATATGCAATAAACACCCCTTTCTGTCACCATCTGCTCCCTTTCATGATATTTCATGATGGGGGAGGGGTTCGTTGTACACATGAAAGGAAGTATATCAGCTAATTGTCAGTTGAAAATTAGCTAAAGTTATCCAAGGGAAGTGGACTAGTTTGTGTAAATGAGAAGTCTGGTAGTGCTGGAGCTTTCCAAGGTAATAGGTTAGGGGTCTCTCCCCCTTCATAACCTTCCTAGGCAACTCCTAGGTCCGTGATGGCGAACCTATGGCACGTGTGCCACAAGTGGCACGCGGAGCCATTTGTCAGGGCACGTGAGGCGCTGGCCAGCTGAGTTCACCTTTTTAAAGCTATTTTTCGCCTTCCCCAGGCTCCAGAGGCTTTATAGGAGCCTGGGGAGGGCGAAAAGAGCCTCCCCCGCCCCCCCCCCCCCCGAGGCTTCAGGGACCGTCCGAGGCTTCCCAGATGCCTTCGGAGCGCTTAAAACCACCCTCCGAGCAACCCGGAGTCACTTCCGGTTTGCTCGGAGGGTGGTTTTAAGCGTTCCGAAGGCTTCAGGGACCGTCCGAGGCTTCCCTGATGCCTTCGGAGCACTTAAAACGACCCTCCGAGCAACCCGGAAGTCACTTCCGGTTTGCTCGGAGGGTGGTTTTAAGCGCTCCGAAGGCTTCAGGGAAGCCTCCGGACGGTCCCTGAAGCCTCCGGAGGGCCTCCGGGGGGTCGGGGGAGGCTATTTTCGCCCTCCCCAGGCTCCTATAAAGCCCCTGGAGCCTGGGAAGGGCAAAAAAAATGTAAAAATGGGGGTGGGGGTCGCGCATTGTCCGCGCATGCCCACTGTGGGGGTCGCGCGTTGCATTATGGGTGCGGCACGCCCGCACTCGACCCCCCTGCGCTCCCCCCACTTGTGGCACGCGAGCCAAAAAAGGTTCGCCATCACTGTCCTAGGTTATAAGCTATTTTGGCCGTATAATATCACAAAGTTGCTCTGACATATTTTTCAGTGACTAAAGTTTTTGTGGCAATTGTTTATCCTAGGTTTATGAGGGTGCTGCTGTAGCATTGTCACCCTGTGGGACAAGATACAGTTAAGTTTTGAAATCCACTTGCCTGAATCAATATCCAATCTAGAGTAGCATTCTGAACGGTGGTATACATTCAATCAGTAGCTATTCTACCTTTCAGTGAAGAAAAAGGGTGAAAGTGGAGCAGTTAGAAATAAAGGAGGAGGCAAAAAAAATAAGTATAATTAAAATGGCCTTTGTGTTACAGATTGGGTATAAAAGTTGGCCCTGCTGTGGATTAGAAGAGATGGATTAGCAAACAGCTCTAAAATAATCTGATTAGACTTTAAAAAAAGGATGAAGACAATTGCCAAAGTTTTGATGTAACAAAATGCTAAGATGGTGTAAAGTTTATTAAGTCAAAATTATACCTATAGTGTAGCATTGTTAAGATGTGGCAAAGTTCCAGTTGTACTTTACATTGGAACAAAGTATGGAAGGGTTCACATATCACAATGAGGCAGGTATTCTAGAATTCTGAGCTAATGTGCTGCCACACACTATTCAATTGCTGCCAATTGACCCCTTGTATAAGTGGGAATGGATAAATGAAAGTCTTTAATCAGATTGTTCTGTAAACCGGGATCCTTGTCTTGCCTCTTACAAGCCAAGGGTCAGAAACATGAACAAAGCATGACTTCTAGTACTAGATTGAGAAGAGCACAAAGTATAGATCCTAGGTATGGTGTCATCATAATTTAGCCATGGAAAGAGATTTGACAGCTTGTGTATCTGTTCCTGGGAGCAGACTGAGCAGTGTTTGTGGTTATGTAGCAGTGGTGGGTTCCGGATTCCGTTCCAACTGGTACAGTTGGAACAGCCCTGGCGTCATCCACATGGACGTGCGCAGCACATGCACACATGAGCTCTGTGTGTGCATGCATCATACTTGCCTGTCACGCTTCCGGAAGCCTCCATAACGCTTCAACTGCTCGGCGGAGTGTCGCGCAGGTGCCGTACGCGCCATGCGCGGAAGTGCCAAAGGCTTAAAGGACAGGTAAGGAGCTTGGGTGAGACCTCTGGAGCACCGTACTGGAACGGTACCTGGTGCTCCGGGCAGGCTCTGGTACGCCCGTACCGGGGCGTACCACCTGCAACCCACCACTGTTATGTAGCCTGATTCACAGTAAGCCAATGTTTGCAGACATTCAGTCCTACTGTGATATGCAGACAAGATCAAATTCAATTATGTAAATTAATGTGTACATGTTCTTATTTTTAATTCTGATTGCATAGGTTAAAAATTGCTAAAATGTTTTGTAAAACACAAAGGTATGTTTGTTTAGCTGTGCGTATAAATGGTGCTGATAATAGAAGACAGACTGATAACCTTTTAATGACAGTATGTTTGTATAAGTAATTAGACAATGAGAGACTGTGAATAATAGGTTTTGAGCTATCCAGAATTTATCTGCACTGTGGCCTAGACTCTTGTAGGAATCAGCATTCCTAGCTGCTAGGAATACTGTACTCTGTACTCTGCATTATTAAAAAGTTTTCCAAATTTAATATTCCAAATTTCTTATGTAAAATATGTGATAAAAAGTAATATTTACATAATTTTACTGAATTGAGCCTTGACTTTACATAGCAAGGAAAATATTTTAGCTGACAAGATCATGAGCTGAAATTTTGGAAAGATGAAGGATAAAAAGAAAGTGTTCATTGATCTTGTAGGTTCCGGTCTTCTCAAAATATTGACTCATTTGAAATAACTTCATTTTTTATTGAACTACAGTTTTCAGGTTTTCTAAAGAGAAGCCATGATAGTTAAGTTGGTTTATCTTTATAGTGTAGGCAATTGAAAGGATCTTCTAGCATAATGTCTGGGGCTTTAAACCATTGCAAGCATACTTTCAGCATACTTTCATATCTTTATATATGACAACTAAATTTGGGACATGGAAAGAAGTACAGGTAGTCCTCAACTTAGGACCACAATTGAACCCAAAATTATGTTGCTAAGCAAGACACTTGTTAAGTAAGACACTTGTTAAGTGAGTTTTGCTCCATTTTATGACCTTTCTTGTTACACTTGTAACAACTTGTAAATGAATCACTGCAGTTAAGTTAGTAACATGGTTGTTAAGTGAATCTGGATTCTCCCTATTGACCTGTCAGAAGGTCGCAAAAGGTGATCGCATGACCCCAGGACACTGCAACCATCATAAATACATGCTACTGTGTTTCCCCGAAAATCAGCCCTAGCCTGATCTTTAAGCATGCGCCTAATATAAGCCCTATCCCAAAAATAAGCCCTAGTGAAGAATAGTAGAACAGTAACAAAATGAGGTTCTGATATCTCTTTGTGTCTTTGGCTTTGCCCTTGTCTATTTGATTGTTTTTGATAATGTAATAAGGGCTTGTGTCTTAATAATTGCCATGCTATATTTGTTTAAAGGTTCATTAAATCCAGCAGCTTATTTCCATCTGCAGCCAGTTTGTTATTTTAGGCAGTTCAGACATCAGGAACAATGAAAATAGCTACCTGGTCATGTGCCTCAAATATTCTGAAATTTTTCATTTAGATAATAAGGATAATAAGCATTCATGAATCCATTTCTCTTTTTAAAAAATATTGAGCCCAACGTCTCTTGCAGGATCTTGTGATCCTTAGCCAATTCTTCAGGTGAAGCTGGAGCTGGTTTAAACTCAGGAGATTTGGTAATGATTTGCTATAAAGACCTAGTTTGTGAGGCCTCTGAGTATTTTAGATAAATGATCAACTGATACAATCTTTAGAGTGTTAATGTCTTCAAAACATTCTTTGACAACTTTCAAAAAATGTTCCCGGTAACTTTACAAGTGTGGTAGAAAATGCAGTGTTGTTTTAACAGCCAGCACATGATGGTAAAATAGGCAATTGCTTTATGAAAAATAAGGAGAAATTTATAGTCTGAAAGAGACTGTCATTTGACAGGGCAAGCCACTAGAATACGGGTGTCAAGCTTGGAGCGTCACGTTGCTGTCACGTGACAGTTTGCAATGTTTTTTCCCTTTGTGGAGCTGTGGTGGGCGTGGCCTGCACGTCTCACATCCGGTTTGCGGATTGCCAGTTTTACACCCCTGCACTAGAATATAAACAGCAAACCTCAATTCTTGCACTGATGATATTAACTGGTTTGGGTAATGAAACTGCAAGAAAACAACCAAGTTCAAAGAGCATCAAGTCATTTCAACCCTCAGCTACAGATATTCTTTATTGAGACTGTCATTTTGACAGTCAAACACTGATCAATTACATTGTGATATAGGTATGTGTAGGTAAATGGGCTTTTATGAATTTCATTTATAAAGCTTGGCTAAAGTTAATTCTTAGATACTTTTAACTGCAATATCTACTTTAAACTATATAAAATATATGTAATAAACATTGGTTGTAGTAACACATAGTCATACAGTGGCTTATCTTGTTCCCAAAACACATTCTCATAAACCATGACTTATTTGCCACAATGACTAGTTTATGTAATTTGCTAAGTCAAAATCAGATGAACCATATTACTGCTTAGTATGATATAGGAACCCATTCTGTATTCTGTAAGCGAATTTTTGTTTGTATCAAATTATACAATTTGATAAAAGGGAAGATCCTTGCAGCTCAGTTCTGGATTGTTGACTCTGGAAGATAGTAAATGGTTGATTTTCCTGTGCACCGCTTGGAGAGTCCAAGCAATGGTTAATTCACTCTGGTTGCCCTGGATACTGAGGAACTTTTTTTCTCCCTTTAACCACACCTCCTCGTGTGATTACTGCCAGAATAAATTTCCTCACTGCCCAGATCGGATGTATTTTTGAGTTCAGGCTATTAATCCTTGGCTTGGACTCTCCTAAAATTTTGGAAAACCTTTTCCTCTTCAAAACGAACTTTTCTCCCTGCCTTTTATTCTTCTACAATCAACATCAGCTATCTAGGAGGCCAGGAGGTAAGCGTGTGTGGGGGAGGTTGTTTCTCCACAGCCTCGCACTTTTGCAGGCTTGGAAACTTGCCGCTTGCTCCCAGAGCGCGGCAACAGCGGCGAGGGGGTTTTTTTCTTTGTTTTTTGGTCGGTTCCCTCCCCGGTTGTTATTTTCCGGCCTAGTTTTTTCGTTTTTTGACTCCCCTGCGTTTTTTTTCCACCCCTCAGCCACCGCGGAGCTACGAGCGGCCCGGATTGATCCTGGCTGCCGCTCTCCTCTCCGCCCAGCTCCTCGCTGTTGCGGCGGCCATTTTTAGGCGCGAAAAGTTCACGCCTTTAATTTTAGGCCTCTGCCGCTCAGCCACGCTCCTGCAGGAGGCCGCTTGGTGGCTACAGGGCCTCGCCGGGCCCGCCCAACGGACCCTCGGCCACCACTCACTGGACATCAGCGGCGCTGGTAATTTGGCCACCACGTGTCCTTTGCACCGGCACAGGGAAGGATTTTCTTTATCCTTAAGATCTGGCCAGGCCTTCGCCTTTTTTTAAGCTCTAGTCTCCTGGCCTACTGACTTCCCTGCCTCTCCTGCAAGGGTTACTGCAGCCTGAGCTGCAGGCCCACCTCATAGCTCAGCCTCCTGGGTGTCCTCCTCCCATTTGGCTACTGGTGTTAGGCTGAAATGGATTTATTAATTTTTTCCTATACCTGTATTATTAATCATAATTGTCTTTTTTCTTTATGCCTTTCAGTGTAGCCAGTCGAATTCCGCTGCAGCCCACCCGTTTGCCTGTGTTTTCTGCATCATCCTTGTGCGGTCATTGGCATGGAGCTCCCTCCATCAGGTTCCGTTGAGGCTAGATCCGGCCCCTCTCAGGCCCCTAGCAAGGATCCCCCTTCCAGTAGGGGTGGGAGTGTGGGCAAGGGTATCTCAGGGGACACCCATAGGCACCCTGTCAAGGCCCCGACTGCAGCCGACACCAAGGACGCTGAGAGACGCCAGCGGGCCCTTGATAAACAATTTGAGAAGGCCCGGCGCCAGGCTGGGACAGGGTCCCCCCCAGAGGTGGCCCCCGTTCCCCCATCCAGAGGTGATATCTTGGCATTGCTGAATGAGGAGGTAGAGTCTCAGGATCTGTCCCCGGACAGATCACTGGCGGAGCCAACTTCTCCTGCCCTGTCCTGGTCATATGAGCAGGACCCAGTTCCAGAGGGTCACACCAGGGCTCCCCCGGCTGGGGGTTCTCACTACCATCTCCAAAACCCCAGGGACCCGGGATCAGATTCTGATCAGGAGCCCGAGCTGTCGCCACGCGTGCAGGCTTTGGTCGATCGTGCTATCGCCAGAGGCATTGCTGAAGGCCTCCAAAAGCGCTCCCCTCCCCCTTCGGGGCCAGGGACCACTTCCCGGGGCCCGGCGGCCCCTCCTCCAGCCAAGCGTGCCCGCCATCCGCCCCTTGAGTCATCCGTGGTCAGCGAAACCTCCGCCATCGAGGACGCTGACCAGGACGGCCTGGAGCTATCTGAAGACGAGGGCCTCCCCCCGGACGCCCCTGCCTTTTCCGGACTTTTCAAACCCACTCTCTTTAAGTCCATTCTCCGTAAGGCCAAACTAGCTACCAGGGTAGGGATTAAACCTAAGCCGGTCCAACCTTCGGCCGATGCTGTTCCCGAAAATCCCAATGCGGCCATGTTCGACGTCCCGGCCCCCCAACAAGAGCTGGTCCCGGTTCCGGGTTTATTCCTGGACGTAATCCAACGCCAGTGGGCCCAACCAGCCACCTTGTCTTCCCCCAGCGGGGCAGACAAGAAACTTTACTCTATGGACCCCACCTTGGAAGACCTTTTGGTTCTCCCAGCCGTGGAACCACCTATCACTGCCCTGACCTCCAACTCTTCCCTCCCAGCAGAACTGCTGGATGGGCTCAAGGCGGAGGATAAGAAGGCGGAGAGGGTGTGCCATAAGGCCCACCTGGCGTCTGCCTGGGCCATCAAAGCCTCCTCTTCCGCCTCCTTTTTTAACAGGGCCTCCGTTATATGGCTAAGGGAACTGTTGACCAAACTCCCGGCAGGAGACTTGCGCCTCCGCCAGGATATTTCAAAAATTATTGCGGCCTCCCAATATGCGGCGGACGCATCCCTTAACGCCTCTAAATTTGCTTCTAGAGCCTTGGCGGCCAACGTCACCTCACGCCGCCTGATCTGGCTCCGCCACTGGCAGGCGGACCAGAAGCATAAGTGGAAGCTGGCCTCAGCCCCCTTTAAGGGCGCCAAATTATTTGGGGAGGCGCTTGAGCCTCTCCTCATTGAATCCAAAGATAAAAGGAAGATTTTGCCTTCCACCACAAAAAAGCAGGACCGCAAGTCCGCTCCATACCCCAGGAGGCAGCCCTTTCGTGCCCCTGAACCCTCTACCTCTACTTCCTTCTCCCCGCCCTACCGACCGGCCGGTCAGTCAGGGGACAGGTTCCAGGACAGGTCCTCCTTTAAGGACAGAGGTAGACAACAATTTGGTTTCCGTAAATCCAACCGCGGAGGTGCCTCTAACAGGCCCTTCCGCAAATCTAAGTGACTGCCCGGGCCCGTCACCCATAGGGGGGCGCCTCCAGCTATTCGCCCACCATTGGGTCCAGACCACGGAGGACGCCTGGGTCCTCCAGATCGTGAGGGAGGGCCTATCCCTAGAATTCCTATCCCCCCCTCCCCGGAACTTCATCCGGTGTCCCACTCCTTCCTGTCCTCTGAAGAGGGAGCTTATGAACCAGGAGATTCGCCATCTCCTGGAGATAGACGCGATAGAGCAGGTCCCCCCCGACCAGGAAGGGAGGGGGTTCTACTCCATCCTCTTCCTGGTACCAAAGAACTCGGGGGGCTGGAGGGCCATCTTGGACCTAAAGAACCTCAACAGGCACATTGCCTACCGGAGGTTCAAGATGCAGTCCCTCCAGTCCATCCTGTCGGGGATCCGTCAGGGAGACCTCCTTACCTCTATCGACCTCAAGGAGGCTTACCTACACATCCCCATCCGTCCCCAGCACAGGAGGTTCCTGTGCTTTTTTTATGCCGGCAGGCATTTTCAATACCGGGCCCTTCCCTTCAGCCTGTCGTCGGCCCCCAGGACCTTCTCCAAGGTCCTGGCGGTTGTAGCAGCCCAACTGAGGCGCAGACCCATAAGGCTCCAGTGCTGCCTGGACGACATCCTGATCCAGTCGTCGTCCAGGCAGCAGGCCTTGCGGGACCTCCGCATCACAATGAGAACCCTGAGGAGCCACGGTTTTTCCCTAAATCTGAAGAAAAGCCATCTGGTTCCCACCACCAGACTTATCCACCTGGGGGCGGTCATAGACACTTCCCTGTGCAGGGTCTTCCTATCCCAGGACAGGCTAGACAGCTTAGTGGCCATGACCCGCAAGGTGATGCTCGCGAGACAGGTACCGATCGTCCTCCTGTCACAGCTGTTGGGAAAAATGATCTCTTCCATCTCGATCGTCCCATGGGCTCGCCTCCACTCCAGAGCTCTCCAATGGCTCCTCCTTCCTCACCAGAGGGCCTCAAGGAGCAACTCAAACCGACTGGTGAGCGTTCCCACAACAGTGAAGAGATCGCTCCGATGGTGGACGTCCCCTGCTCTCCTCAAGGGCCACCTGTTCAAGGAGCCCAACCGGTTAGTGGTCACCACAGACGCAAGCCTCGCCGGCTGGGGGGCACACATGGGTCATCTAGTGGTGCAAGGCAAATGGTCACTCGCAGAGAGCTCCTGCAGCATCAATCTTCTGGAACTGCGTGCGGCCCGCCTGGCACTCCGGCATTTTCGCCAGGACATTCACCATCAACATGTCCTATTGATGACGGACAATGTGGCCACCAAGGCCCACATAAACCGCCAGGGGGGCACCAGATCCAAGACGTTGATGAAGGAAGCGGAATCCCTGGGGCGCTGGGCGGAGAGGCATCTGGCATCTCTTCGCTCCGACCACATTTCGGGAGTCAACAACACCCAGGCGGACTGGCTGAGCAGGACCACCATAGACCCGGCAGAGTGGAAACTGGATCCGGCTCTGTTTCGCCAGCTGTCCCGCAGGTTCGGCACTCCCGTGGTCGACCTATTCGCATCCAGGGAAAATGCTCAACTTCGCCGCTATTTCTCCCGCTTCCAGTCCCCGGGGGCGGAAGGGACGGATGCCCTTCGCTCTCCTTGGCCCCGGGGCCTACTTTATGCCTTTCCTCCGCTGCCCCTGATTCCACAAGTCATCCACAGGATCATCGCGGAGGAGGCGGAGGTGCTCCTCGTGGCCCCGCACTGGCCCCGTCGTTCGTGGTTCGCCGACCTGGTCAGCCTCTCCCTGTCACCTCCGTGGAAGATTCCTCCAGACCAAGTCTCCCTCAGCCAGGGGGCCGTAACTCATCCAGAGCCCCAATGGCTACAATTGGCCGTCTGGCACTTGAGGGGGACCAGCTGAGGCGCGAGGGCTTCTCAGGGGAGGTAATACACACCATTCAGGCAGCTAGGCGACCGTCAACCACTCGAATCTACGATGCCTCGTGGGCCTCCTTCGCCAAATGGTGCGACGCCTTACGTTTGGACCCGGTGACGGCTCCGGTCTCCCGCGTCCTGGACTTCCTACAAGGGGGTCTTGCCAAGGGCCTCGCTCCAAATACCCTTCGACGACAGGTGGCGGCCCTCTCCACCGTTTGGGCCGGTGACCCGGTCTTGCCCCTTAGCAAGGTGCCCAGGGTCCGTTCCTTCCTCAAGGGAGCTTGTAACTTACGACCTCCCACGGTCCACCGTTACCCCACCTGGCAGCTGTCCGTGGTTCTGCAGGCGCTCACCGCTCCACCCTTCGAGCCTCTCAGCACTACGTCGCTGCGTCATCTTACACTAAAGACGGCATTCCTCATCGCCGTGACGTCAGCTCGTCGTATTTCAGAACTGGCAGCCCTGTCGGTTCGCCAGGACCTATGTACCGTCCACCCAGATAGGGTGGTGTTGAGACTGGACCCTACCTTTATTCCAAAGGTTAATACTTGGTTTCATAGAACGCAAGAAATTGTGATTCCTGATTACTGTCCGAGACCGTCACATCCCAGGGAACGACAGTGGCACAAGTTGGACGTGAGAAGGGCGCTGAAAACATACATCGCCCGCACCTCCGAATTCCGGAAGTCGGAGTCTTTATTCGTGTCATTTCATCCAGGTTCCCTGGGCAAGAAAATCTCCTCTTCCACTGTTGGCAGGTGGCTGCGCGCCTGCATCGCCCTGGCCTACGAAAGTCAGTCCAGATCGGTGCCCCGAGGCATCACTGCGCACTCCACTCGCAGCGCGGCTACCACGGCGGCCTGGGCCACCCAGGCATCAATACTAGACATTTGTAAGGCGGCTACGTGGTCCTCCCCGTCGCCCTTCATCCGTCATTACAAACTGGACGTTTACGCCTCGGCTGAGGCGTCCTTTGGCAGGAGGGTACTTCAAGGGGTCGTGTCTTCGACCGAATCCCGGGACTCTGACTCTGCCCACCCAATCGGACAATAACTTGGGTATGTCCCATTGCTTGGACTCTCCAAGCGGTGCACAGGAAAATGACCATTGGCTTACCTGAAGGGTCCTTTTCTGTGCACCGCGGGAGAGTCCAACCCACCCTGGTCTTCGGCCCGGGGATTCTTTCCTCTTTTTTCAACTGAAAACTCCTTGGACGCCTTCGCTCCATCCTCTCGACAGATTGACCTTTCGGAAATTAATTCTGGCAGTAATCACACGAGGAGGTGTGGTTAAAGGGAGAAAAAAAGTTCCTCAGTATCCAGGGCAACCAGAGTGAATTAACCATTGCTTGGACTCTCCCGCGGTGCACAGAAAAGGACCCTTCAGGTAAGCCAATGGTCATTATATGGTGGTGTTAAATAATAAAAACCATCTATAAAATTATATAAAAGTGGTTTCTTAATACTGAATAATTATGATTCCACGGCACTGAGTTTGGATTGTAATATTTGAACCAGTGGTGGGTTGCAGGTGGTAAGCCCCGGTACGGGCGTACTGGAGCCTGGCCGGAGCACCGGATACCGTTACGGTACGGTGCTCCAGAGGGCCCGCCCACCCGCCCAAGCTCCTTACCGGTCTTTTAAGTCTTTGGAGCTTGTGCGTACAGCGCCTGCGCGACGCTCCGCTGAGCAGCTGGAGCGTCACAGAAGCTCGCGGAGGCGCTAAGATGCATATGCACGCTGCACGCATGTGCACACGCACTGTGCGCATCCATGTGGATGCTGCCGGGCCCGTTGCAACTGTACCGGTTGGAACGGGATCCAGAACCCACCACTGATTTGAACGTTGCTGAAATTAAAGCCTTGCTGAACTCGAAATCTGACTGAGAACCCTAAAGCAGACCCTGTCTTTGTCAAAGGGTGCTTGAGAATAAAACCAGAAGGCATTATGTAACCCACCTTGGGCATTTGTGTGGGTGTGGGGAAGTTTTACAAAGTAAGTTTGACAGCAAGTTAAACTCAAGCCTTCAGATGAACAATACTGAAAAATTGTATGTTCCCTAAAGAGGACATAATTCACATATGCATGCAGAATGGTGAAAAGGAAAATAAAAGATAGGAAAGTATAAACTAATTATGGTAATACTAGTGAAATATCTAAGCTGAATTTAACTCGGAACATTTGGATGGCTACACTGTTAGCTTCCTTATTGAAAGTCTTTAAAATTAGTATCGTAACACTGTTTTCCCCTTTCTAGTTCCATCATGGAGGGACCACACAGTAGAGCCCCTGAGACAACTGAATCCTTCTGAACTTTTAGAGGTATGTAAGCCAATAGCTTTACAGCAAGAATTGAGCTACATGTGCTAGGTATAATTGCTGATGTAGAACAGTGGTGGGTTCCAGATCCGGTGTCCACTACATGAACGTGCGCAGTGCGGACATGCGTCCTTACCTCTTGCGACGCCTCCAAAATGCTTCAGCTGCTTGGCGGAGCGTCACTCAGGCGCTATGCGCTGCATGCACGGAAGCACCGAAGAGCTCAAATACAGGTAAGGAGCTCGGGAGGGTGGGTGGGCCCTTCGGAGCACCGTACCGGAACGGTACCCGGTGCTCTGGGGAAGCACCGGTATGCCTGTACCGGGGCGTACTGCCTGCAACCCACCACTGATGTAGAATAGGTGGCCTAGGAAGCTGTTCTGGAAGAAGAAATGTATAATTTCTATATTTGCCAGTGAACTGTCAACAACTATGACAGGCTTCGCATTTTTAAACCACACTGTCCTTAGATTAACCAGATATTCATTGCAACTATTATGGAAGCATACATTGAAATATCAGACAAAATGGGCAATCTCTGTTATATATGCTCTGGTAAACTTTGTAATGCTTATCTCTTGTGGAGTGGCAACATAGTGGCTGTGGGTTACACATTTTGAGGGGGCCCTGAAGCCCTACAAAATCTTGATGGCAAATTGTTTTTTTACAATTTTACAATTTATCACCTAAAATTAAATACCAAAATGAATTCATTGAGCCTCTGATAAATTCAGCGCACCTCTAAATAAGCTCCCAGATATACTTCTCCCAAAGTGTTCAGAATTCTGGATCCATATCCTCTAGTGACATGCTGACATGTTCTCTGCAGTCCAAAGAATAGTTAAAAAGCAAAGCCTTGTACTCTACATAATAAAACTGTTTAGAATTTAGTGCGTTCTGGTGGTTTTTGAGTTTGCAAATTATATCTAGCTTTCAGTATAAAACAGGTATTTTCCTAATCTGAACAAAGCAGGGTTTCTTGTACTGAGAGTTATTTTCATGAGAATGTTAAGCAGCCACTTTGTCTTGGCTCAGTATTTTCAAAGCTGTCCATCAGCCTACTTGATTTCCAAGGGAGGTATTTCAGGAAAACTTCACAGGGTTTATTGACATGCTATAGTGTTGGATGAGACAATTCTTATTTTTAATTGTCAAATAAATAAAACTCTCCAGAGGAGTCTTGTAGATGAAGAACATTTTAGCATTTAGTTTCCAGGGCCTTGGTTGCTAATACTAATTGACAATCTATATTTTTTATCTTTTATGACATTTTTATTACAATATTCAATCCTATTTAGATTTTATTTGTCCTGCCAAGCAGGTGCAAAAAAAAAATTCCAATGTCTCAATCCTGCCTATTCATGTGGGCAATTGAATGGTGATTCTGCAAAACACTTATTTTTGTTGTGGGTTTTCATCCTTTATCAGGCCTGACCATCCTTTTTTTTAGCCAGTAACTACGGAGGGGAGGGGCGAGATTTGATTTCTGAGCACTGAGTTGGAAGTATTAGGGTCTTTGTGATCAGCAAAAGAAGTGAACATAGCTTTTGAAATTAATTGTTGAACTTAAAAATGAATTTGATTGGTTATTTCTACTTAAGGCTTTTTCTGTTTATTTTCTTCTAAAAAGACTGCAGGCAAAAGATTGAAAACTGTCAAATTTTGGTGGAATGACCTTGAGGGATTCTACAATATAAAGTTGGGGGCAGGATGTGGGCCTTTGGACCTTTTGTTGCCATAAGGACTGGCTACAATAATTTTCAAAACCAAAATGAATATACTACTAATACCATCACAGCATTTCAAAGAGAAATGAAAGAAGGCCCAACTTCAAAATCCCTGTAGTAATATAAGCATTTCAATTTTGATAAAAACTAATCCAATCATGCCCCTCATTATACAGTGACGTGCAGTCAGGTGAGGCAGGGGAGGCACAGCCTCACCACTGTCATCATGAAAAGAAAAAAAATGTAAAAGGAAAAAGGCGAGAGCTGAGGTGAGGCTGAGCTAGTTGCTGCCTCAACGTGGCTGACTCTGCTTAACTGTTTAAAAAAGCCTCTAAAAAGCGCCCTCTACTATGAGAACTGCATGCCTCATTTAGTCTGACTTTAGGCGTTTTATGATCACTCGAGCAGAGTTAAGCAAGGGTTAAAAGCCTAAAAATTCCTGATGTAGGTGAGGCACACAGTTCTCCTGCCTCATAGTAGAGGGTGCTTGTTTGGGTGGGGCTTGTTCAGAGGACCCGAGGCAAGAGCAGAGTGGAAATCCTGTCTGAAACAGCTGGAAAAGGTACGTGTGGGTCGGAGGGAGGGGGAGGAATTCAAACTTCATCCTCCTGGTGCGGGGCTTTGGGCAAAGGCTGGAGGGAAGGACTCTGGCTCACTTGTGCTCTCCCTGGGGTGTAGTTTGATCGCAGGCAGAGCCATGTTGCCTTTTCAAACCTGTAATCAGTGAAGCTGGGCTGGATCCTTCCGGGGCTGGGGGAAAGTGTGTGTGCTCCAGTATGGCTCTTTGACTGGCTTCCTGCTGCCTCTTGTGGTCTCCTCGCTGGTGCTCTTCCCTCCAATCCAACTTTGTGTGTGTGTGTGTGTTTGTTTGAGAGAGAGTGAGTGAGAGAGAGGGAAAGGGGTAGGAGAGATAGTCCAATCCAACTTGTGTGTGTGTGTGTGTGTTTGAGAGGGTGGATGGAGGGAGAGAGGGAGGAAGGAGGGGAAGGGAGAAGAAAAAAAAAGAAGGAAGCTTCTTTCGCAAAAGAAAAACAAATGCTGTCACTTTAAACCAGAACTGAGCATGCCTGGCTGGAATTCTGGGAGTTGAAGTCCACAAGTCTAAAAAAATTTGAAACCAACCACTGTGTCAGTGCCTCACCAGCCATAAACCTCACCGCACGTCACTGCCCCTCAACTAGTACTATTTTGCAACCAATACCTGTGAGAATGTGTCTTTTATTCACACTTGAGGGAAGTGATACAAGGAGCTTAACCACTATCATTTAAATAAAACATAGATTGTCAAATGAAAGATTGATTTGCAGAGTTATAACATCTATATTTGGAACTGCTTACAGTAATTAACTTATCCCGTTTCCACAACTAGCCTAACTTTTGCTTATTTTTCTGTGTTTTCAAACTTTGCTTCCTGAACAAACATCTTTAGATGAGTCATTTTTTGACAGTGTTGTGTTTATAAACAGTGATGGGAAAAGTAATAAGCAATAATATCTTCATAAATAGATTTTTCCATTGGTGTTGCAAAGATATAGTGTATCAGGCCTCCCAAAAGCAAAGTTGGCAGTCATTCCTGAACATCTTCAGTTCCCATTTCCTTTTACCCTAGGATAACACATTATAAAATGAAGTTTAAATCCTCTTCTTATGAACATGTGGCACATAGCATGGCTGACTTGAATTTTTTCCATCAGAAAATGGAAAGAGAGGAAACTCGGATACAACACATGTTACCTGTATACAGTGCATTCAGAAAGTATTCAGACCCCATTCACTTTTGTCAATTTTGTTATGCTGCAGCCTGATTCTACAGTTGTTGAAATTCATTTTTTGCTCATTAATCTACATTCACTACCCCATAATGACAAAGTGAAAACATAATTTTAGAAATGCCTGTAAATTTATTAAAAAGAAAAATCTGAAATATCACATTGGTATAAGTATTCAGTCCCTTTGCAACAACGCTTGAAATTTAGCTCAGGTGCCTCCCATTTCTCTTGATCATTGCTGACATGTTTCTACACCTTGATTGGACATGATTTAGAAAGGCACACACCTCTCTATAGAAGGCCTCACAGCTGACAATGCATACTGTAGCAGAGCAAAAGCCATGAGGTCAAAAGAAACTGCCTGCAGAGCTCAGAGACAGGATTATTACAAGGCACAAATCTGGGGAAGGCTACAATAAAATTTCTGCTGCATTGAAGATCATGGTAGCCTCCATAATTCCCAAATGGAAGTTGGGCACAAGACTCTTCCAAGAGCGGGTTTCCTGGTGAAACTGAGCAATCGGGAGAAGGACCTTAGTAAGAGAGTTGACCAAGAACCCAATAGTCACTCTGGCTGAGCTCCAAAGATCCTGTGTGGAGATGGGACAGAGTTCTAGAAGGACAACCATCATTGCAGCCCTCCACCGATCTGGTTTTATGGCAGAGTGGCTAGATGGAGGCTTCTCCTTGGTGCAAAACACGTGAAAGTCTGCTTGGAGTTTGCAAAAAAGTACCTGAGGGACACTCAGACTGTGAGGATTCTTTGGTCTGGTGAAACCAAGATTGAAGTGTTTGGCCTCAATTCTAAACATTATGTCTGGAGGAAACCAGGCACCGCTCATCACCTGCCCAATATCATCCCAACAGTAAAGCACAGTGGTGGCAGCATCATGCTGTGGGGGTGTTTTTCAGCAGCAAGGACTGGGAGACTGGTCAGGGTTGAGGGGGAAATGAATGTAGCAAAGTACAGGGATATCCTCAATGAAAACCTGTTCCACAGCGCTCAGGACCTCAGACTGGACTGAAGGTTCACTTTCCAACATGACACCGATCCTAAGCACACAGCCAAGACAACACAGGAGTGGCTTAGGGAAACACTGTGAATGTCCTAGAGTTGCCCAGCCAGAGCCCTGACTTGAACCCTATTGAACATCTCTGGAGGGACCTGAAAATGGCTGTCCACCAATAGTCGCCATCCAATCTGACTGAGCTTGAGAGGATTTGCAAGGAGGAAGGGCAGAAAATCCCCCAATCCCAAGTGTGCAAAGCTTGTCATGGCATACCCAAAAAGACTCCAGGCTGTAATTGCTGCCAAAGGTGCTTCAACAAAGTACTGAGTGAAGGGTCTGAATACTTAATGCTAATGTGATATTTCAGTTTTTTCTTTTTAATAAATTTACAGACTTCTGTTTTCACTTTGTCATTATGGGGTATTGAGTGTAGCTGAATGAGAAAAAAAAGAATTTCAACAACTGTAGAATCAGACTGCAGCATAACAAAATTGACAAAAGTGAAGGGGATCTGAATGCACTGTGTGTGTGTGTGTGTGTGTATTTATATATATATAAACTTCACAGAACTTAGAAGACAACATCTTCTCCAAACGACATGCAAAGTTGGAGTTGGATGAGAAAAGGAGGAAAAGGTGAGTGATGAAATAAAGCTGTTTTACATGTCAGAAACTTCAGCAGCCACTTTTATTTAAACATTTAACAATTAACAGTACATAAAAGTTGTATTGATTGCAAACAGTTAACAATGGGGTGTGTAATAATATGAAAGGTTTTGTGCAGTTGGCACGCCTTATATCTTTTACCATTACAGGTAGTCCTCGACTTACAAGCATAATGGAGCCTGCCCATTATGGTCACATGTCATGACAGCCGTTAAGTGAAGCACCTGACTTAATGACCTCTCCATCCCTGCTCTCCCCAATGCAATTGTTAAACAAATGTGTGGGTTAAGTGGAACATGGGGTGCCTCAGGGGTGAGACAGGCCCTTGGAGGCCTAGTGTAGGCCCAGGCCCACCTACCCTGGGCCTCCTAAGGCCTCCCCCACCTCTGAGGCACACTGTGCTCTGCTCCCTGTCCCCCAGGGTTCCCCAGGCCTCGTCCTGCTCCCAAGACAGCTATTGAGCCAGGCAAGAGAGCCTAAAGCCAGTCAGCAGAAGCAACTGGCACACACAGGGCGGTTACAGCCTGTAGCCTGAGGCCTACTTCCCATCTGGCCACCCAAGGGCCTCCCAAGGCCTCCCCCAGCCTCTCAGGATTCCTCAGGCCTCAGCCTGTTCCTAAGACAGCTATTGAGCCAGGCAAAGGAGCCTAAAGATGGTCAGCAGAACCAGCACATGGAGGGCTAATGCAAGGCTCAGTTTTCTTACAGAGGCTGTCAGCCTCATGGCATTCTCATGCTATTCTAGCAAGTAGTACTTCTCACAAGACTGCTGACCAGATTTAGGCACCCTTGCCTGGCTGAGTGACTAGCTTGGGAGCAAGCCAAAACCTGGTGAGATGGGTGGGGGAGGTGGGAGGGGCTGCAGTGTTCCTGCGGTTGGTTTTTAAGGATGAAAAATGGCGAGGGCACTGCAGTGGCCATAACTTTGAAACTGCGTCATCAGTACCTTTTGGGGTGGTCTGTTGTAACTTTGAACAGTTGCTAAACAACCGGTCATAAATTGAATACTACCTATATGCATTTGTCTTCTACTGTGTGCTGACTGGCTTTGGATTGGGACTTTTTTGTTATTTAGTTGAAGAAAGCATGAGTAGCAATTCCATCTAGCAAGTTATTAATCAAGAGCATATTTTATGATTTGGCTGTAATACAAGGACTTGGGAGAACCTATAGAAATTGAGAAACATGTTTAATACAAAGAGGTGCATTACTCTTGACTTTGTTAAATGCTGGTTTTTCTAAAATACTCAGATTTGCCCACAAGTGAAATTTTGAGACTTTTCTGTTTTTGTTGTTGTTGTTGTTCCTTTGACTCCTCCACTCACAGGTGGGATATTCAGCGTATCCGGGAACAAAGAATCTTACAACGGCTGCAACTTAGAATGTATAAAAAAACAGGAATTCAGGAATCTGAACCTGAAGTTGCCTCATTTTTCCCAGAGTCAGATGATGGTAAGTGGTTATCAAAATTCTCATATCTTATGCACAGAGAATCTTGGATGATTCTATTGTAAAAACATATATTTTCAAATAAGTATATGTGAATGAACATTGTATCTAAATATATAATGTTCCTCTCTCTTCCATTTCCTCTTAGTTGAAAGTTTGCTGATCACCCCATATTTGCCTGTTGTAGCATTTGGTCGACCATTACCAAAATTAACCCCACAGTAAGTATACCAATGTATTATATATAGCTGCATTAAGGTAGAATGTATTTTGTAAAAGTTGTGGGAGAGCTATTTTGTTTCTGCTTAATCAGTGTTTTGTTTGCTTGGTTATTTTGTAGACAGACTTTACTTTTATACTTTACTAAAATAGCATTTAACCAATATTGTTACCTTTAGGAAATATGGAAACGGTTGGAGGCTCATTTGTAAATCCTGAGTCTCAGAAGTTGCTTGTTCACGGATTAAGAAAAGAAATACTTGTCACTATCAATCCTATCTCAGAGAAATATACTATTGTTTGCAAAATATGTTGTTTATCATTTTACAAGAGGGAACACTGAATTGTTCCCTTTTTAAAAATCTTCCACTTTCTAATTTTGTTGATGGATTCTCCCATCGTAATGCTGTCATAGAAATCACATTTCTGTGGCCTTATTAATTACATTGTTGAAGTCGTGGTTTACTTCCTTTCACATTGCAAAGGTAAGGAGGTAAAAATGTATTGATAAAATACTTTGAAAATAATTGGGGAAAATTGGTTTTACTTTTAGCACCAATGAATTAAAATTCACTTTTTCATAGTTTTTTCTGTTTCAGTTTTTTCTACAATTAATAGTGGCTGGCTTTACACATTGCACTAAGTCATAATGTGGTTGTTGAGGTTTCATCTTAGTGTGTTGTGTAGATGCGTTTGTTACAGTTTGTAATTTGTTGCTTAAGGGATAGCAGGTGGTATGAACTCAGCCAATTGTGATTTATTTAGCAAACATGATTTAACAGCACCCAATATTGTAGAAGAATGCTATTGATGAAACACTTTTCAGTAGCTAACGTTCAATATCATCTATATGCAAATTTTCAATATTTTTTTTTGTATGTTTAATTTCTAGTATGATTTTTGCCACCAAGCATGTAGGCTTGCATCCGAGTTACACAAATGTAGACATAACTGCTAACCCCTTTCTTCTCTTCACCATCACTAACAATTTTCTGTGGACCACTTTCTGTCTGGCAGGAACTTTGAACTTCCATGGCTGGATGAACGAAGTCATTGCCAGCTAGAGATGCAGAAAAAAAAGACACCTCATCGAATGTGCAGGAAATAAGCATGTCAAACCAGGAGAAATCTGTCTTGATGATTGGCCTGTGCTACATTTGCTACAAATGGCAGAGAACTATATATGTTTTGTTATGTCACTTTCTTCTACCATCCTCCATGATGTACACTGTTGTCCACTATAAATATTTTTATGCTTATCCTTTTTTTTTCTTTTTCCCCTGGAAATTTTTTCACTTTTCTTTTTTCATTTGCTTGGTAGAAAGTATTGGAGGCTTGTGTTGAGAGAATAAAGTTAGCAATTTATGGTATGCCTCTGTTGCATTGTATTGGATAGCTGAAACAAACACAATCCACTAAGAAGCTATGAAAGATGGACAAGCATATAATGAAACTGTTGGTAACGTAGAAATGAGGAAACAGACAGGAATAAGGTTGATGGGAAAGCACCCTGAACATCTCCAGGAGTTCCCTTTTATTGTAATTCTTCACCACACAGCCAAAGCTCATTGGATAACATAATACATTTGGCAAATGCTGATTGCTTATATAAACGCATGATATCCTCGTGGACAACTCATACTATGGCTACATGACTCACATGTTTACTAGTTGATTTCCTGCTGCATGCAACGTGATATGCCTACGTGCCAAATCTATCGTTCCTTCTGATAAGGGAAGAGATTAGAGGAAGAAGTGTGAGCGTTAGTTCCCCAGCGTGGTTTGCCAGCTACTGAGAAACTAATTGACTTCACATCTCCTCCTTTCTTTTATTTTAGTTTTCATTTTGTTTTAACAATTTGTATGCATACATTATGTCACGTCTATGAGGTCGAATTCTTGGTCGAAACATTGCTATTAATGCAGGTGCACATTGAATGCAGCAACAACAACAAATCAGTCCAATTACTACCATGATTATAGTGGGAATGATCTGACGTAACCATCCAAAATCTGGAAGCCAAGACCATAGCCATTCCCAAGGTGTTGGTGGGACAGCAGGATCAATAGGATTATCTCCAGGTTGCATTATGTTTCTTCCGAGATGCCCGATCTCGATCCGTTTGAGGATTCTGCAGACTGAGGGAGAAGTTGGGTATCGGATTTATGGCCAAAGTGATTATCCACTGGAGTAGATAATTTTTTTATATTAATATGATTTAATGTAAATAGAACTTTGTTCAGCCATTCCTGTTTCCCAGGAAGGCCTACGGGGTTTCCTCCTATTTGTTTATGTTTTTCCAATGCTGATTTCAAAGAGTGATTAGCTCGTTTTCCTGTGGCTTCGGTGGGAGGGGCTACAGCAGGGTTTGTTACAGCCTGATTGGTCCAAAGACTCAGGGATTTTTCTTAAGTATCCTCCTTTCCCTCCTGGCTCCCAGTTCCCTCAGTCTTTGGTCCAAGCAACTAGCTGGCTCCTGTGAGGTACATTATTGACTTATATTGAACACATTTGAAATAATTGGATTTAATTGGAAATTCTAAATTTATTGCATACAATGAAAGTAATTAAGGGAGCAAGGGACTTTGTCTCCAGAGCTCCGAGGAGCTCCCTGAGAGCCGTTGGCTCCTCCGGAGCACTGCGGGGGCTGTAACAATTAAAAACAGCAAGGCAATGAGGCTTTGCGCCTTTTACGAGCCCTGCCGCAAATTTAAGACCTGCCGGAGTGCGCTATCAACCCGATCTCCAGATGCGGCTCCAAAGACCTGCCGCGACGCAGCTATCGGCCCGATTTTCAGCCGTGGCTTCAAAGTCCTGCCACGGCTTATTAACTTGGAACGATTGGAAGCAGGTGCAGCGGGGCGCAGAAGGAGCCTTTGTGCTCGGCTCATTGTGAGGCTAACCCCTCAGAGCCACCGTTATCAAAATCGCCCGAATCTTCACCCACGAGGTGCGGCGGCCATTTTGGTGCGACCTTGTGGGCGGCAGCCTCTCGGCATGTTTCCTGAGCAGCTGAGAACAAGACACTGGGCAGAGGTGCGCCAAACCTCGCGAAGCTGCTGCAGCGAGGCCAAGGATCCAGACCAGCAGGCACCACAGCAGGTCACGTGAGTGAGGCATGGCCTCTACAGTTCCATATCAGCAGGCCCAAGGAGAGGGGGTGGAGGAGACCCAAGGCAGGCTCAGGCCCAGAACAGCAGCCCCCAGGCCTGCAGCAGAGCAACACCCCTCCAGAGCTGCTACCAGAGATGAGTCCAGACGACAGAAAGCTCTGGAAAAACAGGTGCCCAGGGCAGAAAAATTGGCTCAGGCTTCTAGGCCTGAATCACCCAACAGATCCAGGTCTCCTCTGGCTTCCTGCTCTCAAGCTTCAGGCTCTTCCCTCAGGGGATTCAGCCCTTCCTCTCCTTCTGTATCTCCTGCCAGACCCAGAAGGGGGGTGACCTCTCCTTCTCCCCCCATTTCCCCCAGATCATACAGGGACAGGGTGGAGGATCCGGGAGAAGGGGGCTCTAGGGACTATTTCCCACCAGCCCAACTCGCCCCACGAGGGCCATCCCAAGGCCCATCTGAGGAGGATTTAGAAGACCTAGATCAATTACCAGACAGCATTAGGAGGCTCATCTCTGCAGCTATTTACAGAGGCATTTCCTCAGGCTTAGCCCAGAGGGAGCGCTCCCCCCAGGGGAGGTCTAGACCACCTGCAGCTGCCAGAAGAAGGTCCCCCTCTTCTTCCAGAGGTCACGATATTCCTAGACCTCCCTCCCCCTCAATGGTTAGTGAGGGTTCCATCTTGGGGGAGCAAACTCACCCAGACGTAGGCTTCTCTGAGGAAGAGGATGCCGATCCCCCAGAGGCTCCTGCCTTCCCGGGCCTCCCCCCCCCCGCCTTCAAGCCTATGTTACACAAGGTAAAGAAAACTACCAAAATTGGCATGGGGGCTCCTCCAGTCTCTCAGCACAGGGATCCCAACCTGGCCATGTTCATCAATCCCAACACGGATAAAGAGGAGGTTACGGCTCCTCCCCTCTTCCTAGAGGTAGTACAGAATCAAGGCCCTGCAACTCCCCACAGTAGATGCCCCAGTTGCCCTATTGGCCAATGCGTCCACGGTGGTCTCAGGGGACGTGGCCGAGAAGCTGAAACCGGAGGACAAGCGTGCGGAACTTACTCTCCGTAAGAACTTCAATGCTTCTGCCTGGGCCATTAAAGCGGCTGCGGCAGCCTCTTATTTCAACCGCATGACGGTGATGTGGCTCAGGCAATTACAGGACCGCATCCCGATCCAAGATGAGCGTCTTCACCAAGACCTCACTAAAATCATCTCGGCCACCCAGTTCTCGGCGGATGCCACCCTGGATTCCATCAAATTTGCGTCCAGAGCTCTATCCACCTATGTGATGGCACGGAGACTTCTATGGCTCCGTAATTGGCAGATGGACAACAAGTCCAAATGGAATCTGGCGGCGGTGCCCTTTTCGGGTCCCAACCTTTTCGGGGCTTCTCTAGACCCAATTCTTGTGGAAAACAAGGATAAGAAGAAGGTCCTTCCCTCTAATACCAAGAAGCTGGATAATCGTCCGTCTTCATACTGGAGGCCTTCTTCCTTCAGGTCTTTGGACCAGGATTACAGACAACAAAGATACGCCCCCTACAGGTACGATAGGCAGAACCAGCGGCCATTTTATCAGGATAGGAACAGGTTCCAGAGCCAAGCCAAACGGCCCTTTCGTGGAGGGGGCGGCCGTCCCTTCCGCAGGGGGAAATAACTCCAACCCGAGTCTAGCCATAGGTGGCCGCCTGGCATACATCGTGGATCAGTGGGATCAGATGACATCAGATGCCTGGGTCAGATCAACAGTAAGAGAGGGTCTCTGGCTGGAGTTTCTCGCCCCTCCCCCAACGCTCTTCAGGACTTTCTCCCCCTCCAGGGACCCAGAGAGGTGCCGCTTGATGCTCCAAGCAATCCAATACCTGCTGGACATTCGAGCGGTTGAGCCGGTTCCTCAGGAGGAGTGGGGTCAAGGCATGTACTCAAACCTCTTTGTAGTCCCGAAGAGCTCCGGGGGATGGAGAGCAATTCTGGACTTGAAGTGTCTGAATTCCTTCCTGGTCTACCGGCGCTTCAAGATGTCCTCTCTCAAATCAATTCTTTTGGGAATCAGGCAGGGCGACTTCATGGCCTCAATAGACCTAACAGAGACATAATTACACATTCCGATTCGGCTAACTCACCGCAAATTTCTCCGTTTCTCCCACGGGGGTCGACATTATCAGTACAGGGCTCTTCCCTTTGGCCTGGCCTCTGCCCCCCGCACGTTCACAAAAGTCCTGGTGGCGATGGAGGCTCACCTATGATCCAAACCGGTGAGGCTCCATTGCTACCTCGACGATGTGCTCGTCCTCGCCCAATCCCGGTCACAAGCGGTCCAAGATTTACAGATTACCATCCGAACACTGCAATCCCTGGGGTTCTCCATCAATTTTCCCAAGAGCCATCTCTCCCCCTCAACAATGATTCTACACTTGGGCACGGTGATAGACTCAAGATCGGGCCTAGTTCGCCTGTCCCCAGAATGTCTCACAAGTCTGCAGACACTCACACGACTCGTACACGCAAGTCGGTCCGCTTCCATCCTGACCTTGGCACAATTGTTGGGCAAGATGTTGTCATGCATAGGGATCGTCCTGTGGGCGCGATTGCATTCCAGGACACTCCAGTGGGCCCTCATCCCATTTCAATGGAGGAGATTGAGCAACTCCCCGCATCCTATTCGGCTCGCCCCAGACCTCCGCTGGTCCCTGAAGTGGTGGTTGTCCCTGTCCTTGAACCGCGGGGCCGAATTCTGGGAGCCGGACCGCATATCCATCACGACGGACACCAGCCTCTGGATGGGGAGCAGTGATGGAGTCCAGCCTGGCGCAGGGACGGTGGTCCAGATCCGACCTGCGCCACAACATCAATTGGCTGGAGTTGAAGGCGGCTCGCCTAGCTCTTCTTCATTTTCGAGACTCGATAGCCAACCGGCATGTCATCCTCTTGACGGACAATATTGCAACGAAGGCCCACATAAATCGTCAAGGGGGCCCCACTCTATGAGCCTGTGGCAGGAGGCTCGGAAGCTCGGCCGGTGGGCAGAGAAGAACCTGGCATCGATCCTGTCAGAACACATCTCGGGGGTTGCAAATCACCAGACAGACTGGCTGAGCCGGGCGACAGTGGATCACGGCGTGTGGCAGCTGGACCCGGAGTTGTTTCACAGAATTTGCCTCAGATTCGGCGATCCACTGGTGGACTTGTTCGCAAGCCCGAGCAACTCCCAGCTTCCCCAATTCTTTTCCCGTTTCCCAGCTCGCAATGCGGAGGGCACGGACGCTCTCAGAAGCCCGTGGCTCCCGGCCATCTTTATGCCTTTCCTCCCCTTCCTCTCATCCAGGGCAACCTGATGAAAATAGTGTTAGAGGGGGCCCATGTCATCCTGGTGGCCCCATTTTGGCTGAGGCGCCACTGGTTCGCGGACCTTGTCCAGCTATCAGTGTCCCCGCATTGGAGCATTCCCCAGGAGGAGGTTGCTCTGTGCCAGGGGGTCCTCAAACACCCGGAGCCCCAGTGGCTCCAGCTGACCGCCTGGTACTTGAGCGGCTCATCCTGAGGAACGCGAGCCTGTCTGCCAAGGTTATCTCCACCATCGAAGCGTCTAGGCGCCCCTCGACCAGTCGCATTTATAACTCTACGTGGTCCGCCTTTGCGTCATGGTGCGGGAGGTTCCAGATTAATCCGGTTTCGGCCTCAGTCGCCCAGGTCCTTGAATTCCTTCAGCACGGGCTGGACCGTGGCCTATCCCATAACACGTTGCAAAGGCAGACAGTCGCTTCCGGATTGCTCAGAGGGTGTTTTTAAGCATTCCGAAGGCTTCAGGGAAGCCTCCGGACGGTCCCTGAAGCCTCCGGAGGGCCTCCGGGGGGCCGGGGGAGGCTCTTTTCACCCTCCCCAGGCTCCTATAAAGCCTCTGGAGCCTGGGGAGGGCGAAAAAAACATGTACAAATGGGGGGGGGTTCGCGCGTTGTGCGTGCATGCGCACTGGGAGGTCGCGCATTGCATTATGTGTGCGGCACACCCGCACACGACCCCCCTGCACTCCCCCCACTTGTGGCACGCGAGCCAAAAAAGGTTCGCCATCGCTGCCCTAGTGGAAGCCTGGGATAGGGCGGCCACTGGGGCCTTGGATTGCATTGTGCCTTTGCAGCCTCTGACCCGGTGTCGATCCCGGGTGGCTCCCTGGTTTACCGAGGAGCTCCGGGAGATGAAACGCCAGAAAAGACGCCTAGAGAGTGGCTGGAGGGCCAGCCGGTCCGAATCTGATCGAACACTAGTAAGAATTCATATTAAATCCTACTTAGTGGCGATAGAAGCGGGAAAACGGCAACATTTTCCCACTCTTATCACGTCTGCAGATAACCGCCCAGCCGCCCTGTTTAGGGTGACAAGCTCCTTACTTAACCAAGGAACTGGGGAAGATCCCTTGCAGGGTAGGACTGAAGAATTTGTTCAGTATCTGCAGGATAAAATCACTCAGATCAGGACAGGCTTGGACTCTGACTGGGTAGATTCGGGAGAGCCAACGGGGATGAATCTTGAGGAGTCAATCTGGGATGGGTTTGACCCTGTGACCCCCGAAGGCATGGACAGGATTATGGGGAGACTCAGTGCTGCCACTTGTGTGCTGGACCCGTGTCCCTCTTGGTTAGTTTCAGCTTCCTGGGAGGTGACACGAGGCTGGCTCCAGGCGATTACCAACACTTCATTGAGAGAGGGGTTCTTTCCCACCGCCTTGAAGGAGGCGGTGGTGAGGCCCCTCCTTAAGAAGCCTTCTCTGGACCCAGCTTCTTTAGCCAACTATCGTCCGGTCTCCAACCATCGCTTTGTAGTAAAGGTTGTCGAGAGTGTGGTAGCACGTCAGCTTCCCCAGTACCTGGATGAAGCTGTCTACCTGGATCCGTTTCAGTCGGGTTTCAGGCCCGGGTACAGCAAGGAGACGGCATTGGTCGCGTTGGTCGATGATCTCTGGCGGGCCTGGGACAGGGGCTGCTCCTCTGTCTTGGTCCTATTAGACCTCTCGGCGGCTTTCGATACCATGGACCATGGTATCCTACTGCGACGACTCGGGGGGTTGGGAGTGGTTCTCCTCCTACCTGTCGGATCGGTCGCAGTTTGTGTTGACTGGAGGGCAGAGATCGACCCCCAGGCGTGTCACTTGTGGGGTGCCCCAGGGGTCGGTTCTCTCACCCCTCCTGTTCAACATATACATGAAACCGCTGGGCGAGATCATCCGTGGTTTTGGGGTACGGTATCATCAATATGCTGATGATACCCAACTTTTCATCTCTACCCCAAACCACCCAAACGATGCCCTCGACGTGATGTCCCGATGCCTGGAGGCTGTGCGGATCTGGATGGGGAGGAACAGGCTCAAGCTCAATCCCTCCAAGACTGAGTGGCTGTGGTTTCCGTCATCCCGATTTGTGCATCTTGTTCCATCTTTGATGATAGGGGGAGAAATTTTAGCCCCCTCAGAGAAGGCTCGCAATCTGGGAGTCCTCCTGGATACGCGGCTTAGTTTAGAAGAACACCTGACGGCCGTGACCAGGGGGACCTTTTACCAGGTTCGCCTGGTACGTCAGTTGTGCCTCTTCCTGGATCGGGATGCTCTGTGCACAGTCACTCATGCCCTTGTCCTTTCTCGCCTGGACTACTGCAACGCTGTCTACATGGGGCTGCCCTTGAAGAGCACCCGGAGGGTTCAGCTGGTGCAAAATGCGGCTGCGCGGGTTATCATGGGGGTACCTAGGTGCTCCCATGTTACACCCCTTTTAGGCGGCCTGCACTGGTTGCCGGTTGTTTTCTGGGTGCGATTCAAGGTATTAATTATGACCTTTAAAGCGCTCCATGGCTTAGGCCCAGGGTACCTGCAAGACCACCTACTGCCACCAGTAGCCTCCCACCGTCCAGTACGATCCCACAGAGCTGGCCTCCTCAGGGTGCCGTCGGCCAGACAGTGTCGGATGGTGACCCCCAGGGGGAGAACCTTCTTTGTGGGAGCGCCTTCCCTCTGGAATGAGCTGCCCCCGGAGCTTTGCATAATCCCTGACCTCCGGTCCTTCCGACGCGCCCTAAAAAGTTGGCTTTTCCAGCAAGCCGGCCTGGCCTGTTAATTTTATCTCATTTTTTAAATGTATTGTCCTGTAAATTAGGTTTCTTTTTTTGGATATGTATTTAATTTCTTTTTAACTTTCGGGATGTGTGTTTTTTAATGTTGTACGCCGCCCTGAGTCCTTTGGGAGAAGGGTGGCATATAAATCCAATAAAACAAACAAACAAACAATCAGGCTGTAACAAACCCTGCTGTAGCCCCTCCCACCTTCGCCACATAAAAGAAGCGTTCAGGTAAGGACCAACGCTCTTTCTACGATAGCCTGTCCCGTAGAATTATAGGGAATGCCAAAAATGTGTTTAACTTGCCATTTCTCACAAAATTCAGCAAAGATTTTACTACGATATGCCGGGTCATTATCCGTTTTTAAAGTGGAGGGTAAGCCCATAACAGCAAATGTATGAATACAATGATTTATAAGATGTTTTGTGGCCTCTCCTTTTTGAGGAGTAGCCCAAATGAAATTCGAAGAAGTATCAATTGTAACATGAAGATATTTCCAGGGGGCAAAAGGAGGATATTGGGTAACATCCATTTGCCAAAGTTCATTGGCTTTGTGTCCTCTTTATTTAAAGTCATGGGCATATTTGTTTCAAATTGTATCATTATGACTCCTTCATAATCAGAATCTACAACCCCCGGGATTACAAAAATCCCCTGTTTACCAGCAGAGGAGCGAGGAAGCACCAGCCCCACGGTATTAACAGGCAAGGGACCTTTCAATTGAGATGCATTAAGATAACAACTCCTGGAAGAGAGAGATAGTTGTCTTCCTGATTAATTAAATCAATTCCTGCACTGCCGCTTGTGGCTCCTTAACTGTAGAGGCAGCAATTTGGCCGGGGCTTGCCGTGAGCCCGAAATCTAGTTTCCCTGATTATTGTTTTGGCCTCTACATTGGTTTGCCCAGTGATATCCTTTTTTGCATTTAGGACAAACTTTTTGGTCTGGCACCTTGGCCCCCACCTGGTCCATTACCTCTATGGGCGCCTCCACCTGGAGCTCGGCATTGTTGTTTAAAATGCCCAGGTTTTTTGCAATTAAAACAATTTCCTTTGGGCTTGCCAAAGTGCCCTTTTTGTAATGCAGCTGCTAATGCATCCATTTGAAAGGCATTTGTGCCTATGTCTGAACATGCCTTCAGCATGTCCGCTAAAGTATATTCTCCTTTATTTATAATAGACATCAAAGCTTTACGACAATCTGCATTAGCATGTTCATAAGCTAGTCGTTTCATCAATTCCCCGCTAGCTTCTTCATTATCTATTTGCCGTTGGATGGCTTCTTGTAATTTATCAATAAAATCAGAATAAGCCTTTCCTGCACCCTGACGTATGGATGAAAAAGATTTACTAGGTTTTCCTGACAGTGGCACTCTCTGAAAGGCCTTTATGACACATCGTCCTACAACTGGGTAGGCTTGTGGAGGTGTACCTGCAGCTTGTTGTTCTATGGTAGAAAAATTTCCAACTCCATATAATTGATCTGGTATGTACTGCCCTCCTGAATTGTTTCCTGCATGTATTGCCTCTCTTTGGTATTCTGAATCCCAAACTACATATTGTGCGGGTGTAAGAAGCATTCTAAACAGATCTTTCCAGTCTTGTGGGATCAACTGATAACCATTAGAAATACCTTCCAGCATGCCTGCCGTATAGGTAGAACGTAATCCCGTTTCAGTGATACTTTTCCGCAATTCTCTTAATACTTGGTATGGTAGTGGATTCCACTGATATTGGACCTGTTCTTGTGGGTTAACTGTTTGTACCAGTGGGAAGGCTTGAAGCACTTCTGCAAGTTCTTGTCCTGTGAGGTTTCCTTTCCTTCGTTCTTCTTGAAATCCTGCTCAGACCGCACCCATTAATCCTTGTGAAGAACCACTTAGTATGGGAGCGGTCGGGGAACTAATTTCCCCCGTCTTCAACGTAGTTGTTGCCGGCAAAGCTAGTTGTATATATGGAGGGGGAGCAAATCCCTCCTCTGGGATTAAAGAGAGCGGTGGGGACGGTGCCTTGAGTTTATGAGTCCTCACCTTCTCTATTATATCCCTGCATTTTTGCCACAACAATAAATGTTGAATGGGAGCTCGCGGCTCGGTATGTAATTGTATTCCAATTTTTACCCAGTCCCCTAATTCCCAAGTTCCTCCCTCGGGGTACCAGGGACATTGACAACCTATTTCACCTACTAAGTGTTCTAAATCATGTAAACTAACTCCTGTCACCCCATTATGCTTAAGTAATTTCTGCAGCTCTTTTGCATGAACCTTCTGCGGAGCTGACAGTTCCCCCCCCTCCCCGGTCATGAAATATTGGGAGCGAAGTTCGCTGTGGTGCACCTGAGCTTGTCCAGCCGAATGAGTATTAGGGAATCACGTCGGGGTCACCAGATGTTGGTAATGTAGAAATGAGGAAACAGACAGGAATAAGGTTGATGGGAAAGCACCCTGAACATCTCCAGGAGTTCCCTTTTATTGTAATTCTTCTCCACACAGCCAAAGCTCATTGGATAACATAATACATTTGGCAAATGCTGATTGCTTATATAAACGCATGATATCCTCGTGGACAACTCATACTATGGCTACATGACTCACATGTTTACTAGTTGATTTCCTGCTGCATGCCACGTGATATGCCTACGTGCCAAATCTATCGTTCCTTCTGATAAGGGAAGAGTTTAGAGGAAGAAGTGTGAGCATTAGTTCCCCAGCGTGGTTTGCCAGCTACTGAGAAACTAATTAACTCCACATGAAACATTTCCCATTTGTGAGTTCCTCACAAACATGAAATCCACCTCTGATTTTTATACATACGTGTGTGCGTGTGTATCTGTGTGTGTGTGTACAGTATGTGTGTATATATATTTCTTAGGAATAATTAGCTTGCTAATTAAGGGCCTTGAAAATTTGGGGGTTAGGGTCCACATATTGATTCATGTATTTTCCCCTTCTCCATTGGCTTTTCAAGGCCTTTTTATGGGCTCCTTTCATGCCTTCTGATCAAAATACAATTACTAATCAGTACAATTTCTAATATTGAATGCAGGTAGTTCTGGTAATGAAGGGCTACATGTCTTCAAAACTTTGTCACAGTTCTGATAATTGGGCAAAATCCATAATTAACCATACAATGCTAGTTTGTCTCTAGATGTTTTCCTGTTTTGTTTTGCCAGATATCCTGTCAAAACTGAAACAATTGCTATTGTTATTTTTTATTTGTACTGTTTTTCCCAATAGAAATACTGAGTAGTACCTATAACTAATTTGTGATTGTTTTAAAGTTTGACACTTTCCACCAGTATGTGGAAATCAAAACTTCCATCCTTCCTTGAGAATAAGAAATTCCTTTGTAAACCTGCATGTCCTTCTGCCTGAGCTACATAATTTTTGGAAGCTGTCTTTGTGTATTGCCTGCTTAGGATAATACCTTTTTTTGCAATCACTAAAATATCTAGATAAAGGGGGGGAAAAGTTTCAGTTTTCTGGATTGTAAAAAAAACAAAACACCCTAATTTAGGTTATTTTCCTGCATCACTTACGAAGGACACTAAAAAAAAGTTTCATTTTTCCATTTTAATTTCCAGATGTTTCATAACAGTTGCAGTCCCACTTCTGGGTAATTTTCCCTGGGAATTTAAAATACTATTTTCCCACCAAAGGTAGCACACTTAGTATGAGCATTGTTGAAAGTTATATTCTATGACTTCAAATTAAAACGACAACAGAACCTGTATTCTGCCATGTAGTCTATTGTAGTTGAAGTCGTGCAAAATGTTTGCCCGATTTGGGTTTTGAATAAAACACTATTAGGATTTTTTTGCTTTTTAGCATGCCAGCATGTATGCATAAGTACTTGTTTTTTATGCCGTACAAATGCAAGGGTGGGTGATTCAAAGAAGCAGACTTTGGTAGAAACTTCTTGAAGGCAATGTTGATTTTGGAACTTGATCTTGCTTTTTCTAAAGTAATTGGAAATGGGTCACAAGATCAGTTCTTGAATCTAGATTCCATTTTCAGAAGACATTGTTTCTGCTTGGCCCAAAATAAGACTATCAGGAATCTATTTGTGTTCTGAATCAAATTGCATATTGTCTCTTCCCTCCCCTTAATGAACAGAATGTTGACTCTTTCAAAAATACTTAGAAACAGTTATAACATGTACATCATAAAAAGATTAATAGGTATACAGAAGTAGGTAGGATTTGTAGAGTTTGCAGTGGATATTAGCTGGGAATGGGCTGGAAAAAATAGTTTCCCAACCTGTAGGGAGTTCAACATTTGAAAATTGTGTTAATGGGAAAAGCCAATGTAAATTAAACTGATTTTTTTTAAAAAATTCTTTAACCAAGTTTATGGTCATTCTAAAACTGCATAATTCCCTTCCCCTTGTTTTTATACCTTTTCAAATGTGGCTGTCTGCAGATGCATCCTTTTTTAATACCATTTTAGATATGTAAAATCAGTTGTCTTATATAAAGGAAAAAAGTTTATAAATACCAAATTTGTGGTTGTTAATGATTTTTTGTTTTTAAAATTGTTTTGCTTTGGTTCATTTTTATCAGTGTTAACAAGGGGTATTAAAAGAAAAATTCTGCTTGTATGTTAAAACAAAATTGAAATAATTTTTTATAATAAAATGAAAAGAATATTAATACTTTTGTCATGCAGTCTCATTTGACAGACTAGATACAGTTCTGAAATTCTATTCCTTTCCTATCATCCATTAAAAAAGAGTCATCTGACCATTGCTAGGAATGGACAGGGTTCTCTGTACTGTCAGTTCAACCACCTCTTTATTGGATCTGGGCCTCTTGGAATCTTAAAAGTGGCCAAGAAGGTGACCCATGGTTAGGTCTATCCTGTAGTGTCAGTCTCTCTTGAGGTAGGGGGTGATACTTCCAGCCTTGAAAGAGGCTGACACCCCCTCCTTAAGAGGCCATCCTTGAATCAAACAATTTTTGACAACTACCGAAGAGTCTCCAACCCTTCCCTCTTTTGGGGGGAGGTTGTTGAGAAGGTGGTAGAGATAACCTGATGAAAACCCTGCAGGATACATATAATCTAGTCTAAACTGTTTGCACAGCGCACTTGGGGCTGCCAGTGCCACCATGTTCCTTTTGATGTGTAGTCCCTATTGTGTGGCTGGTTTTACTCTTGTAATCCCTTCTGCTCCAATGAATATAAAACATTAATTCCCTTCTACACTAATTATCCGAGCACTGGAGTTAGTATTCCAAAGTGCAAGGGAGTTGGAAAAAGGAAAGCTGAAGTAAAATTCTTAGATGGCAAATAAAGGCCTAGTATGTAAAACTGATCAGTCTTGTTAATTACAGGCAGCAGCTGCCAGTGGGCTACCCAGTGCTTTACTTACTTACTTTACTTTAATTGGATTTGTTAACCGCTCCCTCTCCCCTAGGGGACTTGGGGCTGTGTACAGACAGAATAAAAACATTATAAAAAACATTATATACAGCAAATTACAAAACCCCATAAAAACAAATTAAACATAAGTCTGTACAATAATGCCTAGATTAATTAATGATTAAAACCAAATTAAAATACCCCAATTTAAAATAACCAGTCAGGAAGATCAAGGGATTAGATCATGATTGCGATTGGGTCAGGCCAGCTAATTGGAACAGGTGGGTCTTGAGTTCCTTAGGAAGGAGTGGAGGTCAGTAATGATTCTAATGTCAGGGGGGAGGTCGTTCCAGAGGGTCGGGCCCATCACAGAGAAGGCCCTACTCCTGGGCGTCGCCCGCTGGCATTGTTTAGCGGACGGCACCCGGAGGAGTCCCTCCCTGTGAGAGCGAATTGGTCGCAGGGATGTATGGGGTAGGATGCGATCCCGCAAATAACTAGGTCAGAGCTGGGATAAGCATTTCAAAGGGCAGTGGAGTTTTTGGTTAATGACAGAGCTGCCAGTCCCAATTGTTGCTAAACCAGGGCCAGATGCACCACGCCCACCCCAGCTCCGTCACAATACATCACATGACGGCAACGTGACACAGGAAGTTTGACACCCGTGCCTACAGGAAATTATCTGGACTTAGAACAGATTGTGTAGTAAACAAGCTTTGTTGAGGCCTGAGTGGGGGAAGTACAGTATTCCCATTCTCATCTGTTGACCTCTCAGCAGTTTCTGAGACTATCACCCATGATATTTTTATGGACTGTCTGCAGGGATTGGGAAGATGGTGCTGGTCTGCTCCTTCCTCAGGTAGGCAGTTCCACTCAGTATTGGGGCAAGAGAGATTAGCCCAATGGCTATTCCTTTGTGGGGTGCTGCAGGGGTCAGTTTTCTCCCATCTGTTTAACATTACATGAAGTTACTGGGAGACATCATCTGACAGTTTGAGGATCAATATCATTAATGTGGTTATATCAAACCTTGCTACCCCAGGCCAGACGGATGGTTATCACTGAAGTATTGCACCAGTGCCTGGAGTCTGTGAGGGTCTCGATGGGAGAAAATAAGCTTAAACCAGGAGTGAAATTCAGCAGGTTCTGAACCGGTAGCGGAAATTTTGAGTCGTTCAGAGAACCGGCAAATACCACCTCTGGCTGGCCCCAGAGTGGGGTGGGAATGGAGATTTTGCAATATCCTTCCCCTGCCACGCCCACCAAGCCACACCCACAGAACCAGTAGTTAAAAAAATGAATTTCAACACTGGCTTAAACTGAATACTTGCAAAATGGAATTGAAGTTTTTCCACCAGAGTTCTCTGCTGTAGGGGTGTCTATTACAGCAGTACCGCTGAAGGAGCAAGCTCACCTCTTGCAGCTTCTTCTGGACTTGCAGCTCCTACTGGAACAGCACATGGAGACTGGCTGGGAGGCCTTTTCCCAGCTTTGCCAGATGTGCCAGTGGTGCCCCTACTGGGGTGAGAGGATCTTGCTATAGTGACTCATACCTGTCACCAGCAGCATAGACTAATGCAGTGTGATGTTCATGGGGCTGCAGTTGATTTAGTCCATGTGCTGATTTGGAGTATGTTACACAGTGTTGTAGACCCTACACTGGCTACTAATAGGTTTCTGGGTGCAATTTAAGGTGTCAGGGTTAACCAGGATCTCTACTACGCATGCCCAAGATGGTGTCCTGTCGCGTTTGAGGAGAGCTTCGGGGAGATGATTGTCCTTCTTGGGGCTTGCAGGGGTACCCTATTCCATCGTTGGTTCCAGGTCCAGTTATGAGAACTTCCTGGGACCTCGGGGGTACCCTTGAGCTGCGATGTCCTGCCTTATAGCCGGAACATCGTGAGTGAAATGGGGCGGTTAGGGGTGAAAGGAGAATGGAGAGCGTCAGCGGCTGCCGGTGTGGGTGTGGTCAGCAGCTGGGGCGGGACGCCCGGGGTCTCTGCAGCCGGCGTGGGTATAGTCGGCGGTGGTGGCGGGACGCCCGGTCTGGGGTCTCTACAGCTGCCGCTCCCCACGCCGTGGTGTTATCCCGGTTGCTCCCCCCCTCCTCCTTGCTTATGAACATGATAAATTAGATCAGCGGGGAGGGGCTGAGGCAGCTGGCATGGATACTAACGCCAGCGGAAGATGGCTTCGGGAGTTGGTGTGGGCGCAGTTGGAGTGGGGGGGGTCCTTCGTTGTGCCCCCCCGGTATTACCGCCGTTGCCTGGGCCACCGTACTGTGCCATTGGGCCCCCCCTCCTGTGATATTATGGACTAGGTCAACGGAGTGCTGCCCTGGCGATGGATGTGAGTGCGGCTGGCGTGGGCGGAGCTTAGCTGTTGGAGTTGGAGCAACCGCCGATGCCACCACTGTCCTCGTTGCTGCCATCACTGGCCGCTTCACCACCTCGCAAGCTAGCATCTACTGTGATTTTGGACAGCTGTCCATTAGCCTTACATATTGTCCCCAACACCGACTATTTTTATGATGGACATAGCTTCCTGCTACCCCCTTGAACACTGCCGGCTGCCCCCCCCCCTGTTAACATGTCATCTCCTCGTTCCATCTCCCCATGATGTCATCCCGTTTGGTTGATGCCACACTCTCCTCTACGTTATACTGTGACAGAACTTTATTCCCTCTGGGAGCTCCCCCTTTCCTGGGGATGGCCTTCTGACCTATCAAGATGCTTCCTTAATGACGGATGTTGGGATCCCGAGAGGTGGCATGCGAAGAAGAGACTTCTTACGGGGTTTTTACAGGGGCTTTTAAACCAAATTTTAAGGAGGGGGAGGAGGGGTTGATTCGGATGGCTCAGACAGGCTTGGGGAGGAGTCTGCTAGGGCACAGGCCAGAGCTAACTAATGGGCGTGGGTTGGGAGGGCTAGGAAGGGTTGGGATTCCGGGGGAGACATTAAGCCATTCCATTGGGGGGTTCACCATCTCTACTGTAGGTGGGAGAGGCAGATATGGTGGGGGCCGAGGGCCAAATGATGTTTGGAGGACGCGGGTTTGCTGTTTAAGAGCGATCACGCGTTCCGACCCTCATCGCCCTTCTCGCACCCCCGGGTGCTCGGGATTACAGGACCCTGGTCTCCGGCTGGTGTCACTTAACGCCAGGTCCGTGGTACATAAGGCTCCCCTCATTTACGACCTCATACAAGAGGGTAGAGCAGGGACTTCCGGTTCCGGCAGCTGACGGAGACGGGCAACTCGTTGCTCGCTCCGGCTCCCCGGTGGGCTTCCCCACTTCTTGGGGGGCACAGGACGCCCCGTAGAGGCGTCCTGCCGGAGGAGCGGCATCGCGGGGGATCCCTGCATCGGCGGCGGCTGGCGGGAGGTCCCCTGCGCACTCAAGGCACCGGGGAGCAGATCGGAGGGCGCGTGGGCGCGTCTTCGCTGACAGGCTGTTCAGAGTAAAAAAAGAAAGCTGAAGGATGCGGCGGCGGAGCGGTGAGGTGTAGACTCCCTTCATTCCTATTACCAACTATAAAATCTGTCAGCTGTGCAAACTTGAACTTTTGGCTTGATTTGGAGAGGTGCGGCTGGAGGGGAGGGGGATTTCCCCCCCCCCCTTGGACAAGCGGCTGGAAACAAGTGAGCTCGCAGCCCCAAGGGAAGGAGGAGGGGGAGAGCCAAACTAAAGATGTCACACCCCTACTAAATGGATTTTCAGACTTAAACCTTTAATGTTTAAGACAATGAGATCTGGAAGCCCTGGGAACTTTGAACTTTGAAAACTTTATTTGTTGCCTCAATACCCAAAGCTGGCAGGGCAAGATGGCACACTTCCGTTGTCTTCATGAGATGTGAGACTTGACTCCACCCTTTAACTTCAGGCTTCCGGTCTTTGTCTCCGTGCTACCTGGATAATTCTCTTGTGGATTGTTTGCTTTTGAACCCCCTGGAGTGAAAAACGACTGCTCTTTTGCCAGGGTGATTAGAAAATTCCCCTGTGCCTGGACTCTCTGCCTCCTGGACTCTCTTGACTGATCCTTCTTTATACTGACTGGACTCTTTATTTTATAAACAATGGCATCTAAAAGACCACCTCCTGGAAAGTCAGGCTTTGCTGCCTCAGCCCCAACATCTGCAACCTCCAGTCCAAGCACACAATCAACGTTAATAGGCTTCAAGCAACCTAAATCTATGGACCTGGAGCTTCATCAAATGTTACAACAACTTCTACAGGGACAAGAGGAAATAAAGAGACAATTGAAGGAGATGAAAGAAGAAATTAAAGAGAACCAGGATAAAATTAATAAGAACTCACAGAGACTGGATCTTTTGGAAGATGGGGCGGCTGAGATGAAGGGAGGGATAGAGGGTGTGCAAAGGGGAAACAAAGAACTTGACACCCAACAAATGAAAATAGAGTTTGAGAGAATGGCCTTTATGGAAAAAAATAAACTACTTCTAGAAAAACCAGAAGACACTTCAGTAGAGGTACAAGACACGGGAGGGGCCGGAGCACTGCCAGCTGGGGGAGATGGGGCGACATCAAGAAAGCTCAGATCACACAAATAAGCAAGAAAATCCACGTGATATAAACTGACCGAAATTACCAATTGAATTTACCACACTGACTATATGCTATTATGTAATATTTGAATTTTATGCAAATGTATATTATGAGTTTGGAGGGGGGGGTGCACCTACCACATTTCGCAGCTGCCAAAATTTGTAACCTTTCCCTTTTCCCTATGTAAAACATTAAAAAACCAATAAAAAACTTTATTTTAAAAAAAAAAGAGGGTAGAGCAGACCTGGCGTGCATTACGGAGACCTGGTTGGGCCATGAGGGGTGTGTGCCCCTTAGCGAACTATGCCCACCAGGCTTCCAGGCGTTTCACCAGCCGAGAGCCCAGGGCAGGGGCCGGGGGGGGGGGTGGCGGCGGTGGTTATTAGGGAAAGTCTCAGACCTCAGGAGGTCACTGTGCCTCAGATAGGCGGGTGTGAGTCCCTCTTTGTGAAGTGGGGCCTTGGAGCTCAGGTGGGCCTTTTTGTTACGTACCTGTCTCCCTGCTACGTTTCATCGGCCCTGCCTGAGCTGCTGTATGTCTTAGCTGGATTGGCGGTTGATTTCCCCAGGCTCATGGTCCTGGGGGATTTCAATCTGCCTTCCATTGGCGAGACATCCGAGTCAGCTCGGGAGTTCATGGCTTCCATGACAGCTATGGATCTAACTCAGTTAATTCAAGACCCCACCCATAATGGGGGACACACGCTCGACCTGATTTTTGTCTCTGGGCAGTGGATAGATGATCTAGATTTAGGGGATATTTCTATTCAACCCTTGTCATGGTCTGATCATTTCCTCATCAGGCTTGACTTCCATACCGCTACCCCTTGCTGCAGGGAGGCGGAACCGACTAGATGGTTCCGCCCCAGGCACCTGATGGACCCCGAAAGGTTCCTGATGGAGCTTGGGACTTTTCCTGAATCCCTTGCTCACAACTCGACCGAATCCCTAGTGGAAGCCTGGGATAGGGCTGCCGCTGGGGCTTTGGATCGTGTTGTGCCTTTGCGGCATTTGACCCGGTGTCGATCCCGGGTGGATCCCTGGTTTACCGAGGAGCTCCGGGAGATGAAATGCCGGAAAAGACGCCTAGAGAGTGGCTGGAGGGCCAGCCGCACCGAATCTGATCGAACACTAGTAAGAATTCATATTAAATCCTACTTAGTGGCGATAGAAGCGGCAAAACGGCAATATTTTTCCGCTATTATCGCGTCTGCAGATAACCGCCCAGCCGCCCTGTTTAGGGTGACCAGCTCCTTACTTAACCAAGGAACTGGGGAAGACCCCTTGCAGGGTAGGACTGAAGAATTTGTTCAGTATCTGCAGGATAAAATCGCTCAGATCCGGACAGGCTTGGACTCTGACTGGGTAGATTCGGGTGAGCCAACGGGGATGAATCTTGAGGAGACAATCTGTGATGGGTTTGACCCTGTGACCCCCGAAGGCATGGACAGGATTATGGGGAGACTGAGTGCTGCCACTTGTGTGCTGGACCCGTGTCCCTCTTGGTTAGTTTCGGCTTTCCGGGAGGTGACACGAGGCTGGCTCCAGGCGATTACCAATGCTTCATTGAGAGAGGGGTTCTTTCCCACCGCCTTGAAGGAGGCGGTGGTGAGGCCCCTCCTTAAGAAGCCTTCTCTGGACCCAGCTTCTTTAGCCAACTATCGGCCGGTCTCCAACCTTCGCTTTGTAGCAAAGGTTGTCGAGAGAGTAGTAGCACGTCAGCTTCCCCAGTACCTGGATGAAGCTGTCTACCTGGATCCGTTTCAGTCGGGTTTCAGGCCCAGGTACAGCACGGAGACGGCATTGGTCGCGTTGGTCGATGATCTCTGGCGGGCCTGGGACAGGGGCTGCTCCTCTGTCCTGGTCCTATTAGACCTCTCGGCGGCTTTCGATACCATCGACCATGGTATCCTACTGCGACGACTCGGGGGGTTGGGAGTGGTTCTCCTCCTACCTGTCGGATCGGTCGCAGTTTGTGTTGACTGGAGGGCAGAGATCGACCCCCAGGCGTGTCACTTGTGGGGTGCCCCAGGGGTCGGTTCTCTCACCCCTCCTGTTCAACATATACATGAAACCGCTGGGCGAGATCATCCGTGGTTTTGGGGTACGGTATCATCAATATGCTGATGATACCCAACTTTTCATCTCTACCCCAAACCACCCAAACGATGCCCTCGACGTGATGTCCCGATGCCTGGAGGCTGTGCGAATCTGGATGGGGAGGAACAGGCTCAAGCTCAATCCCTCCAAGACTGAGTGGCTGTGGCTTCCGTCATCCCGATTTGTACATCTTGTTCCATCTTTGACGATAGGGGGAGAAATTTTAGCCCCCTCAGAGAACGCTCGCAATCTGGGAGTCCTCCTGGATACGCGGCTTAGTTTAGAAGAACACCTGATGGCCGTGACCAGGGGGGCCTTTTACCAGGTTCACGTGGTACGTCAGTTGCGCCCCTTCCTGGATTGGGTTGCTCTGTGCACAGTCACTCATGCCCTCGTCCTTTCTCGCCTGGACTACTGCAACGCTCTCTACATGGGGCTGCCCTTGAACAGCACCCGGAGGCTTCAGCTGGTCCAGAATGCGGCTGCACGGGTTGTCATGGGGGTACCTAGGTGCTCCCATGTTACACCCCTTTTAGGCGGCCTGCACTGGTTGCCGGTTGTTTTCAGGGTGCGATTCAAGGTATTAATTATGACCTTTAAATTATGTACCTGCGAGACCACCTACTGTATATACAACACAAACATATATATATGTATGTATGTATGTATGTATGTATGTATGTATGTATGTATTGTGTTACAACCCCTAGTATGCCCAAATATAGGAGGGAGCTCACTACTCCCCCTTTCTGTCCTTCGGCTATATATATGTGTGTGTTGTATTTGTGCTGATAAATAAATAAAGGGAGACTAGTATGGATCCATTTCAAGCTATTTAGCTCTCATCAGCTAGCCATACCCTTACTGGGATTCGAACCAGGGCTGTATTGCATATTAGGCCGATGTAATTGCCACTAAGCCACAGGCTCTCCTCCTTTATCAGCTAAGCCAGGGAAATAGGTATGTATTTGTGTTACAAATACAACACAAATATAAAAAGGCAACATTAAAAATAAAAATATGGGTTTCTGTCTGGATGGTTTTCTGTGATGAGCCGAATGACAGAAAGAGGGAGTAGTGAGCTCCCTCCCATATTTGGGCATACCAGGGGTTGTAACACAAATACATATATATATATATATATATATATATATATATATATATATATATATATATATATATATATGTGTGTGTGTGTGTGTGTGTGTGTGTGTGTGTGTGTGTGTGTGTGTGTGTGTGTGTGTGTGTGTGTGTGTGTTTTCGTATATATTTGTTTTCATAGATTTTCACGGGTACAGGTATGCAGGTCTTGGCGTATTCGGGTCTTTTCCCGTGTAAGATTGAGAGTATCTTGGCAACGTTTCGACAAGGTCCCACTCGCCATCTTCAGGCTGGTGCCTTCGGCTTCGTGCTTCTGCGAGCAAAGCGTGATTGGAGCTGCCGTCTTTCTATAAATATTGGTGGGAGTGTGTGGACTGCTGGCTTTGTTGCTGTAAGCAGATTGGTTGACTGTGTTGTAACATCTTGATTAGTTGATGGAGTTGATGTTTGCAGACTAGTCAGCTGTTTCGTAACATCCTGTGTGGCTGAGGTACTGGCTGTGTGCCTATTGTTCTTTTGTGTTGTAACGACCTGGGCAATGGGCTGTGTGATGACATCCTGAGCTCTATTGTAGTGATATCCTGAGTCCTGTGCTGCAACCTCCTGGGGGGTTCGCTGCGTTGTAACATCCTGAGCCTTTGCGTTGTAACCTCCTGAGTTCTGTGATGTAATGTCCTGAGCAGATGGCTGTGGTGTAACATCCCAGGCTTTGGTTTGGCTCCGAGTTTGCGGTCTGGCCATGTGTTCATGGCGTGTGTAAGTTTGCTTTGTGTGGAGGTCAGAGGGGAGTGCAGCAGTTGGTGATGCCACCGTGGTTTGGCTTCTGGAAGGTGGTTGCATTTGGTCTATGGGATGGGTTTGGGTTTGAGTCTGGTGAGGGTGATTGGTGGTTGCGTCCTGTGTTTTTCTGGGTCCGGTGTTGGTTTTTGTGGCTGGGACTCGTTTGTTGAATAGGGCTAGTGACGATACCTCCCGCCTACCAGACATCTGGAAATTGTTTTTCTTTGGAATCCGTTGGAGATTAATACGTTTGTATAATACACAAACGTATTAATCTCCAATGGATTCCAAAGAAAAACAATTTAATTTAAAGTGTGGAAGAAAAGGTGCACAAGCAGCAGGGATGACCGCAGCCTGGAGAGGATTATCAGGAAAAGGCCATTCAAAAGTGTTGGGGAGTTTCACAAGGAGTGGACTGAGGCTGGAGTCAGTGCATCAAGAGCCACCACACACAGACGGATCCTGGACATGGGCTTCAAATGTCGTATTCCTCTTGTCAAGCCGCTCCTGAACAACAAACAATGTCAGAAGCGTCTTACCTGGGCTAAAGAAAAACAGACCTGGTCTGTTGCTCAGTGGTCCAAAGTCCTCTTTTCTGATGAGAGCAACTTTTGTATCTCATTTGGAAACCAAGGACCCAGAGTATGGAGGAAGAATGGAGAGGCACACACTGCAAGATGCTTGAAGTCCAGTGTGAAGTTTCCACAGTCTGTGTTGATTTGGGGAGCCATGTCATCTGCTGGTGTTGGTCCACTGTGCTTCATTAAGTCCAGGGTCAACGCAGCTGTCTACCAGGAGATTTTGGAGCACTTCATGCTTCCTTCCGCAGACGAGCTTTATGGGGATGCTGACTTCATTTTCCAGCAGGACTTGGAACCTGCCCACACTGCAAAAAGCACCAAAACCTGGTTCAATGACCATGGGATTACTGTGCTTGATTGGCCAGCAAACTCACCTGACCTGAACCCCGTAGAGAATCTATGGGCATTGCCAAGAGAAATATGAGAGACATGAGACCGAACAATGCAGAAGAGCTGAAGGCCGCAATTGAAGCATCCTGGTCTTCCATAACACCTCAGCAATGCCACAGGCTGAGAGCTTCCATGCCACGCCACATTGAGGCAGTAATTGCTTCAAAAGGGGCCCAAACCAAGTACTGAGTACATATGCATGCTTATACTTTTCAGAGGTCCGATATTGTTCTATGTACAATCCTTGTTTTATTGATTGCATGTAATATTCTAATTTTCTGAGATTGTGGATTTGGGGTTTTCATGAGCTGTAAGCCATAATCATCACAATTATGACAAATCACAGCTTGAACTATCTTGCTTTGCATGTAATGAGTCTATCTCATATATTAGTTTCACCTTTTAAGTTGCATTACTGAAATAAATGAACTTTTGCACGATATTCTAATTTTTTGAGTTTCACCTGTAAGACTCAAGCCTATGCCGATGACTTAATATTTGTTTTAGAAGATCCACTAGAATCCAGTCTGAAATTAATTCAAAAATTAGAAGTATATGGCGAAGTGGCAGGATTTAAAATTAATAAAAGCAAAACAAAAATGATAACTTAAGAATATGACAAAAAAGCAAGAAGAGGAATTGGAATTAGTAACTAAAATGCAAATAACTAAGAAAGTGAAATTCTTGGGGATCTGGGTGTCGACAAAATGTTCTACTATTAAAGACGACAATTGTAATAAACTGGTGACACAAATAAAGAAAGATTTAGAAAGCTGGAAAAATATTCAACTATCACTAATGGGACATATAGCCACAGTTAAAATGAATATTTTACTAAGAATTTTATTTTTGTTGCAAGCCGCACCTATTAATCTGGGTAAAACTTTCTTTCAGGAATTAAACAAACTAACTGCTAGGTTCATCTGGCAAGGACGAAAAGCGAGGATTAAACTAAAGTCAATGCAAGATAGCAAGGAGAGAGGAGGCTTAGCATTACCAAATTGGGAGTTATACGCATTAGCAGTAACAACAACATGGGTGAAGGACTGGATAGAGTTAACGAATAAAAGAATCTTTGACCTAAAAAGCTATGAATGGAAACTTTCCAAATGACTGTTCTCCGATCCCTGGGGAGGGCTGAGCCAAAATGGCATTTCTTCCCCCGTTTCTGTTGTCGTTACAAATGAACTGTCGTCTCTGAAAAACTTTTTGGGCTGGAATTATAAAACCCGGGTGAACCCTAGAGGAATCTCCTTGTACAACTCTACCTTGGATTGGGAAAAATTGATCTTAACCAGAGGGGAGCCGTATTGAAGATCGATATCCCACACTGGACTTTGCCTGTCTCTTAGGCCCCCCCTGACGGCGCACTCCTACAGACACCATCTTTTCTGCTTAGACCTATAACTTTTTTTGAACTTTGAAATGCCTGCAAAAAAGCCTCCACCCAAACCAGCCTCGGCTCCATCTTCTGCTGTTTCAAGCCCGGTTCCCCCGCAAACGCAATTAACCTCTTTTTTGCAACCCAAAGCTCCCGAGGGGGAACAGCAGTCTCAAGAAACGTTCCACCAAATGTTTCAGACACTCTTAAAGGGACAGGACGAAATAAAAAAGCAGCTGGCAGACTTAAAGGAAGAACTCAGACAGAATCAACAACAGACTTTACAAAATAGTCAAAAAATAAATGCTCTGGAGGAGGGTGCTGTGGGGGTGGGAGAAGAGATGAAGGCTTTACAAAAAAAAAATGTTGGGTTTGAGAGCTAAATGGAAAGAATGGAATTTGAAAGGATGTCTTTTTTTCTTAGATTTCAAAATATACCTGAAACAGAGGGTGAAGACTTAAGAGAGACTATGATAACAATGTTAGCAGATTATATTAAAAGAGATAAACAGCAGCTAGGGTGGGATATTGACCTGATATATAGAATCAATTCAGCATATGCTAGAATACACAATGTTCCAAGGGAGGTACATGTTAAGTTTTTTAGAAAGACTACAAGAGATGAGATCCTAGGAGTTCAAAGGGGGGAACCTCTAAGATATAAGGACAAAGAAATAACCATTCTGAAACAGATACCAAAAAGAATAAGAGATAAGAGGAAGAAATTCTTCTTTCTAACTAAAAAGCTATATGAAAAAAATATCTGGTTTCGGTGGTTAATTCCAGAAGGCTTGTTGATTTTTTGGGAGGGGGGTAGAGTGAGAATTAACACAGTGGTGGAGGCAGAAGCCTTCATGGGAAAACATAAGGACCTCCTAGGTGAAACAAGAGACGGCACACAAGACATGAAGCGGGGAGGAGCCTTGGCTCAGCCAACAGACAGGGGAGAGGAGACAGCAATGAAACTTAGGTCACAGAAATGAATTAAAAACATATCGTAATTGCTAATATAACGAAATGTAGAAGTGATATAAAGTATGGTTGAAGATGTCAAAGAATTGAGTAAAATAACTGCTAATATGAACGTAACAATGATATTTTGATATATATAAAATATGAAAGAGATGCAAGATTCCGGGGAAGTACCACCTTCCGTATGATGTAGCTGTCAAAAAAAATTTCCCACACTTATGTACCCTTTTCCCCAAAATATTTGAAAAAAACCAATAAAACTTGTTATAAAAAAGAATAAAAGAATCTTGACTTTAGAAGGCCATGATCTGCAAGCAGGTTGGCATATGTTCCTATGGGGTGATAAAAGTAAAATGCACAAATACTTTCAAAAACATCTAATTAGAAATGCGTTATTGCAAAACTGGTTCAAAATTTTAAAAAACCACTATGTGAAAATCCCGAATTGGCTATCCCCGACAGAAAGGACGACGCACCCAAATTTTACAGATATTAATAAAGTGTTAAGATACAGAGACTTAATTAACGGACAGGGAAAGTTAAAAACAATAGAAGAATTAGCAGAACAAAGCATGAAATTTGACTGGCTAACCTAATTGCAAATCAAAACTAAACATAATAATGATACTAAATTATACAGCATCGAAATGGAACCACACGAATTAGATAAAATAATCCAAAGCTCAGAAAGAAAGATGATAGGGAGAATATATAAATTTCTTCTGAAGTATAAAATGGAAGAAGAAATTGTGAAAGAACAAATGGTAAAATGGACACAAAACTTTGGCTACAATATTGAATTAGATAAATGGGAAAAATTTGGGGGAACAAATTTAAAAATGACACTATTGGTTGCATACAAGGAAAACCAGTACAAAATGTTTTACAGATGGCACCTGGCACCAGTAAGGCTAGCAAAAATCTTAGCAAATACCTCCCCAAAATGTTGGAAATGTGAATCAACACATGGAACTTATTATCACGTATGGTGGACTTGTGAGGAGGCTAAAAAGTATTGGAAAAGGATTAAAAATTGGCTAGAGTCAATAACAGGAGTCAAAATAGATTGGAAACCAGAAGTTTTTCTACTAGGAATAATGACTGCGAAATATAAAAAAGAAATCCAGTATTTAATTTTACATATAATTATGGCGGCGAGGATTGCCTTTGCTCAGAAATGGAAAAATAAATTAATACCAAGTGAACATGAAATAATAAGAAAGGTTATGGACTGTGCCGAAATGGACAAATTAACAAAAGAAATCCAGGGAAAAGAAGAAACAGAATATTACCAGATATGGGAAAAATGGTATAGGTGGATGGAGGAAAGAAACAAGGATCAATGAAAGAAGTCAATAAAGTCCAAAAATAGAAGTTTAAATTTATTAGAGGTAATTACTCAATATAGCAAAAAAATGAGTAAAATAAGAGGGTTAAAAATGGTGAAACGCAAATGAAATATACTAGAAGGGGAAATAACATAAGGAGAATTGTATCGATTTGAAATTGCTATTAGAAAGAACAGGAATTTCCTGTTTGTACTGTATTGTATAAACGTAGTATACGTCTACGTTTTGTGTGTGTGTATTTTGTATGTTTGTGTGTGTGTGTGTGTATATATATATATATGTGTGTGTGTGTGTGTGTGTGTGTGTGTGTGACCTTCCTCCCATATTTAGTCATACCAGGGGTTGTAACATAAATACATACCTATTTCCCTGGCTCAACTGATAAGGAAGAGAACCCGTGGCTTAGTGGTTAAGACTCCTGCCTAAGATATATACAGCCCGGGTTCTAATCCCAGTAAGGGTATGGCTAGCTGATGAGAGCTAATTAGCTCGAAATAGATCTATCCTAGTCTCCCTTTATTTATTTATCAGTACAATTACAACACAAATATAAAAAGGCAACAGTAAAAATAAAAATATGGTTTTCTGCCTGCATGGTCTTTGTGATAAGCCGAAGGACAGAAAGAGGGAGTAGTGACCTTCCTCCCATATTTAGTCATACCAGGGGTTGTAACATAAATACATACCTATTTCCCTGGCTCAACTGATAAGGAAGAGAACCCGTGGCTTAGTGGTTAAGACTCCTGCCTAAGATATATACAGCCCGGGTTCTAATCCCAGTAAGGGTATGGCTAGCTGATGAGAGCTAATTAGCTCGAAATAGATCTATCCTAGTCTCCCTTTATTTATTTATCAGTACAATTACAACATATATATATATATATATATATATATATATATATATATGTATATGTATATGTATATGTATATGTATATGTATATGTATATGTATATGTATATGTATATGTATATGTATATGTATATGTATATGTATATGTATATGTATATGTATATGTATATGTATATGTATATGTATATGTATATGGAATGACCTCCCCCCGGATATTAGGATTACCACCGACCTCCGCTCCTTCCGTTCAAAACTCAAGACCCACCTTTTTCAACTAGCAGGCCTGGCTCAACCATAGTTCCATATTACCCCTCCTGGCAATTTTTAAACTTGTAATCTCCATTGGGGTATTTAATTTTAACTTATTTTAATATTTCTATGTTATTATAATGATTGTATTGTGTTTTTATACCTCCTCCGTACAATGTGTAATTTTATAATATGTGTTTTTATTTATTGTACGCCGCCCCGAGTCCCTTTGGGGAGAGGGAGCGGCTAACAAATTCAATAAATAAATAAAAAATAAATATGTATTTGTGTTACAACCCCTGGTATGCCCAAATATGGGAGGAAGCTCACTACTTCCTCTTTCTGTCCTTCGGCTCATCACAGAAAACCATCCAGGCAGAAAACCATATTTTTATTTTTAATGTTGCCTTTTTATATATGTGTTGTATTTGTGCTGATAAATAAATAAAGGGAGACTAGTATAGATCCATTTCAAGCTATTTAGCTCTCATCAGCTAGCCATACCCTTACTAGGATTCGAACCTGGGCTGTATTACATATTAGGCAGGAGTCTTAGCCACTAAGCCACAGGCTCTCCTCCTTTATCAGCTGAGCCAGGGAAATAGGTATGTATTGAATCAGTTGCCGAGCATCCAAAATTTGATCACATGACTCTGGGGATGCTGCAATGGTCATAAAATGGTCATAACTCACTTTTTTCAGTGCTGTTGTAACTTTGAACGATCACTAAATGAACTGTTGTAACTCGAGGTCTACCTGTATGTTGTCTCCCTGGAGCAAAAATCAAAGATATAACTGAGAACCTTACCAAAATAATCAACCCCTGGATTACTACCCCTTTCTTCTCCTACACGTGGGGACAATTGACACAACAATGAATCTAAAAACAATAACAAAAGATTATGAACAGCTATGAGGGAGCAAAGGATTTTAGAAACGAACCACTGGCTTAAAAACTGATGTCACGAGAATTTTGGTTTTCTACACCATGATCTGCATTGCCTACATGAAGGGCTCTGGCAAGGGATGGACTGCACCTCACAAGAACTGGAAAGAATATATTGGGAAAACAACTGGCTCATCTTATCAGAAGGGGTTTAAACTAAAATTGAGGGGGGAGGGTGGCCAATCTTCATGACCTTTAGAACATAATTCCAAGCAAAAACCACTAGATAACCAATCATATAAGGAGGTAGGGAGTAAAGAGATAGAAGAAAAGTTCAGATGCAACGTTTGATGCACAAGGACTATCTTAGCTTTGTTGTTGTTGTTGTTTTCAAAGATCTTGCTCAATTGAAACAGCATGATAAGGTAAAGATCCAGCAGACAGACACAACCAGTATTTTTGACCCAGGGCAGGATCAGACTGTTTGATTAAGCTTTGACCTAACTCCAGCACTCTTTATAGTCCCTTTTTCTCAATTGTTGCAGGGGTCTGTTTTCCCTATGCTTTGCCCTTTTTCTTACAGGGTTTGTCAAATAATTGACTTTTGGTGTTGGGATTGGCTTACGGTTCTGTCCCCAAGCATAAATGATGCATCGTTGGCGGAAGCAGACCTGTACCACATCCTGTAACTTGATTCCACCCTGTTCTTCAGGATTTATAGCATCCACGGATCTTTCTTCAAGAGCAAGGGGGGTTGCTCGGGTATTTTCGCAACATTCAAGACGTTATCACTTAACAAGCTCATGGCCAATAACAGCCAGAGCCACAAAAGGCTCATAATTGTCCCTCACACAAAACTTCTCCTAACGCAATTCTTTTATCCTACTGAATCACCGCATCAGGGAGGGGTTATATATAGTTTAACGAATGGCAATATCAGCTTTGGGCAATCCACAAAACCAAATCTTATTTGCTAAACATATCACCCACAATCCAAAAACTCCTATTATACTGCAAAGAACCCATTCCCACGGTTCCTCAAACATAAGTGTCATCAGATGATTCGTTTTCCTCTTGATTACAATTAATGATCTTAGCCTCAGTACCTGTCTTCCTCTGGAGGGGACAATTCCTGAGGGATGAATATGCAATACAACAAATAAGTACATTCACTAAAGCGAGAGATAGTACAGTTATGACTATGAATACTTGGCTTGCCATTTCCTGACAGGTGCTCACACTTTCTAATACATCTTATATCTAATAAATGAAACGTTGTCTTCCTCCTCCAAATCTTCAGCCATACGTCGAGAAGTCAGCTTCCAAGTGTGACTTCAGTAGGGCCTCTTCTGCCCCGTAATTCTGCCCATTGCCAGGCAGTTTTTAGGGGGCGTTTCTTTAAGCATATCACTAGAGGATGGGCTTCTTCCTGGTCTGCCTCCCAATACTCATCAGCAGCTGGCTTAACTCGAGTCCAGTGAATCCAAATCCAACACTTTTACTGCAAGTGGAGAACACATGACCACAGTATATGGGCCCTTCCATCTAGGTTTCAAATTCTTCCCTTTCCATTGTTTTACCACACTCTGTCCCCCATCTGAATATTATGACTGGAAGTTGTTAAAAATGGTGGGGGTAAGGGAGACACAATACTGTTGGATTTCTTGTATTTATTTATTCAATTATCCCACCATTTGATTCACCCATGAGGACCCCAGCTGTCCTAGGTCCCTTATATGATTTTTCAAATTATGTCTTGTAACCGGTGGCCATCCAAACATCATTTCAAAAGAAGATAATTTAAGTTCTTTACATGGAGTACATCTCACAGACCAGAGAGCTAAGGGTAGGCATCTATCCATTTAAAGTGGGTTTCAAAACACACCTTATCTTTTCCTTAACAGTGCGATTCACACATTTGCTTAATTTCTTTCCTGAGGCCTCTTTCCCTATAATCAGCAGTATAAAAATGCAAAGTAAGGAAGGCATACAGAGTCAGTTCAGATGTTCATCCTTTCATTCTTTGTCCTCTCTAATGCACGGATTATAGCCCATAATTCTGCTACTTGGGCAAGAGAGACTACTGTATAGCCTGCATAATGTTCTCCCATAGTAATGAAGCTTGATCCATCAGTGAACAAGTTATAGTCTGCATATTTCAACGGCAGGTCAGTTAAGTCTGGTCTGCATGAAAACTGATTCTCAATGATTCTCATACAATTATACTCAATTTCGGGTCCTGGTATTGGCAAAAGGGTGGCAGGGTTTAGGGCATTTGTTTGCTTCAAGGTCACTTGTGGATTTTGAGTCAGGAGTGCCTGATATTTGTAAATGTCCCTTCATTTCTAAAATTCCTTGAATTGCATGGCTAGTGTAGATATTGGTAGGCTGTCTAAAAGTTAATTTATTAGCTTCCTCCATTAGGAGAGCCGTGGCGGCTAGAATTTTAGGCAATGTGGCCAGCCTTTTGCAACAGTCCAGTTGTTTAGATAGATAAGCCACAGGTTGTTGCCAACTTCCTTTTTCTTATCAGAGCCTGAGATAATTCTGACTTTAGGGCTTTGTACACCTGTTTCTGCTTTAAACCTCAAGCAAGGGTTCTTATTCTTTTTTTTCCACCCCCCTTCGTAGATGCGTAAGGAGGTTTGGCTAGAAGCGCGAAATTTGAAATCCTCATTCTGCAATATCCTGCTGCATCTAAGAATTCTCGCAACTCTTTCCTGTTCATGGGTTCGCAATTTGGCATACAGCTTCTTTTCACTCACATCCTATTACTCTTAAGTATTTAACTTGGGGCTTTTTGTCCCTGCCTTCCAGCTTTTTGCCTTGGGGCACGGTGTCCCTTGTCCATTAACAGATGAAGCAATTGATTGATTGGTATTTTTTTTTCAAAAAATCTCCTTCGTCTGTTCGGTTACTGGGATATTATCTACATATTGGAGTAGCACATTTCCATCTTCGCAAGGCTGGAAATTTTCTAGGTCTGAGGCAAAGGCTTCACCAAAAAGGTAGGTGAATTTTTAAATCCTTGGAGAAACCTAGTCCAAGCAAACAGCCTCTTTTGACCCGTTACGGGGGTTTTCCTACTCAAAAGCAAACAGTTTTTAGTTGTCTCTATGTATTTGAGATGGTGAAGAAGGAATAGGCAAACAGGCATGGCTAGAGGCTTCACTTGTATAATTATTGGTGCATGATGATACGCATGGCCTGGTGGATTCTTGAACCACCATTGCCATATCTCATCTGGGGGAGTGCCTCATCATTAGAGCCATTTTATCTTCCTCAAAGGACAGTGTAGCTCCCATTTTGCCTAGGATGTCACGACCCAAAAGAGGAACTGAGCATTCAAGCATGTCTTGGGACATTCTTGTAGCCAGTGGCTTTTTTTTTCCTTACACCAATTACATTGACCTCTGCTTTGGGCTTTGGAATTATTTGACAATGCAACTGTCAGCAATTCAGCTTTACTTTGCATCCTGTCATCTCTCTTTCTTTCGTCTACTTTTCACAAAGACCTTTCATGCAATTTCCATTTTATTCAATCCACACAGACCTACATGCACAAATACCCTGAAACAACACTTTCAGACCTGGGGGAGGTTCCGTCCCTTTAAATCTCCAATTTTCTTTCCTTGGGAAACATGTGGGTCATTCTCCAAGCATGGGAAAACTTAGAGAGCAGTTTAAATCCTCACTACACTACCGTTCCCCACAACTTCAAGTCCAAGCTGAGAAGCTTACTTATTTTGCCCACTGGTCAAACATATCAAAATCAATTGAACGCCATTGAATTCTACATGTTATTAGTATAGATACACACCTAAGAATTACATCAAATTAATCAAGTCCAATTACCTAGATCTTCCTATTCAATAGGCTTTACCTTTTTATGACCTGCTAAATTTCTTACTTTTGCTCGAAGTTATGCCCGTTGTTCTATCTCCTTAAGCACTAGATTGTTAATACCTGTCTCTGCCCTGGTGTTGCGTTTCTAATTTGGATCTCTAATTTTTAAAGATCCAAACCTTTCTTAACCTCCCAGCAGCGCTGGCATATTTTTAAAGATCAAGATGTATAGAGACAATGTATAGAGATGTTTGTCCACACATTGTTTGCATTCGGCCAGGGTTCTAGGTTGGATCTCCCAGCAGCGCTGGCATATTTTTAAAGATCCAGATATATGGAGACTTTCATTAACACATCGTTTGCATCTTGATTCATCTGATGGTGGCCAGAATCTGAGGCCCTATTCAAAGGCACCCCAAACCTTGGCACAATGTCTTTTAGTACACACAAAACCAAGAGATCTCTAAGTCTCACTTTCTGGGAAAATTGTGGGGACATCTATTTGCCACACAGCACCTGGGAGCCCTGTAGAAGGACTTCCAAAGGAAGTTTCCATCCTGTCTTTGGGTTGTTTTGTCACAACAGAGACAGGCTGCAGCAACCTGATTAACCTCAGCATGTGTGCCTCTAACTACCAATCCCCGCAAACAACCTCCTCGACAATTCTTCCGGCAGGTCCCCTTGCCTCCCACTCTAAGAGCCTTGGTGAGAAAAAAATGTGTTTCCTTTTGCCTTTTGAAGTTCCTTCTTCTCTGAGGTTTTGAGCCCTTGTATGCTCATTCCACAAGTTCAGAGATGCCTTTCCTGGCCCCCCTTTTTTCCCTAATGTCATCTGCAGAGTGACCAATGAAGATACAATACAATACAATTGCAGAGTTGGAAGGGACCTTGGAGGTCTTCTAGTCCAACCCCCTGCCCAGGCAGGAAACCCTATACCATTTCAGACAAATGGCTATCCAATATCTTCTTAAAGACTTCCAGTGTTGGGGCATTCACAACCTCTGGAGGCAAGCTGTTCCACTGATTAATTGTTCTAACTGTCAGGAAGTTTCTCCTCAGTTCTAAGTTGCTTCTCTCCTTGATTAGTTTCCACCCATTGCTTCTTGTTCTACCCTCAGGTGCCTTGGAGAATAGTTTTTTGACTCCCTCTTCTTTGTTGCTCTTTTCTGCACTCTTTCTAGAGTCTCCACATCTTTTCTACATCGTGGTGACCAAAACTGAATGCAGTATTCCAAGTGTGGCCTTACCAAGGCCTTATAAAGTGGTATTAGCACTTCACGTGATCTTGATTCTATCCCTCTGTTGTGCAGCCTAGAAATGTGTTGGCTTTTTTGGCAGCTGCTGCACACTGCTGGCTCATATTTAAATGGTTGTCCACTAGGACTCCAAGATTCCTTTCATAGTTACTACTGTTGAGCGAGGTACCACCTATACTGTACCTGTGCATTTCATTTTTGTTGCCTAAATGTAGAATCTTACTCTTTTCACCATTGAATTTCATTTTATTAGATAGTGCCCAATATTCAAGTTTGTCAAGATCCTTCTGTATCGGACTTCCCGTTCCGGCTGCGGTTCGTGACGGGCATGCCTTGCTCGCCCCGCGCGCTCCTGGTGGGCTCCCCCTTGATCAGGGGGGCACAGGAAGCCTCGTAGGGGCTCCTGCCGAGGGGGTGGCTTAGCGGGGGAACCCCTGTGTCGTCGTCGGCGGCCGGGGGGAGGGCTCCCCGCATCGCCCTAGGCATCAGGAGGCAAAAGGGGAGGCGCTTTTGCGTCTTCGCATTGAGGCAGCTGGGCGAAACTGACAATTTGAAGGACGCAGTTACAATGCGGTGAGATGGAGATTTCCCCCGTTCCCTTTTATGACTGAAGGAAAAACAAAAAGACTGTCAGCTCTTTAGAAAAAACTTTCAACCCGTTCCTGGGAAGTGTGACGGGAGGGAGAGGGATTTCCCCCCCCCCCTTGGATAAGCGGCTTTAAACTGCTCTCTGCCCCCAGAGGAGGAGGAGGGGGGGAGCTTTGGAATGAAGTCACGCTCATAACAAACAGCAGATTTATTTTACTGCAATTGTGAAAATGAGGTGATGATCTGTTTCTTTTTGAAAACTTTGAAAACTTTTGGTTTGTTGCCTTCTGATCCCGGAGCTGGCAGGGCAAGATGGCACACTTCCGTTGTCTTCATGTACTTTGAAATTTGACTCCACCCACAGAAACTGCTGGCATTTTGTCTTTGTCTCCGTGACACTCAGAGATATCTCTTGTTATACTTTATCCTGGACTTGGAACAATGGACTTTATTGCCTGGACTTAGAATTGAGAAAAGGTCTCTAACTGTCTGGACTCCCTGCCTCGTAATCTCTCTCGGCTATCCACCTTTACAACTGTTTCTTCTCTGTACTGACACAGTCACTTCTGAGCTCTTCTTACTACAATGCCACCCAAAAGACCACCACCGGGGAAACCGGGTTTTGCTGGCTCTGCCCCAGCATCTTCAACATCCAGCCCCAGTGGACAACAGACACTAACATCTTTGTTCCAGCCTAAGCCCCCGGAGGTGGACTTTCAACAGATGTTTCAACAACTCTTAAAGGGGCAGGAGGACTTGAAAAACCAATTGAAAGAAATGAACGAACAGCTCAGAGAGAACCAAAACCGAACAATTCAAAATTCACAGAGACTGGAACTTTTGGAGGAGGGGATGGCTGAGATGAGGGGGGAGGTGAAGGGGGTCCAGAGAGGAAACCAAGAACTTGAGAACCATCAGATAAAAATGGAATTTGAAAGGATGTCTTTTTTCCTTAGATTTCAAAATGTAATTGAGGCTGATGATGAAGACCTGAGGGATATTATGACAAATTTACTGGCTGAATATATAAAAAAAGACAGACAACAGTTGGGGTGGGATATTGACCTGGTCTATAGAGTAAACTCAGCATATGCCAGAACACATAACGTTCCAAGGGAGGTCCACATTAAATTTCTCAGAAAGACTACAAGAGATGAGATTCTGAGTGCACAAAGGGGGCAAGCATTAAAATACAAGGATAGAGAAATAGCCATTCTGAAACAAATCCCAAAGAAAGTTAGAGATAAAAGAAAAAATTATTCGCTTCTAGCGAAGAAATTATACTAGAAAGGGGTGTGGTTCAGATGGCTTATGCCAGAAGGTATGCTAATATTCTGGGAGGACACGAGAGTTAGAATCAACACAACTATGGAGGCTGAGGCCTTCATGGAAAAAAACAAAGTCCTCCTAGATAAACCTGATGACACTACACGGGACATACAGGACACGGGAGGTGCCGGAGCCCTGCTGGAGGGGGGAGAAGAGGCAACATCGAGAAAATTCAGATCACAAAAATGAACTAGAAAATCTGTTTGACATAAAATGATTGAAATTATTTGAAGATAAAAGGTTATATGCTGACAAAATACTATTAAGTAGCAACAATTTAATGTATTAATAAATGAAAGTTATGAGAATGGGGGGGAGGGCCATTTCCTGCATAATGTAACTGTCAAAATTTGTAACTTTACCCACCATCCCTTTTCCTGATTATTTTTCTTAAAACCAATAAATTTTTTTTTTAAAAAAAAAGATCCTTCTGTATCTTTAGCCTATCTTCTGGAGATCATATTGACCATTCTCTTATTTTCTTCAACCTCAGGATCTAATGTGGTATATTGCCTAAAGGTTTGATAAATGCATTCTAGGAATTCCCCTGGATTTTCATCCTGTTTCTGTTGAATTTAATAGACCTTCCCTAAATTCTTAACTTTTGTTTGAATCCTAACAAAACTAAGGTCCAATAGTTTTATAGCTGAATGTACTAGGTTCCTAATCTGGTTCCTTCAGTAACCATGTCGTGTCTGGCTTTTTTTTTTTACATGATCCTTCTGCAAAGGCTTATTCAGGGTTACCTTTACCAGGCTTCTTTTCTCTGTGGTTAATAAAATTTCCATCAGACTTTTTATGTCAGCCCAAGCAGACTGGTGAGTTCAGAAAAATGGATGCAAAAAGGACATGCATCTCATCTGGATTTTCTCTATAAGCAGGAATTTGATTTTTCCAATTATATAAATCAGCCATTGAGAATGGAGCATATATCCACACCTTACGTAGCTTCCCCTCAGCTTCTGCCAATAAAATTCCCTTAAGGGCTATTTGAGTTTTTATCTCAACTGCTCCCTTGGACCAGGTTTGTGGTCCACTTGATCTGTCCCTTCGATAACCTTTTTGGTTTTCTTTCTCCTGGCCCCACCTAATGGGACCGTTTGTTCTTTCTTTTTAACAAGACAAAAAAACACTTAAACACATCATCAAGGACAACCATGCAAGTTAAAACAGACAGGAACTAAATGTTTCTGAGACTTTACTAAAACTCTCTCAAAGCTTTTTTTTTCTCCTCAACATGCATTGGAGAGGCGTTCGAGGAACGCTCCCCTCCTTCCCATGTTCTATTTCTAAGACACTGTCACCGACCTGGGGTGCCGGAATACCACGGCCGCCTTCAGGAACTGCGATGACTTAACCACCCACACAAACCTAGAGCCTCATTAGGATACGCCAGTTCCATTTGGAAGGGATGCTATCCCGGGCTTCACTCCTAACCGTCTACAATTCTTTTGATACTTGCCTGCAGGCGTCTTCTTTCTCAGCCGGCGTAATTTTTATTAACTTGTCCTGATCCTGGTCAAATTCTTGGATCGGTGGTGTCCTCCGGATGCCCAAGAGGGGTCATCGGCCCCCTTCCAGAGAAAGATCTCCGTGGCGCCTGAAGAAGGGCGAGATGGCCTCGATGGGGCACCGGTCGGTCCGTTCCGTCCTCAGCGAAATATCGCTCTAAGTCCTGCTGCCATGGTCACCAGAATTGTTGCAGAAAATGACAGGCTTAGACTTCTCAGGATACAGGAAAAGTTTATTTGGCAGCCAGGTTCAGAAACGTTAGCCTATGGCTAACATTGCAAATTCTGAACTATCTTTATTATTGATGCACGCATTCTTATACATTCTTAAAGACAGTGTAACACGGAAACACTTAACTCATTTCTTATTGGTTACCTTGAGGAAAAAGCCTTATAAGGAGATGGGGGTCTTACTTCTCCTTTTGTTACAGGTATGGACTACGTGCCATTAACGAACTTTAATTGAACCTTGTGGTTTTGGACTTTTGACATAGGGACATTTGCTGGAACATGTTGTGGTTGAAGGCTGATGACATTTCCCTGTCCCTTTAAGCAAGCTTCTAACTGTCCCTTTTATGCCACATCTTCATTCTTATATTTTAATCCATATTTTATTCTACTTTACAATTACAAATGTATGTAAGAAACCCACCACAGTAGTAATGGGGGACTTTATCCTGTCATCAACTGGGAGACAAACTCTGCATCAAGTGGGAGATCAAACAGGTTCCTAACCAACCTAGTTGATGACTTCATCACACAAAAGGTAGAAGAGGCAACAAGAGGAACAGCTATACTGGATCTTATTTTTACCAACAGGGGAAGAAGTGATAGACAGGATTGAAGTTGAAGGAACTTTAGGGGACACCAGTGGTGGGTTTCAAAATTTTTTAGAACCTATTCTGTAGGTGTGGCCTGTTTTGTGGGTGTGGCTTGGTGGTCATGTGACCAGGTGGTAGTGGCTTGGTGATCATGTGACCGGGTGGGAGTGGCTTGGCAATCAAGTGACCAGGTGGGAGTGGCTTGGCAATCATGTAACCAGGTGGGAGTGGCCACCTTGTAAAATGTGGTGAAACTCACTTAACCATGCTCTTGCTTAGCAACCAAAATTTTGGGCTCAATTGTGATCATAAGTTTTCTTTCTTTTTCTTTCTTTCTTTCTTTCTTTCTTTCTTTCTTTCTTTCTTTCTTTCTTTCTTTCTTTCTATGTCTCTCTCTCCGTTTCTTTCTTTCCCTTTTCTTTCTTTCTTGTGTCTCTCCCACTTTCTCTTTCCTTCTTTGTCTTTCTTTCTCTCTCTTTTTCTTTCTTTCTTTCTGTCTCTCCCTTCCTTCCTCTTTCTTTCTTTCTCTTTCTCTCTTTCTCTTTCTTTCTTTCTTTTTCTTTCTTTCCCTCTTTCTCTTTATAAAGCCTTAACAAGCCCATGCCCAGCACCTGGGTTCTCCAAAAGGCACTGGCCTTGTTAAGACTTTATATACAGGGTTGTCATGTGCCAATTTTTTACAAATTCTCTCTCCGAGAATAGCCAAAGGTTTGTAATCAGACTATCTTTTTGTGTTTCCAGGGGGAGGTGCTGAAAGCTCTTATTGAGTCTGCCGGCAGCCCCTTGAAGCTCGGGAGTTCCTCGCTGGAGCTCGGCACCGGCACTTTCACCCACGACTTAAAGAGGCAGTGCCTGAGATTGACTGTTGCAATTCTCCCTCATCTCCCCCATTCCCCCCCTCCCCCGTCTCTTCTTCTGCTTCTATCTTTTCTCTGTCTTTCTCCCTCTCCCTCTCTTTAAAGAAGGAACATTTTGCAGAGCTGCCATCTCTCTCTCTCTCTCTCTCCCCCTTTGAGTGGAAAGGGAAAGAAGCAACACAAAGAATGTGTGGCGGGGGGGGGGAGGATCTATCTGATCGCTAGTAGCCTACCAACAACTTGAATCATTCAGCAATAGGTAAAGTGACACTCCCTCACAGCTTGCTTCCAGCAGCAATTGCAATTTCAATTAAAGCAAACTCAAAGTAATTTGGTATGACCCCGTGCGCACTTGCCCGGCCAGCCGCTTACCAAGAAGACCCAAGAACTGCTGCCTCGGTCCAAACTGTTTGTGCGTGTGCGGGCGCAAGCCTAATAGAGGACAGAGCCATCCACTTCCCCGGCACAGGAAGGGGTTTGAGATTGCGACCCTGAGCGCCAACATCACAACTGTCCCTTCCTCTTTTCCCTTCCTCTTGTTGCGGTCACGGTTTCTTCTTCTTCCCCCTCCCCCACAACCTTACCATTCCCCTCGCGGCGCCTGCAGGGCTTGACACTTTCTCCTCCTCTTTCCTGAGGCGTGGACTTTAACGGAGGGAAAGCAAAAGCGTCCAAACAGCAGCTTTCGGCTTGCCCTGACAGATCGCCTTTTTTTTCTCCCCTTGCCTCGTTTTTTTAACTTTAGAGGCAGAGTTTACAGGCAAAGCCCACACGCGCATAGGGCGACCTGCCCCCTCCCCTCCGCTTTGTTTTCTGCCGTCCTTTTCACTCAAGGGGTGTGACGGTGCAGCAGGATTAGGTTGCTGGCCTGTGACATCGAGCATTTGGGGGACTCTAGCGCTCCTCGCTCTGTCACTGCAGGAGCCACAACAAACAAAACGCTTTCTTCCCCCTTCCAACGAAGGCATAATTACGCAGACGAAGAAACGCACGCACACACACAAAAGGACACCCTCAGTTTCGGCGACTAGAGGGGAAATGTTCATTATGCCAGGGCTGCACCAGAGCCAAATGCCGGAGGCAAGCAAGCATCTCCGCACATACCCTTCCCTTCTAGCTGCTTTGTGCACACCCCTCAAGTGACCGCCAAAGCGCAGTAAAGGCGCGCGTAGGGCGGGTGGCTGATGCTCGCTTAAGGCAGATGCAAAAGGACGCGGCTTCTCTCCTGCACTAAGGCTCCGGCCATTGCCTTGCCATGTTATTCCTCCCCCCCCCCCACCCTCCGAGGAGGAGGAGGGTCGCCGGAGCCTTAGCGCAGGAGTGAAGCAGCCCTGTAGCTCTCATGCCACATTTGTGCAGGCAGCCTAGGCTTCCTGCCGCTTCAGGTGTGGAACTTTCGCCCTCTGCACTGAGGAGCCATAAGGCAAGGTGGCTCGCTGCTCAGCCTCCCGCTTCTCCAGGCAACCCAGGTGGAGGGCGGTCAGCTTCTGCTCCTGGCCCGGGAGACGGATCCGGCCAGGAGGAATGCACACCCCGTTTTTGCAATTGGGGAGGAAAAAGAGCGTTTCAGGCGGCGGGAGGTTCCAGGCTGCACCACGATCTCCGCAGTTTTGAACCGCGCATCACCTGAAATGCTCTTTTTCCTCCCTGATTGCAAAAATGGGGCGTGTGTTCCTCCTGGCCGGATCCGTCTCCCGTTCCCAGCAAGCCCCTGCGCCTTTGCTGCCTTGGTTGTAGGCTGATTCTGCATCGCTCGTTTTTGGAATAGGGAGGAAAAAGACCACGCCCTTCTCCTCCTCCTCCTCCTCCTCCTCTTTCCAGTTAGTAAAACAATTCCACGATGAATTTCCCAATAAGCCAAAAGCGTCAAGTTTCCTAACAATGCCCTAATTGATTCATAATAATCGAGCCAATGTGTTAGATTCGGGCAACGAGAGAACAGACTTCGGACGCAGTAGTGACTTAACAGCTCTTTATTAGTAGTAGTAGTGATCCAGCTTAGCTTGTGGTCTAAGGTATCCCCTTTTATAGGGATCGGGTACACCTCCCGTCCAATCAGAACAACCCCTTGTTCCCGCCCTAGCGGCGGACCTGAGTGGAGACTTACAACGATATATGCTAATATCTAACACCCCTCCCCTCTTAGACGGAGTGTTCCGGTTTGTGACAAAGTCCTTTAAATGTGCCGGTTTCTGCCTTACTCGGGTGGATCGTCGGAGTTCGGGTTGAGTTGGAGTGGGTGTGAGATCGGCTTGTTCCGCTTGTTCCGTTTCGCAGTCGGGGGATGGAAGGCTCCCCTCGTTCGGATGCTGTTCCGTTCTGTCGTTGATCTCTGGTTCCGCTTCAGGCTCCGTGGTGCTGTATTCCTCTGTGTTCGGATTCTCGGGTTGCTGATTTTCTGATGGAATGTAGTCTTCATTAGCAGATAGCATTTTGGAATGTGTTAGGCGACCCCGGAGTTGGTCTATGTGTCTTTTCCAATTTCTACCGTCCTTTAGTTCCAACAAGTATGATCGAGGACCCGTAATACCAATTACCTTTGCCGGAATCCACAGCGTTCCCCCTGCATAGTTGTGGGCGTATACTGAATCCCCTATACTAAAATTCCAAATTTTGCTTGTGGAGTCTGGGGGTGATGTGGCAGAGTAGTTTGGATGAAGTCGGTCCAGGTGAGACCGTAAACGGCGGCCCATGAGGAGTTCAGCGGGGCTCCTACCCGTCGTGGCGCTAGGGGTGATATGCTGGATTAGTAGGTAATGATCAATTCGTGTTTGCCAATCACCTGGGCCCATCCTAGCTTGGGCCTCTTTTGCAGATCGCACCATTCTCTCCACCTGTCCGTTCGAAGCCGGATGGAATGACGCGACTAGGGCATGCCGAATTCCCTGACCTGCTAAGTACGTTTCGAATTGCATGGCCGTTAACTGGGGCCCGTTGTCGGAAACCAGGAGGTCGGGCAGGCCATGAGTGGCGAAAAGCCGCCGTAGTACCTTAATGACTGCCTCTGCCGTGATTGAAGTCATTAGGACTACTTCCAACCATTTGGAGTATGCATCCACAACTATTAGAAATGTTTGCCCTTGGACTGGCCCTGCGAAATCAATGTGTATTCGCGACCAGGGTGCTTTCGATTTGTCCCATTCCGTGGCGGGCGCTTCAGGGGGTGCCGGTCTGGATTCTTGGCACGGATCGCAAGTGGCTACCCATTCCTCTATCTCTTTGTCCATGTTTGGCCACCAAACGTAACTCCTAGCTAACGCTTTCATCCGTACGATCCCCGGATGCCCAACATGTAACGCTTCTAAGACATTTCTCCGCAACGCGTATGGAACAACAACTGATCCCCCCACAATAAACAACCTTGTAAAACCGACAGTTCATCACGTTTTGACCAAAATAATTTGAATTCGGGTCCCACATTCCCCTTGGGCCATCCCCTCCATACCCAAGTCTGTACCTGTCTGATTACATTGTCCTTAGCAGAAAACCTAGCAATGTCCACAGAAGAAACTGGTCCTGAGTCCAAACAGTCAATCAATAAAACCGGTATCTCGGGAGTGGCGTCTGTTAATAGTTCGGGAAGTGGGCAACGGCTGAGTGCGTCAGCGTGCCCTAGTGTGGAACCCGGTGGGTGTATGAGTTTGTAGGAATACGCAGCCAGGAAAACAGTCCACCTGGTCATGCGCGGGGAGAGTGAGACCGGTGTGGGGCGGTTTCCCGCCAAAAGACCCAGCAGTGGTTTGTGGTCTGTGATGAGTTCGAAATCGGGGCCGTAGAGATACTCGTGGAAACGTTTGACTCCTGCCACAACGGCTAACGCTTCCCTGTCCATCTGGCTGTAGTTTCTTTCAGCCGATGATAAAGTCCTTGAGTAGAATGCGATGGGTGCTTCGTTTCCGTTTGGCATTCTGTGGCTGAGGACTGCGCCGACGCCGAAAGGTGATGCATCGCAGGTTAAAATCAGTGGTAGAGTCTGGCTGTATTGGATGAGTAACGAGTCGGTCGTGAGCAGGCGCTTGACTGCGGCGAAGACTGCTGCCTCGGGGCGTCCCCATGTCCATTTCGCGTTCTTGGCGAGGAGTCGATGTAGCGGCTCAGCAACGGTAGCTTTCTGTCTTAGGAAAACGCTGTAGAAGTTAAGAAGTCCGAGGAATGCCTGCAACTCGGTCTGATTTCGTGGTGTGGGGGCGTCCTGGATCGCCTTAATTTTCTTCGATGTTGGGTGTATACCCAGTCCATCGATTCTATAGCCCAGGAATTCTACGCTAGGCACGTTAATTTGGCATTTTTCCTTTTTTAGGCGGAGGCCCTTTTCTCTGATTCTGGCCAAAACAGTTCTAACACGTTTTAATAGTTGCTCCTCGTTTGCAGCTGACACCAAGATGTCGTCGAAATAGGGGACGACTCCTGGTATTCCCTGCAAAAGCCATTCCATGACACTTTGGAACAGACCTGGAGCGATGCTTACGCCGAATTGTAACCGGTTGCATTTGAAAGCACCCCTGTGCGTCACTATAGTTTGGGCCTCTGCCGTGGCGCTATCCACAGGCAACTGCTGATACGCTTGTGCCATGTCTAATTTTGCAAATATTTTTCCTGGCCCCAACGAGTGCAATAGGTGTTGGACTACGGGCACAGGATACGCGCTCTGTTGTAGGACGACATTAATTGTGCATTTATAGTCCGCGCAGATACGGACTGACCCATCTGGTTTAACTGGGGTCACTATGGGGGTTTCCCAGCGCGCGTGATCCACCGGTTCAAGGATCCCTTGCTCTACGAGCTTATCAATCTCTTTATCAATCTTGGGACGGAGCGCAAAAGGCACTCTTCTAGGTTTGAGTCGGATTGGCGCCACGTTTGGGTCTAGATTGAATGATATAGGTTTACCCACATACTTATCAAGACCAGGGCTGAACACATCCTCGAACTCCTTAAAAATCTGTTCAGCGCTGCTGTTCTCTACGGCGTTGATTCCGGTGACTTCTAGCCCCAGGGCTTCGAACCAATCCAGTCCCAGGAGGCTCTGTAATGGTGCGCTGGCGACAGTCACGGGCAGCTGGGCTACGATGTCCTTGAACTGCACCCGAAACGTGCCTTGACCCACGATGGGGACCCTGTTCCCCTGGTAGTCTCGTAGCAGGATGTCTGGTGTTTGCAGTTGGCGCTTCTTAAGGCTAGGAATTGCCTTTTTCATGGCTGACCATGAAATGATCGTTAGGGACGATCCCGTGTCGACTTCAAGCTCACAAGGGGAGTCCTCCAGGAGGACAGTGATTTTCAGCTTTTTAGGCCGCTTGGTGCATACCTGACCTATCGTTGTGAGATAGGTTCGCATTGGTTCTCTCTGGGTCAACTCTCTCTCGGCATCGGTATCCTGGGGATACTCTCTCTCGGCTCTCTGGTAATACGCCCTTTCAGCTCTTTGTGTGTATTCTCTCTCGGCAAACTCCCTTGGATTTCTCTCTGGGCGCCCTTTGCTTTTCCGCCAAGCCCCTGGGTTGGGCTTCTGTCGGCGGTACATCGGAGGCTGCCATTGTGAGGCAGGGACTTCGCTCCGGCACACTCGTGCGATGTGCCCAAGTTTGTCGCAATGCGAGCAAACAACGTTTCTGAAACGACAGGTAGACCGGGGGTGGTTCCCTCCGCAACTTGCGCATGGTGGCAAACGGCATTCGGGTTTTCCCACCGGTCTTGTGTGACTGCTCCGCATACGATGGCTGTCTTCGAACTCGCTGTCCTCGACCTCTTGATCGGTGTCCTCATAATGTACTCTGGCTTCTCTGGCTCCAGTCTGGATCGCGCTGTATCCGCGTTGTATGGTCTCGGACGATCTGTTTGCTGATTCGGAGGCTCTCGCCTCATCGAGTGCAATCTGTAGGCTTAAGTTGGGTTTGGCCAACAACCGTTTGTGTAGAGAAATGTCTCTCAAACCGCATATGAGTCGCGCCAGGATTTGCTCGTCCAGATCCCTGAACTCGCAATGCGTTGCCGCTTTTCGGAGTGCTGCAACATATTGGTTGATTGATTCTCCCGCCTTCTGGTTCCTCGTGTTGAATTCCTGGCGGCGAACGTGGCGGGAAGGTTTTGGCGCGTAATGTGTTTGCAATGTTTGTTGTAGCGCCGCCCATGATACCACCTGTATGGGTGTTGGCTCAGAGAGATCTCTGGCCGTTTCGAAAACTTCTCGGCCGCAGTAGCTCAGGAATATATTCTTCTTTCGAGAGTCCGGTACTCCTGTGTAGTCGTTTGCCTCGAGGAAACACTCGAACCTCAGCATGTAGGATTCCCAATGATCGGCGATTGGGTCGAATGGAGCTGGAGGAGTGTGCATCGCCATTTTGTCTGCGTTTGAATTTGCCGCGCTGAGATGGCTGCCGGAATTTCCGCCGAATTCCTAGGCTGGATTGAATCCTTGGATTCTGGAGGTAGCTTCTTCATCCTATCTGTCTCTCGATCCCACCCTCGTGGCCAGTGTTAGATTCGGGCAACGAGAGAACAGACTTCGGACGCAGTAGTGACTTAACAGCTCTTTATTAGTAGTAGTAGTGATCCAGCTTAGCTTGTGGTCTAAGGTATCCCCTTTTATAGGGATCGGGTACACCTCCCGTCCAATCAGAACAACCCCTTGTTCCCGCCCTAGCGGCGGACCTGAGTGGAGACTTACAACGATATATGCTAATATCTAACACAATGGATGTGGAGTTAATTAGTTACTCAGTAGCTGGCAAACCACGCTGGGGAACTAACACCTCTAATCTCTTCCCTTATCAGAAGGAACGATAGATTTGGCACGTAGGCATAAGCACGTAGCAGGGAACAGGAATTCAGTCTGTAAACATGTGATTCACGTAGCTATATGAGTTGTCCACGGGGCTACCATGCGTTTATGTACCAATCAGCTTTGCCAAATGTATTATGTTGTCCAATGAGCTTTTGCTGTGTGGAGAAGAATTACAATAAAAGGGAGCTCCTGGAGTGTTCAGTGTGCCTTTTCCCATCAACCTTATTCCTGTCTGTTTCCTGATTTCTACGTCACCAACAGTTTTAATGCAAAAAAGAGTGATTTATTAATAGCTTCATTAGGCAAGATTTATTCGCAATCAAATATTTGCTTTGTTTTATTTGCTTCTGAACGTTACCCCTGTTCCTTCCTTCCCCTCAGTCTGTGTCATAAATCAAGTTACCCAATAGATACACCCCTCCCAACCCGGCAGCAATAATCTGAGATCCCGACAGTATGTGTGGAATGCACTCCCACTCATTCTGTCCCCATGACAACATGGAGAGTTGACTTTCGGCTCCCCTCACTTTCCAAAAGCAACCTGTGCGAACCAAAAACAATTTGATCACAAGTATAGGCTCCAAGGCTACGTCCTTCCCCCAGGCTTGTTTGGATTTTTTTCATGGAATCTTTCTATAAGGCGATCAGCCTGGATATTTCTATTCTTCACCCAAGATGCCTTGGACAAGGGACAGCCATTCCACTTGATTAAGTACTGGAGTTGTCTCCTGTGCCACCTCGAATCAAGGATTTGTTGCACTTCATAATGGGTTTGGCCTCCTATGACCACAGGGCTTTGGGGCTCCCGGGGTAGTGGTCTCAGAGTGGATCTGACCACGGGTTTTAAGAGGCTACTATGGAATACTGGGTGTATCTTCCCTAGCAGTCAGGGCAGTTTCAATTGCACTGTGACTGGGTTGATGATCTTTACTATGGGGAATGGTCTCATAAACTTTGGTCCCAGTTTCTTGCTAGGGAGTTGCAACCTCAAATATTTTGTGGAGAGGTAAACCTTCTCTCCCACCAAGAATGGTCGTTGCGGAGCTCGGTGTTTATCTGCCTGTTTCTTACAGGTTTGTGCCTCTTTAGCCAGTGCTTTTTTGAAATTCTCGCAGATTGCTTTTAGCTTCGACATCCAGTCAGTCAAGCTGACTGATGAAGGGGGATCCCTTGGATACTCAGGCATTGGGACAAAGTCCATGCCATTCACTACGTTGAACGGTGTTAGTCCTGTGCTACTGTGAACAACATTATTGTACACAACCTCAGCAAAAGACAGAAAGTCTGCCCAATTGGACTGCTGATAGTTCACGTAGCACCTCAGGTATTGCTCTACCATAGTGTTCAGTATCTCTGCCCCCCCATTGGTGCTTGGATGAAAAGCCGAGCTAAGGCAATGGGATGACCCAATGGACCGCAGGAACTCCCTCCTGAACTTAGCCGTGAACTGGACCCCTCTCTCTGAGATAATTCTTCGAGGTACTCCATGCAGGCGGTAGATGTGCTTCAGGAACAGTTTGGCCAGCTGGTGAGCTGAGGGTAGTCTACTGCAGGGTATGAAGTGTGCGTGTTTGGAGAACAGGTCTATTACAGTCCAAATCACCATGTTCCCCCCACTTTTCGGCAACTCTACTATAAAGACCATTGCAATCTCCTCCCATGGCCTCGTTGACTCTGCTACTGGTTGAAGCAGTCCAGGGGTTTTTCCCGGTCGTCTCTTCATTGTGGCGCAGATGGTGAAACTTTTCACGTAACTGTCCACATCTTTCTTTATTTCGGGCCACCAGAACTGCCTCCGAGCTAAGTGTAAAGTCTTTAGGAACCCAAAGTGGCCTGCGGGTTTGGCGTTGTGGCTCCTCTGGAGAATTAGGGTGCATAGGGATTCCGGGACGTAGAGTTTTGTCCCCTTCCATGTGAGGTCATCTCTTTTTGTCAAGATGTGTTGGTTGTCTCGGAACCAGGGGTCTGCTAGCAGTTCAGTTTTGAGTCTCATGGTTAGGTCGCTTGCTGGTTGGTCTTGCTAGTCATGGCATTGTCATCTGGTGGTCACTTGGGCAGCTGTTTGAGTAGAGGGAATGATGGTGTCCACCACCTGCTCCCATTTGCATTAGTACTAGGGCAGTGATGGCGAACCTATGGCACGCGTGCCACAAGTGGCACGCGGAGCCATTTGTCAGGGCACGCGAGGCGCTGCCCTGTCAGCTGGCCAGTGCGCATGCGCGCGCTGGCCAGCTGAGTTCATCTTTTTAAAAGCTATTTTTCGCCTTCCCCAGGCTCCAGAGGCTTTATAGGAGCCTGGGGAGGGCGAAAAGAGCCTCCCCCGCCCCCCCGGAGGCTTCAAGGACCGTCCGGAGGCTTCCCTGAAGCCTTCGGAACGCTTGAAACCACCCTCCGAGCAAACTGGAAGTGACTTCCAGGTTGCTCGGAGGGTCGTTTTAAGCTTTCCGAAGGCTTCAGGGACCGTCACCTTCGGAGCGCTTAAAACGACCCTCCGAGCAACCCGGAAGTCACTTCCAGTTTGCTCGGAGGGTGGTTTTAAGCATTCCGAAGGCTTCAGGGAAGCCTCCGGACGGTCCCTGAAGCCTCCGGAGGGCCTCCCGGGGGGCAGGGGAGGCTCTTTTCGCCCTCCCCAGGCTCCTATAAAGCCTCTGGAGCCTGGGGAGGGCGAAAAAAGCATGTAAAAATGGGGGGGGTCGCGTGTTGTGCGCGCATGTGCACTGGGGGGGTGTTGCGTGTTGCATTATGGGTGCGGCACGCCCGCACACGACCCCCCTGCGCTCCCCCCACTTGTGGCACGCGAGCCAAAAAAGGTTCGCCATCGCTGTACTAGGGCATGTGGGAGAGGGCATCAGCTAGAAAATTCCTCCCCCATGGAATGTGCTTTAGTACGAAGTCGAAACGTTTAAAGTATTGAGCCCATCAGACTTGTTTGGGTGATAGTTTCTGTGGGGTCCTGAGAGCCTCCAGATTTTTGTGGTGAATCCAGACTTCAAACGGTTTTTGGCCTCCTTTCAACAGGTGTCTCCAGGTTAGCAGTGCCCATCTCACTGCCAAAGCCTCCTTTTCCCATGCGGCCCATTGTCTCTGTGTCTGTGAGCTTGCAGGAGGTGTAGGCGCAGGGTTGTAAGTTTCCTTGGTTGTTTCTTTGGAGTAGCACTGCTACCACTGCCATGTCGCTGGCATCTGCTTTGATCACGTTGGGTTGCTCAGGGTAAGGATGCTTCAGCACTGGTTCCTTTGCAAACATTTGTTTTAGTGTCTCAAATACCTTTTGGCAGGTTAGGTCCCACTGGAGAGGTTGTCCCAGGTGAGGTTTGGTTCCTGAGCTCCGTGTCTTTAAGAGGTCTGTCATGGGGTTGGAAATCTCTGCAAAGGAGGGGATGAATTACCTATAGACGTTTGTGAACCCTAGGAAGCTTTGTAGCTGTCTGCGGGTACGAGGGGGTTGCCTGCCTAGGACGGCTTGTACTTTGTCTTGGTCCATCTCTATTCCCTCATTTGACTCTCTGTAGCCCAGGTAGTCTAGCCGTGCATGGTGGAATTCACATTTTGATAGCTTGACGTACAGGTTGGCTGCCAGACATTATTCCAGTACCTGTAGGACCAGCAGTATGTGGTTATTCATGGTCTCTATGTAGATGAGGATGTCACCTGGTAGACGACCCTTGTAGAGGTGCTCATGCAACACCTCGTTTATTAACTGCATGAACACTGCTGGGGCTCCCTGCAGTCCGAAAGGCATCACTTTGAATTGGAAGCTCCCTAGGGGGCAGTTGAATGCTATTTTCCACTCATCTCATTCCCTGATCTGTATTTGGTAGTATGCTTCTTTGAGAGGTAGGGGGTATAGGTTGTGTACGCACACAGCATTGATTCCTCTAAAGTCCACACACAGTCTCATAGTTCTGTCTTTTTTTTCTTTGAAGAGGACTGGCACTACGACCTGTGGCTTGGCTGGCTCTATGAACCCTTGTGCGAGATTTTTGTCTATGTATTTGCGCAGTTCTTGCATTTCCCGGGGCGTCATGGCGTACAGTTTGGGTTTGGGTAGTTTTACCCTGGGGATGATTTCGATGGCATAATTTGCCTCATGGTGAGGGGGGGCAGAATGTTGCACTCGGTTTTGCTGAATACTTCTGCAAGGTCCTAATATTCCCCTGGGATCTGTTCAGTCTCTGGGGTTTCGTCAGATGTCGCTCCCAGATGTTCTGGTGAGCTCTTTGGGGGGGGGGGATGTTCCCTGCTTGGGTGGTGTTTCTGCTTGCTGGTGTGCAAGGGGCTGGGGCCCTTTTTCTATCCTAAGTCTGCGGGTACCCCCTTGCCACCAGATGGTCGGTCCCCACTTGTCTAGCCAGGAGAGTGCCAGTATGACTGCATCTGTCATTTTGGAGGCTATTATGAATCGAATACTTCCCAGTGATCCACTAGCTCTAGTCTCACTGGTTCAGTCAGGTGGGTGGCATAGGATCCCCCCATTAGGAGTTGACCAGTTTGAACCGGATTGGGTGGGCCAGTCTTTTTGCTCTGATCCCCAGTTTCAGGACTGTGGTCAGGTTGATCAAGCATCTAGTGCAGCCTGAGTCTATTAGGGCTTGAAAATCCCCCTGGCTTCCTGTTTTTGGGGCTGTGAGGCATATTGGAAAAAGAAAAGGGTGAATTGGTCCTCTCACCATTGGGTTGTTTTCACCCTCATCATCACTGTCATAGGATGACAGGTCATCATTTCCTGGGGTTTCCCCCTCTTTGTCTGTGTGGTGAGGGAACTCTGTAGCCTGGAGGCCCTTCCAGGATGCGTGGGTGGCCGGTTTGTGGCCTCATTCCAGTCGTGCCCTGGGTGGCGTCTCTGGCCTTGGCCTTGGGGTTGGGGTCATGTATGCAGATGCCATCTGGCCCACCCCCTGCATCTGTAGCATTTCAGTGGACTTCAAGGGGGGGGCTGGTTTCGGGGCCCGCTGTGTTGCTGTGGGTCCCCGTCAGCCGGGTGTTTTCAGGTCGAGTTGACCTCTCTCTTTCGTGTCCGGTGGCTTTCTCATGTCATTAGTGCGCAATCTGCTGTTGATTTTTATTGCTACTTGGAACCACTCAGAGAGAGTCAGTTTGGGATGTCGCGGTAGGCAGTTACCTGGGCAATCTGCTTGTCCAGACTTGTTCTGAAAAAATGCACTAACAGATGCTCTGGTAAAGGGGGTAGCCTTCTAATGACTCTCCTAAATTCGCGGATGTGCTCTTTTTTTTTTGGGGGGGGTTTTACTCCTGTTGCGTTCTAATGGATTGTTGTTGTTTTTTGTTCTTAAAATTTTTATTGGTTTTAAAAAATTTTACAAAGGAAAAAGGGTAAAAGGTTATGGAACATTTTGACAGTTACATTGTGCGGGGGGGGGAAGCCTTTTACAAAAAGGAAAAATAGAAAACTATAAACATTTACATAGATATTAGCAGTTTTAAATTTAACACCAAATCATCAGTATGTTTCAACCATTTTACTTTTGTCACTTCCTTAAAAATACATTGTAACATTTGGAATAGTGTTTCAATTCACTTTTGTGATCTGAGTCTTCTTGTTGTCTCCTCTTCCCCCCCGTCCACTGGCAGAGCCTCAGCCCCTCCCTGCTTTGTATCTTGTACATCACCTAATAGAGCAGTATGTTTTTTCATGAAAGCCTCTGCTTCCGCAACTGTATTAATTCTAATTCTACTGCCCTCCCAAAAAATCAGCATGCCTTCTGGTAACAGCCACCTGAACCAGATCCCGTTATTATATAATTTTTTTGCTAAGAAGGTATATTTCCTTCTCTTATCTCTTACTTCCTTTGGGATCTGCTTAAGAATGGCTATTTCTTTATCCTTATATTTTAATGGTCCTCCCCTTTGAGCTCCTAAACCTCGTCTCTTGTAGTTTTTCTAAGAAATTTAACATGAACTTCCCTTGGGACATTATGTGTTCTTGCATAGGCTGAATTAATCCTATAGATCATGTCAATATCCCACCCAAGCTGTTGTTTATCTCTGTTAATATATTCTGCTAACATTGTGGTCATAATCTCTTTAAGATCTTCATTTTCAGCTTCTGGTAAATTTTGAAACCTAAGAAAAAAAGACATCCTTTCAAATTCCGTTTTTATCATATGATTCTCAAATTCTATATTCCCCCTTTGGATTGCCTCCAGGCCACTCCTCATCCCAACCGCACCCTCCTCCAGTACACCTATCCGCTGTTCGTTCTGTGTAGTTTTTTGTTGTGTCTCTCTGAGCTGATCATTTAAGTCCTGCAACTGTTTTTTCATTTCATCCTGTCTCTTTAAGAGAGCCTGAAGCATCTGCTGAGTAGAGAAATCCTTTGAACTCTCTTCAGGGGCTTTAGGTTGTAGAAAAGACCCCAACTGTGACTGGTGGGCAATGGGGCTGGACGTAGAAGATGTTGGGGCCGATGAGGCCTTTCCAGGTGGTAATTTTTTTGGACCCATCATGAAGCTCGGAGATAGTTATTGTTCTATACAGGGAATGGTGTCCGTAGGAAAGCACAGCCGGTAGAGGCCACCAAACAGGCAAGTCCAAAGGAGAATAAGTTGTTTAATTCAAGACCAAAGCAGATGGGTGGATCAAAACATTCCAAATCCACGGAAAAAGTTTGTTTGAAGAGGCTCCTGGAGATCTCTGGGATAGAAATTAGATCAAGGCAAACAAAGTCTTTCAAGGGAGGAGTCTCATGCTCACAGACAAAGAAGAAAGAGGAAGTGAGCCATCTTGACTCAGCCAGCACCGGTGGTTAGGAAGCAGCAAAATCATAATTCCCATAGATAGCTTAGAGAAGAATCAGTTCACCATCCTTTCTCTCACAGTTGTAGTCAAAAGAGAAAAAAAAAGAAAAAAAAGGGTTTTCTTTTCCTTTTTTCCGCATCAATCAAGGGAAGTGAAAGTATTTTAAACTTTTTTGAACTTTCTCTCTCTCCCTCGCAAGGGAGAGATTTTCCAAGTGCCGCTTTTCCGAGGGGGGTGGAAATTCCCTCCCCCCTCCAATTTTAACTCTTTCACTAGTTGAAACAAAGTCCAGAAAAAAACTGCAAAACAGTCAATAAGGTTTTTAAACTGTATAAGACCCGGGGAAAGCCCCTACTTCACCGCGCTTCAGCTGCTGCATTCAAATTAGTCATTTCCTTCCTGGCTGTGCTCGGCGAAGCGCGCGTTGGTATTCCGTGCGCTCCCTGCACTCCACAGCTCCTGGGGCAAAGCTGGAGACCCGCCCTGCGGCCGCCGCCATTCCAGGGGGTCCCAGCAAGCCGCCCCTACGGCAGGGTGCCACTCCAAGGCACCCTGTGCTCCCCTAGGATCCAGGGGAGCCCACCGAGGCAGTGAGAAGGCAGACGCACACGTCTGTCACCTTCGGCTGCCGGAAGTCGTCCTCGCGGATGTGCTCTTTGATGGGGCGGCCCCTCTGCTTTAGCTTGCTGACCTCATCTTCCTCATGCAGGTCCTCCTCCACCTCCTCAAATCTGGCCTCTAGTAGTCGTAGGAAGTCATCTACGGCTTGCAGTTGGGGGGCTCTCCTCTTGTGGAGGGCTGCTAGCCATCCCCTTGCTTCTCCCTCTAGTCCCGCTGTGATAGTATTCACTATTGCTCTGGGGGATGAGTAGAGGTGTCCATAGCATTTCAGGTGGATCTCAGCTGAGTCAAGGAATAGGGCTAACTGGTCTGAGTCCCCATCAAACTTTCCCCTGAACCACGGCAGTTTGATCAACACTGCCCCTCCCTCCTCCTGTCGGCCTCTGTATGCTTGCGTTTGATATGTCTGAAGCAGTGACGTGCAGTCAGGTGAGGCAAGTGAGGCACAGCCTCACCACTCTCATCATGAAAAAAAGTGAAAGGAAAAAGCTGAGCTAGTTGCTGCCTCACCGTGGATGACTCTGCTTAACCTCACTGGTGCTCTCCCTCCCCAAGTGTAGTGACTTCCTCCCCAGGCCCCCATTCATTTCTCTCTCTCACACACACAGCTGGATAAAACTATATAAAAATCTAGCCCAGCTTCACTGATTACAAGTTTGAAAAGGCAACGTGGCTCCACCTGCAATCAAACTACACTTGGGGAGGGAGAGCACAAGCGAGCACTGAGGAGACCACAGGAGGAGGCAGGAAGCCAGGCAAAGAGCCATGCTGTAGTACACACACTTCCCCCCAGCCTCTTTCTTTTGGAAGGCTCAGATCGGCTCCCCTCCGGCTTCTCTGCCTCTCCTCTCACCCCAGCCTGCCAGCAGGAGGTGGTGGGTGGGCTTTATTGTGTTCCAGGCATTTCCCACCCAGACAGCAGGCTGCATTTGCAATGGTGGAGGTGTTTGGGAAAGGCAGCAGGGGAATGGGGGGGGGGGATGGCAGAGGAGCTGCTTTCAAGCCACTGGAAAAGATATCCAATCCAACTTTTGTGTGTGTGTGTGGGTTTGTTTGAGATTGAGTGAGAGAGGGAAGAGGTAGGAGAGATAGTCCAATCCAACTTCTGTGTGTGTGTGTGTGTGTGTGTGTGTGTTTGAGAGAGGGGGAGGAAGGGAGAGAGGGAGGAAGGAGGGGAAGGAGAAGAAAAAGAAAAAGAAAGAAGGAGCAAAGGAGAAAAACAAATGCTGTCGCTTTAAATTGGAACTGAGCATGCCTGGCTGTGGAATTCTGGGAGTTGAAGTCCACAAGTCTAAAAATATTTGAAACTCAGCACTGTGTCAGTGCCTCACCAGTCATAAACCTCACCGCACGTCACTAGTCTGAAGATACTCCTCAGTTCTAGTTCAGAGGGAGGGGGGAGATTGTCTGCCCTGGGCAGTCTGCCTGCTACATGGGAGAGGCACTGGTTTCATCTTCCTTGTAATGGGTGGAGAAGGCTGCGTTCCCATGTGCTTTTCGTCACCTCAAGAGGATCCACTGCTCCTCCCCTCTCTTTTGGCCTACATAATGGCCTTTCTTCACGGAGGGTGGCCCAGTCAAATTCCTCCCTCCGTTGCTCTATGGAACTTCCCTGGGGCTCCATTTGGGGCTTTGAGGGGCTGGCTTGATTCCAGTTCAGCATCCCCTCCAGTCTTCCCAGCTCACTCAGGGCCTTTCCCTTTTTCTGGGCATAGGGGGTGGGGTGGGGGCTCAGCTTTAGCTGTTTTAGGGGTTGAATACCCATCTCCTCTTGCTTCGCCCATCTTGGCTTTGATGTCTGAGGTCAGGGTGCACTCTGGCTGCAATCAGGCTCTCTTCGGATAGCTGGCCTTTTACCATGGTCTTCTGAGTTCCCTCCAGGCACCACCAATATTTAAAAGCAAGATTTGACTGTCTGTCAAGTTTCCTAACAATGCCGTAATTGATTCATAATAATTGAGCCAATGTTTTAATGCAAAAAAGAGTGATTTATTAATAGCTTCATTAGGCAAGATTTATTTGCAGTCAAATCTTTGCTTTGCTTTATTTGCTTCCAAACTTTACCCCTGTTCCTTCCCTCCCCTCAGCCTGTGTCATAAATCAGGTTACCCAATAGATACACCCCTCGCAACCCGGCAGCAGTAATCTGAGATACCGACAGTATGTGTGGAATGCAGTCCCACTCATTCTATCCCCATGACAACACGGAAAGTTGACATGGGGTGGGGAGAGGTGGTTAGTTATGCTTATGTTAACCCCCTACATTATTCTCTTTACAGGATACACTTTTCTTCTGAGGGGACGCTGCCTGTCAGGCCTGCAGTCATCTTTTCTTTTGGATCTTTGGCTTGCCACACTTTCTATTATTCTACTATGCATTTTCTATTGTGGGTAAATGGGAGGGGGGATTGTACGGAATTAGATGCTATGTAACCCAAACAAAATTCCTTTCTAGAATTTTGGGTGTGGGGGCAAGATTTTCAACTGGATGGGGAAAACTGGGAAGATTTCCGATTCGGGTTTTCCCAGATGTGCCAACATGGCTCTCTTAATAAATTGGAACTTTGAGGAATGCTTTACCTTGGACTCTGATTTAATTTTGGATGCTATTTGGAACCCTGACATTTGACTTAATGCCAGTAACTGTGAGAGAGATCTTGGTGTTGTAGTGGACAATCAGTTAAATATGAGCAACAGTGTGTGGCAGCAGCCAAAAAAGCCCATGCAATCCTGTTCTGACCCCCCTCCCCTCTTCATACACCAAACACGCCGAGACAAAGATACTGCACGATGATTTATTAACACACAGACTAGACCTTGGCAGCAATCCAGCACAGACGAGACCTTGGCAGCAATCCAGCACAGACTAGACCTTGGCAGCAATCCAGCCTGCCAAGAGGACAAGACCCGATAGCTTCTCCAGCTCTGGTAAATATGTTGATTCCTGCAAACAGCTTGTGGAAAGTCCCTCCTTAAATACAGTCTTGAGAGGAGCCTAATTACAACCACCTGAGTTCAATTATCTCCTGTAACTGCGTAGCTGTTCTTTACGTCTATTGGCCCTTCGTTGCCGGGCATCCAGAACCACCTCCCTTGTCTCCTCCCCACTGCTGCAAGGCATGACTTCAGGAGCACACTCCCTTTGGCTTTCACCGCTGCTCCATGCTTCAGGTGCCTCCTGGTGGCCAACCAGCCTCTCTGATCCCTGCTCAGAGTCGGAACCCTGTCCAGGGTCCTCTACATCCTCCAGAGAAGACTCATAGGGACCCTCACTGTCGGAGTCTGGTTGAAGCTCCAACAGCTCCTGCTGGGCCACAACACTATCCCTCACCGCAGGGCCCTTCCCCCAGGTCTGATGCTCGGGATGTGGCCTTGAGGGATATTGCGCATGATAGGCTCGCACCAGAGCAGGGGCATGCACGGCCGTCGCATTGGTCCAGGTCCCCCCATCTGACCCCTCATCCGTCCAGTCTACCAAATACTGGAACCGTCCCTTGAGCCATCTCGAGTCACGGATCTCTGCCTAAGAAAAAAAAAGAAACAGAAAGATTTCTCTTCAAGACATTCCAAAGGCTTCCTCCCCTCTGATGGAGAAGCGAAAAGCATTTTATGCTGGCTTCCAAGCTTTCAAATGCTGATAGCTTCAGCAGCCAGGCTGGATGAAGACCCTGCTATGGGAGAAAGATCTCAACAAGATGGAGCTGCTGCTCCAGAAGATAAGGCATCCAGACCGAGGTCAGTGATACTCCCTTCTGATTATGCATGCTCCCGAAATCTTAGTGATTTTGAAACCCTCGGCACCATGCCAAAGCTCTTGCGGCTGCAGGAATTTCACTCCCACACACAAGGAGATATGTATGTTTCTCCCCAAACTTCTGAGCAAGCTATGGAAAGCTATCGTAATCATATAGAATTTTTTGAACGCCAGCTTTTTCAGGCCAAAATAGATTACACAGCACTAAAAGCAAATAAGAAGGGTTTTCCTCTCTTTCAAATTTCTGAAAACGCCATTTTGCCTTTTTCTCCAAAGCCTAAGACACCCCCCCTGGAGGATATTGTGTCAGGCAAATCAGAACAGAGAGATATGCACACGTCACAATTGCCACATGATCTCCTTTGTTCTTCAACTGTACACGCCACGCAGGCAGAAATATTACAGCCAAAAGATGTAACCACAGCACCATCTCCTGGCAGAAATAATTTACTAAAAACGGCTGACATGCAAGCCAGAATCCAAGAGCGATTCAAATCAATGCAGCAAACTCTCTCACACATGTCACTAGATTACTCAGATATTCAGGCTGCAAAATACCAAATGTCTCCAAAGGCCCAATCTTCAGCACCCATTGATGGTGCACGTGCCTTCTCAGATGGAACACAACAATACTTAATGCAGCAAAGGCAGATACCTGCCACCCAAGCAAGCCATGTTAATTTTGCTGCCCAAACACCAGCTCCAGCTGTAGGGCAACAGCAAGCATTTCAAATGCACATCCCTCAACAAGCATTCTTTGCTCCTCCATTGACTGGTGAGTCAAAATTAAAGATGTCAGGACAAAATTATAAAGCCTGGGTCAGTGAGAATTCAATTTTGCTTCGCAGAGAAGGTACCCATTGTATGGTGTTTAATCCTCCTGCCCAGCCTTAGAGACTTAGACACTAAGGCTTGCACAACATTATTAATGTCCATAGAAACTGAACTGCAGGTTATTTTGTCGCCTAATGCAACAGCCCAACAAATTTGGGCCCATCTGGAAGATTGCTACAGGCCCATTTCAATTGAATCTTCATGTTTGCTCATGTCTGAGTTCCATGGTTCGAAATTGAAACCTGGTGAACAAATTGGTGGACATTTGACCAAACTGAAAGGAATGAGAAAAGAATTGAGAGAAAGAGGCCATTTTATTGATGATGTTCAAATGATCAGCATTATCATTAACTCATTGAATTATGAATGGAAAGATGCCATTGCAAAGATTAACCATGTGGCTATTGCTCAACGAACAGTAGATAATGTTTGCAGACCTTTATTTGAAGAAGGATCACTTATGTTAGCCACACCACATTTACGAGGGCCACCAGCATCAAGAGCTCCAGCGAGACGTCCCTTCCGAGGAAGAGTCTACGCTCCAAGGATGCCAAGATGCTACATCTGCAACCGTATGGGACATGACACCCGGGATTGTCCCCAACGAGTTCCAGCTCCCGTCACATACCAGCCCAGAGGAACAGACTCCAGAGGCAGAGGTAGAGGCGGAAGACAAGGTTGTCGTGGTCCAAGGCGTGATCCACAAGCTCCACTCGCCACATTGGCCTTAACCAACGATCCACAACCTGATCCAGAGTATGACAGACGTCTTTTGTGGACTTGGGACAGTGGCGCAGCTTTACACATTACCTATAAAAAGGAACTTTTCACAGAGATGCACGAGCCTGAATCTGATCTTTGGGAACTGTATTCCTTCTCCAACCACCCTTGTAAGGTCATGGGAAAAGGAACTGTTTATGTTGAAGAGCTCGATACATTCATCCCTGATGTTTATTACATACCTTCAGCAACCAGTAATTTGCTTAGTCAGTGTCACTTGTCTAGAGTGTTAAAGTTCCAGGTTCACCACCTCGAGAAAGCAAGTTACATAGTTAAAGATGGAGATATTGTTGCTGAAACCATGCTAATTGGTGGTGTTTATTACTTAAAGCCAAAGCCTAAACCGCAAGCACAGGCAAGTATGCAAACTCCAAAAAGGGAAAGCACAGGCCCAGAGAGAGTTGGTTCAGAAAGTGATCCTGTTGCTACTCCAAAGGCTCCTAAAGCCAACAAACAGAAAATAAGGAAGCAGGTTGCTCAGAGCAAGCCTGAGGTTCCTCATGAAACTGTTAATGTTGAAAATTCACTAACTGGTAAACCTTTGCATTCCAGGTGTATCCACAAGTGGCATAGAAGATTGGAGCATGCCAGTTTCCGTGTTCTTAGAAAGATGCCGGAGTTCGCAAAAGGTTTGGATCTAAAGGGGTGTAAGGTGTTTTTTGATTGTGCAGTTTGCAGGAAAGCTAAATCCAAAGCAGCTGCCATTCCCAAACACGCTACACGCCTGTCAACACGCTTTTTTGATTTGGTTCACACTGACACAGTGGGTCCTTTTTCACCAACAATTGGTGGTAGAAAGTATTTTCTAACAATTGTAGATAATCATTCTAGATATGGATTTGTATATCCTATGAAAGAGAAATCTGTGACCTTTCAGATCTTTAAAGACTTTGCAGCTTTTGTTTCTACCCAACACCAAGTTCGCATTGCCAGAATCCAGAGTGACCGTGGTGCCGAATTCATGTCTCAGCGTTTCCAGGACTGGATGCGTAAGAATGGAATTCTTCATCAGACATCCGCTCTGTACACACCGGCTCATAACGGAGTTGCAGAACGAAGACAAGGGGTCCTACAAACCATGATGCGTTGTCTCCTAGAAGACGCCAACCTCAGTAACCCATACTGGGGTGAAGCTATCAAATATGCAAATTACATTGCCAACTGTACTTGGAGCAGTGTAATAAATCAGACTCCTTTCTTCATGATGTATGGCTACAAGCCTGATCTCAAGAACCTCCATATTTTTGGTTCATATGCTATGGTGAACATTCCCTTAGCTCAAAGAAGAAAAGGAGGTCCAGTAGCAAAGAGACTGAGATTTATGGGTATTGATGATAATTCAAAATGGAGCAAATTTATTGACCCTAAACATGTAATTGTGATTTCACAATCTGCTAATTTTGAGGAAGATATTGACTGGTCCAGGATTCATTCCAATGATCCTGGAGTTTATTTTCCTAGAGATAATGTTGCAGATGCCACACAGCCTGATGACCAAGATTCACAGGCAGATATTCCTTCTACCAGTTCTTCACAACCTGATGTTCCGTCTTCGCAAGCTGCAGATGCTGATGCTAGCGACGAAAGTGAGGACGAGGACAAAGAAGAAGACGAAGAATGGACTGTTGTTCCGAGACGTTCCAAGAGGGTCACAAAAGGAATCCCTTCACAACGATATTCGTGGCAACTGACAAAAACACCCTTGCCTTTGATTCTCAATGTTACACTTCCTCCTGATACGTTTACACAGATCAAGCAGCTTCCTAATTCTAAGAGAAATGGTATGAAGCAATGCAGGATGAAATGGACAGTTTAACGAAACTTAATGTATTTACACCTGCAAAACCTCCAGCAAACAAAAAAGTCATTGGCACTTGATGGGTCTACAGAATCAAGAAGAAACCGAATGGTGAGTCATTGTACAAAGCCAGACTTGTAGCCCATGGTTTCGCTCAACGTTATCCTGACGACTACACAAACACTTACTCACCAACAGTCAGAACTGAGAGTGTAAAAATTGCTTTAACCACTGCAACTATTCTTGGTTTAGAAGTTTTCCAGTTTGATGTGGACATGTCTTATCTACATGCTGACCTAGATGAAGAGATCCACGTGAGAGGACCTCCTGGATTCCGACAGCAAGAAGGGGATACCTGGTTCCTGAACAAAAGTCTTTATGGTCTGAAACAGTCAGGTTTAATGTGGTACTTATGTCTTACTGACAAACTAAATTCAATGGGCTTTATTAAGTCCGAAACTGATGAATGCGTGTTCACAAAAAGATCTAACAATGCATATGGGATAATTCTTGTTTATGTTGATGATATTGTTTATATTGGTCCAAATAAGAAAATGAGTGAGATTTTTGCTAAAAGTTTGCAGAGATACTTCACATTGAAATCTTTAGGTAATATTAGCACTTACTTAGGTGTTCAGATTGACAAAACACAGAAGGGGTTTAGTCTTTCACAAGAGGAGAAAATTGACCACATTCTGCATCATTGCAACATGAAAGATGCTAACACAACAAAGACACCCATGCAAACAGATTTTCACAACTTAACACATGAACCAAGTCCTGAGTTATTATTCATGCTTCTAGACCGCCCCCTCTCCCAAAAAGGGACCAAACACTTTATCGTTCAGTCATTGGGTCACTGTTGTACATTAGTAGTTGGACCAGACCCGACATTGCACTTAGTCTTAATCTCTTATCACGACACGTAGGTAAGGCAACACAATTTCATTGGACATGCGTTAAGAAGTTATTGAAATACCTGAAACACACTAAACACATGAAGTTATTGCTAGAGCCTTAATACTGATCATGCAGAATAATGTTGTTATGCAGATTCTGATTGGGCAAGTGATAAGAAATCACGCAAAAGTACTTCAGGTTACATGATGTTCCTGAATGGATGTCCTGTTTACTGGCAAGTGAGAAAACAGAATTTTGTTTCTTGTTCATCTACTGAAGCTGAATATGCTTGTGTTTCAGATGCATGTAATTCTCTAACATGGTTTGATGCTTTGATCGCAGATATCTGGACACGTCCGATTCGACCAATCACCGTGATGGAAGATAATGAATCAGTGGTTTATATTTCTGAGTCACATTTCACAGGTTCTAGGTCCAGACACATTGACATTCGTTATCAAAACACAAAGCAATTAGTTAAACAAGGTTTTGTTAAATTACAATATGTATCTACACATGATCAAATTGCTTCCAGCAGCTGAACACGAGTATCTGCAGAAGAAGATGTGCCTTATTTGATGATTTGATGACATCAGCCCAACTAGCAAAAGAAGGGGTGTCACTGCGTTAATTAGTTTGCTAGCTGCGCTGAAGATTTACTGCGCAAATCACAGTTCTTATCTGCAAGTGATTTAGTACGCATGCTCCTTCACATTCCTTAACTTTCCCTTCTGATCTTCCATTCGCTTGCCAGGAGGCAACCACATAGCTCTTGCCAAAATGTAGTTAATTGAGTTAGCACTTTTGTATTTTTATTTTCTTTTATATTAAAATGTTTTTATTAGATCTTGCTTCGGGTTTATTTTCACTTATTCAAAAGTATGCTACAAGGAATGCCAAAATCCTCACCTCCTTAATTCAGGGCAGAACTCCCCCCTAACAATCCATGCTTCGTTGCCCAAACTAATGATGCATGTAAAGTTGTAGCTTTTAAACTAGGTGCAAGTACCTCATCATAGTCATTGTCTGACTGATCGAAACCTTGTGCTACTAATCTGGCTTTATGGGTAACAGTCCCATCTACACTTGTTTTAAGCTTGTAAATCCATTTACATCCTATGGCATGTTTACCGGGGGGTAACCTTACATTTTCATATACCTCCAACTCTTGTAAGGATTTCAGTTCCCTATTCGTTGCTGTTTTCCAAACTATCTGCTCCTCCTTAGGATACATGGATAGTTCATGATACATAGCCGGAACTTTATTTACTTGACACGCTATACTAGCTTGATATCTGTCTGGTGGTCGTGTTACATGGGTAGAATGCCTAGGCAACTCAGGGCTCACCAGTGGACTCACCTGTTGCGTCTGCTCACGTTCCTCTAACTCCTCCTGACTTTGCACTTCCTCCTTAATTTTTATAGCTGGTCTTTCTATTTCACCACTAGGAAATACCTGGGTTTCAATAACTACATCATGGTTAAATTCCAGTTTATCCCACCCAACGGATTCAATAAATTGAGCACTAGCACTACAGTGGACTTTCGTAGTGCCTTTTTCCCAAAATCTAAACGATCTATGATTGGCTTCGTAACCTACGAAAAATAACTGCCTAGCTCTATGTTGTCCCTTCAGTCTTACTTGTGAGGAAATATGCACCCATGCCGGGGCTCCAAATGTGTGAAGATAGCTTAAATCAGGTTTTCTACCATGCCAACGAGTGAATGGTAATTCACCAGTTGTTGTGTTCACCACATTATTTAAAACATGGTTACTACACACCATAGCTTCACCCCACAGTGTTTCAGGCAATCCTGAATCAACTAACATAGTTCTAGCCATGGCTTGTAATGTTTGCCCCCTTCGTTCTACAAATGAGTTATGTTGTGGCCTATAAGGAGCAGAACGTTTATGCTCAATACCTGCTGATCTCAACATTGTTTTAAATTTAAGGTTTGTAAACTCAGTTCCGTTATCGGTTACAACAGTAATCACCTTAGATTTCATTTTTCTTTCAGCAAATCTTAACCAATTAAAGAAATGTTGAAACGTTTCTGTCTTGTCTTTCAGTAAATAGCAGAAACCATATCTTGAATAATGGTCCATGATACTCAAAACATAACGGGCACCTCCCAAACTGGGTTTCATAGGTCCAATTAGATCAGCAAAAACAACTTCCAGAGGTTCCTTTGTTTTAAACCCATTTTGTCTGTTTGCTGGAGTAACCTTGCAACTTATTGACTACACACATTACAATTTAAATATTTACTGCAAGGTTTTAACTTTACTCCTTCTGACAATTTAACAGTTTGTTGCATCTTGAAATTAATGTGCCCCATACGCCTATGTAGTAAATATATGCATTCATCATGTGGTTTCACATTATCATACACTGAGTTAGCAGTATGGACATCAGATATAACATATAAACCATTTGTTAATTTGACAGTCACCGTATTACCTTCCTTTTCAATGATACAGTTATCTCCCCTAAAGGTTACTACATAGCCAATATTAACTAGAGCCCTTACTGATAATAAATTAAATTTCAGTTTAGGTATATACAACATGGATAAATGTTCATTTACAAATGAACACCTTGCCATACCTTCACCAGATGCTTTCACCCTCCAACCATTTGCCAAAAATACATGTTGCTTGCTGGCGGAAAATTTTACAAAACCATCCTTATTTCTAGTAATGCACTGTGATGCTCAACTATCAACAACCCATGAATCATGGCTTATTGTTGCATTTCTAGAGATAGTCAAAGTAGACATACCTAAACAGCCATTAGCATTTTTCTTAGCTTTTCTAGTATTCTGGTGTTTTGCATGTTTACAGAATCTAGCTATATGCCCCTTAGCCCCACAAGAAAAACATTTTCTAACAGTATAGGCAGTTGAAGGTGACTCTTCATGTTGTGGTGGTTTCTCTCTCAGTTGTTCTCTTTCCAACCTTCTTCTGGACTCTTCCAACAGGCGTGCAGTTATGTCAGTCAATGTTAGTTCATTTCGGGTTACGACCTCAAGGGATGATACAAAATCATCATAACTATCATCCAGTGAGGACAGAATGATGTAGACTTGATGTAACTCTGAGAAAATAAGTTCCTTTTCATGTAGCTCTTGGAAAACTCATTCTATAAAGTTTAAATGAGCTAATATATCTCCACCCTTCAGAAGACGTGCCCTAAAAAGTTTGCGGGTAGGATGTATATGTGCACCTACAGTGTCACGTACATATATCTTCTTCAAATTCTCCCAACATCTTGCTGCAGAATTCTCCCCACGAATATGAACTAAGTGTTGGTCAGTCAGTGTTAGACCAATTATACATAATGCTTTTTCGTTGCATCGTTGAAACTTTGCTATCTTCTTGGCATCATCCTCGTCATCTGGATCCCAAGAAGTCACGTCCGGTGGATTCTGTATAGCATCCCATAATCCCTCACTACGCAGGAGTAGGCTGCACTTCAGAGACCAGGAAACATAGCTTGTTCCATCCAACCGGGTTATCAGTGATAGAATTGCTGATGGGGCGTGTGTCATCTTCTCCATAATAGTAACACTTACAAACTAAACAGCTATCTGTATACGGTATTGCGTATCAACACCAACTCTCTTTTTAGCTACGTCTGGTACAACCTGGGCCCATAACCAGTGTTAAGTAAGTAAACTCCCTGTTAGGAGCCCGAGTGTGCAGAGAAGCGTAATGAGAGTGGTATGGAAGAACATGCACAAACCAGCATACAGGGACACCGAATAGTATAAAATATAGAAGTTTACTATGTGGAAATAGAGAGGTATTCAGAGTTCAGTTTACAGTCCAAGTTATACACGGTTCAGTTAGTTATCAATATTTTCAGTTTAACACACAAATTAGCTAACAGTAGCAAGACTCAGTAACTCACGATACAGTATCCGATCATCATCTAACAAAAACAGAGAGCTAACAGTCATTCTGGCTCCCTCTTATGGCTGCTTGAGGTAACAGCAACCAATTACATCTCTCTAGCATTTAAAGTAACAGATACATTTGTTACAATCATGGCTTATATACATTAGTGTTGTGGCCCAGCAGGAGCCGTTGGAGCTGCCACCAGACTCCGACAGCGAGGGTCCCTATGAGTCAGCTCTGGAGGATGTGGAGGACCCTGGACAGGGTTCCGACTCCGAGCAGGGATCAGAGAGGCTGGTTGGCCACCAGGAGGCGCCTGAGGCATGGAGCAGTGGTGAAAGCCAAAGGGAGTGTGCTCCTGATGTCATGCCTTGGAGCAGTGGGGAGGAGACAAGGGAGTGGTTTCTGGATGCCAGGCAACGGAGAGCTGATAGACGGAGAGAACAGCTACGCATTTACAAGAGATAATTGGATGCAGGTGCTCGTAATCAGGCTCCTCTCAAGGCTATTTAAGGAGGGACTTTCCGACAGTTGTTTTGCAGGAATCAACTGATCATTAGAGTTGGAGACGCTCTCAGATATGTGTCGTACCTCGGCAGGCAGGATTGCTGTCAAGGTGGTATCTGGACCTCGGCAGGCTGGATTGCTGCCAAGGTTTAAACTGTCTGTAATAAAACATCTTGCAGAGACCTTGTTTCGGAGTGATTTGGTATATGAGAAGGGGGGAGTCAGAACACATTGCCAAGCCAAGACTAGGGTTACATCCCTGTTCTGACCACCCTTCCTCCTTTGCCCACACAGAACATGCTCCGGAACAATACAAGGGAACAGGGTTTATTTTACAAACAGACAGAAAGTTCCGTGGCAGTAAACCACCACGACAAAGCTCACAATGACAAGACACGGAAGCAGCTATCCAGCTGGCTATGTTTTAAGACCAAGACTTCTTGCAGGAGTCCTTTGTTGACTGCTACAAAGGGCGTATGCACAGTCAACCCTTTTTATAGCCTGAAGAGGAGTCTCCTGATCAGCAGCTGAGAGCCCTTACCGCCGATATTTGCGCCCACGCTCCTTGCGTCTATGGGTGCGGCGATAACGAGCGTCCAGGAACTCCCTGTTCACCTCTGACTCACTGTCTCGTGACTCCTTCCCACTGCTCCAAGGCATGGCATCTGGAGCCCCCCTCCTCTGGCTCTCACCGCTGCTCCATGCCTCAGGCGCCTCCTGGTGGCCGACCAGACTCTCCGATCCCTGCTCAGAGTCGGAACCCTGTCCAGGGTCCTCCACCTCCTCCTGAGCTGACTCATAGGGACCCGCACTCTCGGAGTCTGGTGGCAGCTGCAACGGCTCCTGCTGGGCCACAACACATCCCTAACAACATGGATATTTTCAGAGACATTATACAAGAACTGCACTAATGTTGGTATGAGAGAAAACTAAAGAACAACATTATTTCAGGATACCAGTCTGGCTTTCAACAATGAAAGCATTGATTCACACAAATGTTATTAATATGGGAAATATTGTTAGGTACAAAGACATTTTGAATGAAAAGGGGGAACTGAAAACGAAAGAGGAAATGAGTGAGCAAGGGATCAATATAACATGGTATGCACGAGTGCAGATACATTCTAGATATGACAAAGATGCAAAATCACAGGATTTTTATAAAGAACCAACATAATTAGATAAAATCCTAACAGGAACAGAAGAAAGATCAATAAAGAAACTGTATAATTATTTACTGGGCGAAAAGCTAGCAGAGGAACAAGTAAAGGAGACAACAATAGCATGGGTGAAAAATTTTGGTTATGCGATAGATAAATGGCAGAAACTGTGGGACAAGAATTATAAATTAACGATGTCAACTGCATATAAAAAGAATGTATATAGCTGGCATCTTCTACCGGCGAGGTTGGCAAATATGTTAGTAGATATAGTGTATACCTTTTTTAAATGAAAATTATCAGTACTTTTGATCAGTGATGTCATCAAAGTAAACAAACCCACATGTTGATTACATCACCAGATCATGTCCTTAAGTGGAAGTACAGCTCCCACCCTCCGGATATGAGGTGCATAGCCCTCCTCCCCGGATGTGATGTGCATAATCCGCCCCACGTGGTACAGGACTCACAAGGTCATAACCCTAACTGAATATGACATATTGGCCTAAACCCATCAAGATAAGCATGAGTAAACCTAACAGATAAGGTGTGGTCCTAGCCCTATTTTTCAGATAAGATGTGTTGAACCTAACCCCATCAAGAAAGATGCCAAGCCTCTGGGTACATGATTAGCTTAACCCTAGACTAATTCTATGGACATTCAAGGGGGCGGGGGGTTGTGAATTTATTTATTTTTATTTCTAATCATTCTAGCCTAATGATGGTTTTAATGTTTGTAGAGTTTTAAAATCAATGCCTCAAAAGCTGGGGGGGGGGGGGAGGAGCACCTAGGGCCTGCATTTACACCCCCTTTTTTTTCCTAAAAGGTATTTATTTCTAGGCAATTGTGGTTTTAATTTTTGTGGAGACAGGGCCTGCATTTAACACCCCCATTCCCTCCCCCCTCAAAAGGTGTTTATTTCTAGGCGGTTTTAAAAACATTTCCTGGAATGCAGGGGGGGACGGGACACAGCCCTTTTAAAACCCACAGCTGGTTTTTACCTTTATAAAAATCTAAAGACACATATTTTACTTTACTTTACTTTACTTTTATTTAGATTTTTATACCGCCCCCTCTCCCCAAAGGGACTCGGGGCGGTTTACAGTCAAATAAAAACACATCAATAAATAGAAAATACAAACACAAAAGAGGAGGCAATAAGAAACTGTACATATCTGAAGCAAAGTAGTTAAAAGCAATATTTAAATACCCTAAAAATACCCAATTAAAATATCTGCCAGGAGGTAGAACAAAACTATAAATGGGCCAGGCCGGCTAAACGGAACAGGTGAGTCTTCAGTTTTTGTCGAAAGGAGCGGAAGTCGGTGGTGGTTCTGATATCGGGGGGGAGGTCATTCCAGAGGGTTGGGCCCATCACAGAGAAGGCTCTACTCCTAGGCGCCGCCCGTTGGCATTGCTTAGTGGACGGCACCCGGAGGAGTCCTTCCCCGTGAGAGCGAATCGGTCGCAGGGAGGTGTGTGGTAGGATGCGATCCCGCAAGTACCTAGGTCCTGAGCCATGGAGCGCTTTAAAGATAGTAATTAACACCTTGAAACGCACCCGAAAGACCACAGGCAGCCAGTGCAGCTCGCGCAGGAGCGGTGTCACGTGGGAGTACCTAGTACTCCCCATAATAGCCCGCGCGGCTGGGTTCTGGACTAGCTGCAGTCTTCGAGCGCGTCCCAAGGGAAGCCCCATGTAGAGGGCATTGCAGTAGTCCAGCCGAGACGTCACCAGTGCATGAGTGACCGTGCGTAGGGCATCCCGGTCCAGTAGGGGGCGCAATTGGCGCTCCAGGCGAACCTGGTGGAACGCCCCCCTTGCCACGGCTGCCACATGGTCATCCATTGACAGCCGGGCATCTAGGAGGACGCCCAAATTGCGCGCCCGTTCCACAGGGGGCAATTGCTCGCCCCCTATGGTCAGTGATGGAATCAACTGACTGAACCGGGGTGCCGGTAGCCACAGCCACTCAGTCTTGGAGGGGTTGAGCTTGAGTCTGTTGTCCCCCATCCAGGCCCGACGGCTTCCAAACACCGGGTCATCACCTCGACAGCCTCGTTGGGGTGGTCTGGGGTGGAAATGTACAGCTGCGTATCATCAGCGTACAGATGATACTCCACCCCAAAACCACGGATGATCTCCCCCAGCGGCTTCACATATGCATTGAACAGAAGGGGCGAGAGGACCAACCCCTGAGGCACCCCACAGGTGAGTGACCTCAGGGTCGACCTCTGCCCCCCTGCCAAACACACATTGCGTCCGGTCAGAGAGGTAGGAGCCGAACCACCGCAGAACGGTGCCTCCAACTCCCATCCCCCCCAGCCGGCGCAATAGGATACCATGGTCGATGGTATCAAAAGCCACCGAGAGATCTAATAGGACCAGGATAGAGGAACAACCCCTATCTCTGGCCCTCCAGAGATCATCGACCAACGCGACCAAGGCCGTCTCCGTGCTGTGTCCGGGCCGGAAGCTGGACTGGCGTGGGTCTAGATATTCGGATTCCTCAAGGTGTCATGGAAACTGCTGTGCCACCACATTCTCTACAACCTTCGCCAAAAAGGGAAGGTTGGAGACTGGACGATAATTAGCTAGCTCCATCGGGTCAAGGGAAGGCCTCTTGAGTAAGGGCCTCACCACCGCCTCTTTCAAGGCGGCAGGTAAGGACCCCTCGCTCAAAGAGGCGTTCACCAAGCCCAGTAGCCAGCCTCGTGTCACTTCCCAGGATGCCAGTACTAACCAGGAGGGACACGGGTCCATTAAACATGTGGTCGGATGCAGCCGTCCACGCAACCTACCCAAATCCTCGGGGGCAACAGAATCAAACTCCTCCCAGAATGGTCTCACAAGACTCACTGTTGGCGGCTCCTCTGGTCCACTGAAGGGGGCCCATCCTCTCCGGATCTGAGCGATTTTGCCAATTGCACCCTCAAATCCTCATGTACATGTAACCGTTGGAAGCACAACCTTAATAACATTTTATTCTGCCCACATACAGCAAAAGACAAGGAATATTAACAGGAATTAAAATGTTCACAAGAGGCAAGCAGCCAGGCGGCATGTAGGGGTTAAGACTTATTCAGGCATGCCAGGGACAGGCCCAGGCATGTAATACCACCACCCCACCACCCCCGTGATTCTGGGCATGCGCAAGGCTCAAGGACTTGTCATTGCAAGGGCTGGGTAGTTTGTGCAGGTAGTCCTTAATTCCATCAGTCTCTTGAAGATGGCAACCTCTGATGAAGATTTCTTTGATGTAAATTTGACTCCCAAACCTCCCAAGCGTGGACATAGAATAAGAAAAGGACCTGAGCTATATGGCTTCATTGAAGAGAACGAACTTATAAAGTCTTGTTATTGCAGGTTCTGGAAAGCATCAAATGGTAAGTAAATATGAAAAGTAAGAAACCAGTATTTTGATTAGTTGAAACAGCCAATCTAATTCTACCTAATTTCCTGCTTTAGAAACGGTGGAGTCTCAAAATGTCAGCATGCCTCAGGTTCTGAAAGCGTGTATCATTAAAATATTACACCATTGTTTAATGGGATGTCTATAATCAGATGAAGACAATGTGGATGGTACCAGTGAAACAGAGCTTATTAACAGCTTATGTATTAGACTTTCTATGCCTCATGTTCTCTGGATCATCATCAGTATTTCTGACAAAGTGAATAAATTATATTTCACCCGGGATTCCCTTGATGAACTCAAGACATTCATACAGCGTATCGAGAAGAGCAGTTAACTACTGTCATTAATGTCAAAGTTTAATGAATTGCCATTGTCTCTGAAGAGGTTCATATGCCAGAACGTAACAGAAATTAATTACAAGAAACTGTTAATGCTATGAAATTTATAATAAAATGTGCTTTACAAATCACATGAAATATGTATTATGTTTTTTTCTTTTGCTGACCCTCCTGTTTAACCTTGTCAGATGTTAAACACAGAGATACAATTTAATCAAAGCTCATGTGATATTATTCATTCAGGGTTTCCTGATGAGGGTGGGGGCCTGGCCAGTTTTTACAAAAGGTATGAAGAACTCACCAAGTCTGATGTGATTAATTTGTGACATTACCTACTATTCAAATGCATCTTCCTGGGTAGGCAGGGTGGACAGTTTTGCAAAAGGTGTGAAGAACTCACCTCCTCTGATGTGATTAATTTGTGACATCACCAGTGTGTATAAAAGTAGGGTCCATACTTGTCCAGTCATGTTTGCTGGTTACTGGCATCCATACCTCCAGAGCCATTTGATCTGCTAAGAAGACCCCTATTCAGAATGGAAGGTACTATTGTAAGTAGTTTTATGCCTAATTTTGAAACACTTAGATGCAAAATGGTGTTGCAGTAGTATCTGATCCACCATTAAGGGCTAAACAAAAAACATGTGCTCAGAAGAACTATCTCTGGTAATTTTCCACTACGTGTAGGCCTCTGGAAGGAGGCTGAACCACGTTAGGAGGAAAAACAAAGGAGACAAAAAGGATCTCATCACCACAATGCCAGGATGAGCAGCCAATGTAAACATGACACCAGGAACCAATAGAATTCTTGTACAGGAAGCATGACCAAATATGGTAGTGTTAAACCTATTACAGGAAGTGTGACCAAATATGGTAGTGTTAAACCTATGTATGTACCCTTTACTCTGCCCTTCCTTGTTTACCAATAAAAGAGGTCCCCAGAGGCAACTCTGGGCGCGGCTTCATCCCGAGGAATCCTGCATGGTGTCTTCACTCTCCATCTCATGAAATCGGCCCCCGGAGAAGGCCTCTGGCCTAACCGGGAAGATTGAGCCCCGGTTTTCCACAAAATGGGTTTTATAGCTTTCTTGTCTGCTTGCTTGTTTGTTTGACTGTTTGTTTTCTTTCACTAGAATGAATTGACAAACTCAGAATGTTTGAGGGCATATGAAGGTATTTGTCTTTCATGGTTTCATACATTTAGATTCTTATAAAAATTTCTGCAACAATTCTGACCATTGGGGTTTTTCTTTTCCTTCAGAATGGGAGGACGATCAGCCATTTGTGGATCTCACAATTCCCACAGAGCACCAAGGGCCCCAACATGACATGATCCCTCAGCCTTCCACAAGCCACACAACACAAATGATATTAGGAGGTATAATATCTAGCATTTTGTCCAACTACAAAACCATTAGGGTTTTTTTAGAAACTAAAGGGTGTATGTGTGTTGGTATTAAATTATTAGGAATGTTGGTGATAACCTTTTGTTTGTTTGCTTGTTTAACCAGAGCCGGCCTGCAAAAAAGCAAAAATGCATGGTGGTGGACTTCCCGCATCCCTGGCAGACAGTGTTAGTTGTGATTCTATGTCTGTATCTCAACCAGAAAGGACATATGTCATTCTATACCCCAGCTACAAGCCCCTAACTCTGCAAGCTCTCAGAATATGAACTATGTTTTTCTGGATATGGTGCAGGCGTGGGAGAAGCCTATCTGAAATTTCAGAGCTGTGGAATACTATCATCGATATAGATTTGTTAATCTTCACTGAATCCAGTCTTTTGTAGAGGCTATAGAGGCTAGTCATAATGCGCTACAGACTCTTTTGAATAATGTTGCTAGGGGCATAGGCCCAAATGATTTTGTCCAACTCCGGTTGGATGCAGAGGGGTTAAATCATCCTCTCTTTTCTCTTAGGAGGCGTGTGAATGATTTAAATGCTGATGATTTTCTGACCAGTGTTGAAAATCTGATTCAGGGTTCCAAATAACATCCAAAGTGAAATCCGAGTCCAAACCCTGATCCATCCTGCCCATTCTCAACAACATGGGGTACAAGATGCCCCGCAACATCTCTGGCAATGTTTTTGGCAGCAGATTTCACATGCAGCTTAATGATTTCTAATCCTCGCCTCAAAAAAGGCATTGCTTTTCGAAAAAGTCCACGGAACAACCCACCTAAACTGGTCCCGTACATAATTGGGGCTCCTCAGAAGCCTGGAAGGCCTCCCCCGGCTTGTGCCCTGTAGTAAGCCACGTAGTCTTGAGGTCTCCCATGCTCCTTGATTACAACCATCCTTCACTTTTCCAAGGCCTAAAATGAAGCTTGACAATCACCTTCCCATGATAAAAATGCATGTTTTTGTCCTGGTCAGTTTTGATTTCTGTAGTAACGGTATCGATGTGATGTTTGCTGACCAGCACATAATGTGGACGGTCATAGGTCATTGTTATGAAATCATTGTCTTGCCCCCATACAGGCACACAGCGTAGTAATGGCACATAGAAGTCACCCACTATCTGGAGCTCTACAATGTCTGTGTAAACATATAATGTGCTGAATCCTGGGAACATACCTAACAGATGTCCAAGTTCACCGCTAACTAGAATGTTATGCGGTTCATCTCCTTTAAGATTAATATTTTGACCCACTGAATCATAATGTAAGGTTGTCTTAGGTCCCTTCTTGACATTTGATATAAGCTTGTTCATATTTTCTAACAGTTGTCGGATGCTGTTATAGTAGTACCCACTTCTCAAAGAAAAAATGCCATCTCTTTCTCTCGTTAGCAATTTCAAAATATCCAGGAGAAGTTAATGTGTGCCAACTATGCGGATACTGTATCTCTGCTAGCCCTACTTCCCATGTCCCTGGAAGATCCAATGATCTCGCTAATTGAATAGTAAAATTAGAATTTTTGTTTTGGGGGAAAATTGCTACTGATGCATTGCTGGGAAGGGTGATGTAAAACTCTGCAATATCAAATATGTTGTACTTCAGTAGTCTTAACCCAACTGCTGAACTTCTCTGGCCATCCAGTCCATTTGACTAGAAACTCTCTGTGTCTTCCCTGCCCTCTTTTTTGGATAATTTTCTCTATTCTGTATATGCGCTGTTGGTCAGCAGGAACCTTTGGGAGCTCCTCAAAGTAAAAAGCCCCCTTTACAGGGTCACCTGTGTAATCATTTAATCTATACACCACTCTTTCCCCCCTTGTCCCCAGTTCTTTGAAGATGAATATCTCATCCGTATAGTTTTGCTGATAGCCCTTTTCAAACTTACCCTTCAGTCTGGATAACCTGACATGATCTCCCATCTGTTGGAAGTTATCACCCAGCCCTCTCCCAGAAAAATGAAATATCCTAGGAAATATTGAAAAGGCAGAATATTATATTTTCCTGGATGTGAAAAAGGGAGAAACACATTTTAAACACAAAGTAAATTCCTGCAGCTTCCTGTCCATCCCCACTTTGTCAATGGGCCATTAAGAAGGCCAAGCTAGTCCACTTTACATAATAAAGAGGTCTCCTCTTCAACTCCAGAGTGATGGGATTAAGGCAGGATAATATTGCCTTTTACTCAATTGACCACATGGCATCTGAGAACTCAACCAAACCTGGATTCAAAACTCAGCCTAGAGAGTTGCCCTTGCACGGGCCCATGGGAGTCTGGCAACCAATCAGAATACATTTCTTACACAGGAACAGGAAACAGATAGGTGGGGCAGAACATATTATAAAAAGCCCTGCAAGCCCTTCTTCAGCCTCTTCCCTTCTCTTCTTCTCCACCAACATTGAAGCATGTGATCACCTTTTCTGTTCAGGACTCAAGCCATGTGGTCCTGTCCACCATTAAACCATCTTTCCAAGCAGCCTCCATGTCTCCAGTGTCTTTTTCTCCACTTGGAGCTGAACCCAGAAGGACATTTCTTCCAATAATTGGCACCCCCCAGATGGGACTCCAAGCTAGCCTAACCAATGGACATGGCCCAGGTAAGCCTCCTATGCCGGCACAGACCCCATTGAGTCTGTGGATGGACTTTATTTTGATTATGATCTTTAAAGCGCTTCATGGCATAGGACCTAGGTACATGCAGGATCGCATCCTGCCCCACACATCCCTACGACCAATTCGCTCACACAGAGAGGGACTTCTCCGGGTGCCGTCCGCCAAACAGTGTCGGGGGGCGACATCCAGGAGCAGAGCCTTCTCTGTGATGGGCCCAGCCCTGTGGAATGACCTCCCCCGTGACATCAGGATTATTTCCGATCTCCGCTCCTTCCGTGTACAGTTGAAGACCCACCTCTTCCAATTATCCGGCCTGGCTCAACCGTAATTTTTTCATATTCCTCCTGACTGTCTTTTTTAAATTTTAAATTTTTATGGTATATTGGGTTTTTATTAAACGGGGCATGTTAATGGTTTTAATTTGTCTAAATGTTTTAATCTATTACCTCCTCCGTGCATGTATGTCTTTGTATATATGTATGTTTATATATGTCTTAGTGTACGCCGCCCCGAGTCCTGTCCGGAAAGGGAGCGGCTAATAAATCCAAATTTATTATTATTATTATTATTATTATTATTATTTATCTTGGCCTTAGCCATTTGGATCTAGGCTTTAAAGGGGTTTTGAGTTTGAGCTCAAAGGCTGCCTGGAAAGAAGGTGAGTACCTCTAAATTTTAATTCTCTAAAATTTAATTTTAAAGCATGGGAAATGTGTGTATGTCTGCATGTGTGTGACTAGTGTGTGTGAAAGTGGATGGAAAAGTGAATGAATTTTTTATTTTTTGGTTGTTGTTGCTGTTTTTGTCCTGTGAGAGAAAAAAGCCAAAGCCCATAAGAAAGTTAGAGAAAGGAAAAAAAGGGAGGTACGCATACCCGCTGACGACAGAACCCCTCCTGGGTAACTGTGCGGCTGGTCCTCCGGGTCTCTCCCCAAGACTTGAAACTGTAAGAAAAGTCCCTGCGTGAAAGGGCACGAATAGAGAGAAGGTTCCCGCGGTGAGGAACGTGAAAAGGTCCCTCCAAAGGGCACACAGAAAAAAGTCCCTCCGAAGGGCACACAGAAAAAAGTCCCTCCGAAGGGCACACATAGACCCTCCGAAGGGCAAACAAAAGTCCCTTCAAAAGGGCGCAAAAGTCCTCTAAGGATGCGAAATTGAAGCGGGGAATACGAAGTGGCAAACCCGGCTAGGACGAAGTGAGCCCACATCTGAACTGGATCATGGGAAGCGGTAGCTCGCGGGTGGCCACGGAAACCCCCCTAGGGGAACTGTTGGGGGCCTGGGACAAAAAGGCAGATGCCTGTCCTGGCCGGAATGAAAAAAAAAAGGAAAGCAAAACAGATTGTAGAAAAATGGGCTTTGCTGAAAGATGATACAGGAAAAACTAATTTGGCTAAAAAGGTACTTAAAGGAAAAGGGAAAATGGTGGGATTTCTTTTTTTCTCTTGTCTGTCTCTTTCTCTGTCTTCTATGTAACCACGTGGTTTGTTTGTTAAGATTTGTGCCTTCCCCAATTTAACTGAGATTCATGGTGGGAATGATTTTGTTTGTGAAACTCATGAGTTTTGTTATCCCCTCTTTGTCTCTGTGTGTGTATGTCTAAGTCTTTGTGTGCCCTCGAGGTAATTGTAACTATAAAATGTCTCCAATCAAAAAAAAAAAAAGACAAGAATTTTAAAGTGTTCAAAGAAAGAAAAGAGTAAACTGGCAGAAATTGCCTTCGCTCAGTTTGTTGGGCCCAGAAAACTGAGTGAAGGGGGATGGGAATCTTTACTTTGCATCTGTTTGGCCAGCAGAAACAGAGTACAGAGAATTTTTTTCCCCTTCCTTCCTTCCCTATACCTTAAAGTAACAACACAGGAAATGTTTTAAGTTCATTTACAAGAAAAGTTTTCATCCTTGCATTTGTGTGTTTAAAAGATTTTACCTGTTCATTTCTTTCCTGAAGCATGTGAATTCAGACCCCATTTCTCATCTGTGATATTCCCATAATGTTACCAGTTTATCTGTTTAGTAACTGATGGTTTTATTTTTCAAACTCTGCCTGCAAGCTGTCTACCCCCCCACACACCCCCTTACCTCTAATCCTCCAACAATGCCTTTTCTGTGGGGGAGGGGACCTTGTTCCCATGTCTTTCAGTACAAATGAGCAGAGCACATGGATCCAGATGCCTCTAGAGGAGACCCTCCATCCATTTGAGCCAGGACTTGGGTTTGGATCTAGTCCTCCACTGAATGTCCAGCAACCAGAGTGAAGCCTAACTAACCAGCCTTATCACCAAATCAAGCATGCCACCCTAGCAGACATGAAAGAACCCTGAAGGAGATGAAGAAGTAAAGACCAAAAGACTCTCTTCTATCCCCAGAAGACAGCTGTAAAGACTACGGGGGAGGGTGAAAATTGATTGCAAAGTTTTCTTTCTTTGCCTCCTTCACAGAAACCCATTGTAAGGTTTTCTTTCCTGTCTCGTTTATATTGCAATCAGTTTAATGTATTCATGTAAGAATTGTATTTGAGAGTGGCTGGCCCAGCAAGATCTGAACACCTTAGATTTCTGGCTGGTGGGAGGGAAATTTATCCAAAATATCTGCATTTTCTGTATTGTAGAAGCAGCTATACACACACACACATGAGAGAGAGAGAGAGAGAGAGAGAGAGAGAGAGAGAGAGAGAGAGAGAGAGAGAGAGAGAGAGAGAGAGAGAGAGAGAGAAACTCCATTCAGAATTAGATTGAAAGTATCTCCTCCACTTTACCTCCGCACAAAGCTTCTCTAGGTTGATTTTTGCCCTTGTTAATCCCATGGGGGAGGGTCAGTTCCCCTCAGGCAATTCCCACACTTGAAGAGTAGCAGAAAGGATCTTCAAAACTCAAACCCTGACTGTGACTCAAAAAAAAATGATGCTGCCCAGTTGCCCAGTAAAGCAGGACATGTTGCACTGGTGGTCTCTGATAGGAGTCCCTGGGCTCATTGTGTATAATTTTTAAAAAATACTAAATAGCTTGTATTGCACACTAGCTAAACTCAATTTGGCCTCACTAAAATAAGAGCTAGGACAGGCTCAAGAACCATGAAATATGCAGCCCGTAACTTAAAGGAAAAGAATGGCTGTGAAGAATTTTGGGACTTCTGCTTGCTTGTAACCTGTCTGGAAGCTCACAGAAAGTGATATCTGATATTAATTGGCATGGAAAATTGGATATTGTAAATTTCTTTCCAGAAATTGTGCCCTGGTTGCTAGACCTTCATGGTTGAAAGCTCTCTGGGAGCCACTGAAGGGAGCCTTCTGCTGTCTCTTTCAATGCCTTTCCATCAGAAAAATTAAGTTTCCTTGATATGACCAATTTTGATCTTTTGTCAAGAACATGTGCGTTCCACTCACATGTTTTGAAAAAAAAGGAGGGATTGTTGGAAGTTATCACCCAGCCCTCTCCCAGAAAAATGAAATATCCTAGGAAATATTGAAAAGGCAGAATATTATATTTTCCTGGATGTGAAAAAGGGAGAAACACATTTTAAACACAAAGTAAATTCCTGCAGCTTCCTATCCATCCCCACTTTGTCAATGGACCATTAAGAAGGCCAAGCTAGTCCACTTTACATAATAAAGAGGTCTCCTCTTCAACTCCAGAGTGATGGGATTAAGGCAGGATAATATTGCCTTTTACTCAATTGACCACATGGCATCTGAGAACTCAACCAAACCTGGATTCAAAACTCAGCCTAGAGAGTTGCCCTTGCACGGGCCCATGGGAGTCTGGCAACCAATCAGAATACATTTCTTACACAGGAACAGGAAACAGATAGGTGGGGCAGAACATATTATAAAAAGCCCTGCAAGCCCTTCTTCAGCCTCTTCCCTTCTCTTCTTCTCCACCAACATTGAAGCATGTGATCACCTTTTCTGTTCAGGACTCAAGCCATGTGGTCCTGTCCACCATTAAACCATCTTTCCAAGCAGCCTCCATGTCTCCAGTGTCTTTTTCTCCACTTGGAGCTGAACCCAGAAGGACATTTCTTCCAACACATTTTAAGACATTTTCCCTTTCTTTTACTTTTTTTTTTTTATTAAAAGAGTTTTGTACAAACAAATTTCCCCCCTTTTCACCCCCCCTCCACACAATATAAATCTCATACAAATGCTATACCCCCCCAACCCCCCCGCAAAAATTCACATTCAAATATTATACCAAACACTTTACCCCCTCCCCTCCCCCCATCTTAAAATAGATTACTCATAACCCCTCTCCTCCCAACAAAAACTATATAAATTACTCTTAAATTAATAATAACACATTGATCATTTTCTAAGCTAATTTAACATCTATAACTCTTAATATAAATTTCTCCTAGCCTAACAATGTTTCATTAGTCCCATCTTCTAATTTATTCATACATATATATTGCCCCACCCTCCACCCTAACCCTCCCCCACCTCCCACACAAACCCACCCCCCTGACTTCCGCTGTATACCACTCTAACAATTCCAAACATCCCATATACTATTTACTCTGATCATCTATCGGTCTAAACATTCTTACCTAAAGGCTAGATAATAACTCCTAGTCTGGTATTTATTCTGTATATAATCAATCCATTTTGCCCATTCCTTTGTGTAATCCTCCTGTTTCTGAGCTTTTAAGAAAGCTGAAATTTTTGCCATTTCAGCGAACCCCGCCACCTTCTGAATCCATTGATCAATTGTCGGCAAAAAATCTTTTTTCCAATGTTGCGCAATCAACAACCTAGCTGCTGTAACCATATACAAGGCCAATTTTGTTTCCCCTTTGGTAAAATCCTTAACTATACCCAATAAAAACATTTGTGAAGTGAATTGTATTCTTTTCTTAAATACATTCTGCATAACCCACCATATTTTTATCCAAAAAGCTTTAACCTTGTTACAAGTCCACCATACATGAAAAAAGGTAGCATCTAGACACCCGCATCTCCAACATTTTGGTTGAACATTTGGGTACATGCATGATAATTTTTTAGGATCTAAATACCATCTGTAAAACATTTTATAAAAATTCTCCCTTAAATTCTGTGACTGTGTAAATTTAACATTCTGAACCCATATTTTTTCCCACGTTTCCAACATAACCACTTCACCAAAATTCTGAGCCCATTTAATCATACAATCCTTAACCAATTCACTTTCTGAGTCTCTTTCTAACAGTACATTATATATTCTTTTAACTTGTTTTGGACCAGTCTCTTTTATCTGCTTAATCAGTTCCACTTCTTTATCCATAAAGCCGACCCTGCGATCTTCTTCCCATCTCTTCTGAAGCTGTATGTAATGTAACCAATTTAAAGTAATTCCTTCTTCCAACAGCTGTTCCAAAGTTTTTAACTTCCATTCGCCCCCATCAGCAATAAGCACATCTTTATATAAACAACCCCCGAGTGACTTAATATTCATAATCCCCATGGTGTCTGCAAGATCCAACCAAAGCGGTATTTTATAATCCCAATTGGGCCGGTGCTTCTTCCATATTCTCATCAAGGCACTACGGAGAACATGGTTGTTGAACACTTTATCCACCCTGTCTTCATAAAAAAGATATGCATGCCATCCCAGAACAAGATCATGGCCTTCTATATTAAGCAATTCCATTTTTGTTTTCCCGAACCAATCTGCTACATGCGTTAATACCGCAGCTTCATAATACAATCGAAGGTTTGGGAGTCTGAGGCCGCCTCTTTCACGTGTATCTTGCATAATCTTCATCTTTACTCTCGGTTTTTTCTCCTTCCAAACAAATTTATTTAATGTTGTTTGCCAATTTAACAAGGTTTTATCTGACTTGAGCACCGGAATCATCTGGAATAGAAAGATAAATCTAGGTAGAATGTTCATTTTAATTGCTGAGATCCTTCCAAGCAAAGACAATTGTAACTTTTTCCACGCTTCAACATCTTTCTGTATCTTTTGCCACAACACTTCATAGTTATTTGAAAAAAGTTTTGTGTTTGATTCTGAAATTTGTATTCCTAAATATTTAACTTTAGAAACTATTTCAAAACCTGCTAAACTTACAAGTCTCTTTCTTTGAGTCTCTGTCATGTTTTTAACCATCATTTTCATTTTGTTTTGATTTAGTCTAAACCCAGACACCATGCCAAATTCTATTATGATATTTTTCATCTGGATTATTGATTTCAAAGGATGTGAAAGGGTAACAACCAGATCATCGGCGAATGCTCTAGTTCTGTATTCCTTTTGCCTGATAGCTATGCCATCTAAGGATTTTGAGTCCCGAATTGCATTCAACAAGACTTCCAAAGTTAAAATAAATAACAATGGGGATAATGGGCAACCTTGTCTTGTGCCTTTTTGTATCTCAAAAGTTGTTGACAAATTTCCATTAATAATAAGTTGTGCATTTTGTTGCTGATAAATTGCTCCAATCGCCTGCCACAATCGTGGTCCCATATCCATCTTTTCCAAAGTCTTGGTTAGAAAGTTCCAATTCACTCGATCGAAGGCCTTCTCTGCATCCAAGAAAACCAGCACTGCAGAGATCTGCTTATTCTTATCAAGATAGTCAATTAAATCTATGAGTTGCCTTACATTCTCCTTCATATGTCTGCCTTCAATAAATCCTGCTTGATCATGATGAATAATCTCTTGAATAACCGGCATCAATCTGTTGGCTAATACTTTAGCAAATATTTTATAATCTGTGTTCAGAAGAGATATCGGCCTGTAATCCTCTGGTTTCTTAGGGCCCTCTTTATCTTTAGGTATCAATGAGATAAAAGCCGCTTTCCATGAGGGAGGTATTTTACCTCCTTGTTGTATATTACAAAATAATTGTGTAAGATATTCAATCATTTCCAGTTGTAAAGTTTTATAATACATTGCAGTCAAACCATCAGTCCCTGGAGCCTTAGCTAATTTAAGTTGATTTATAACTAAAGTGATCTCATCAGCGGTTATAAGACGTTCCAAATTTGCCTTTTGAAGCACAGAAATTTTTGCAACCCTTTTTCCTTCCAAAAAATCATCTATTAACTTGTTCTGTATATTATCCTGTACATATAGCTTAGTATAATAGTCCACAAATGATTTTTTAATCAACTCTTGTTGATATACCATCTTCCCTCGAAACTCAATTTTATCAATAATTCTGTCATTCATATTCCTTCTCAAAGTATATGCTAACCATCTACCAGGTTTATTAGCGTTGGCAAAGGTGTTATGTTTAGCAAATTGCAAATTGGTTGCTGTTTGTTCTGCTATAAGCATCTGAAATTGATCTTTCAACAGCTTTAGCGCCATCTGGAGCGCCTGGTCATTCGGGTTTATTATAAGCAGCTGTTCTTTGCGTTTTATTTCATCTTCCAATTCCATTCTCCTTTTCTGTCTAATTTGTTTGTGTTTAAAGTTCATATGTATCAGGACCCCACTCATATAAGCTTTACTTGCATCCCAAACTATTTCAATGGGAGTGCCCTTATTCATATTAAAACTGAAAAATTCCTTCATGTGTTTTTTAAGTTCATCAACATTTTTTTCATATCTAAATAAATTTTCATTTACTCTCCAAGACCTTCTTGGCCTCATCCCTAATTCAATTTGTAACCACACCGGACTATGATCGCTAAGTGACCTGGCGAAAATCTTGGATTTCTTGGCTTTAGGAAGTAGATCCGGTGTTAACAAAAAGAAATCAATCCTTGAAAAGGATTTATGTCTATCTGAATAGAAAGAAAAATCCATCTCATTTAGATGTTGCGTCCTCCAGACATCTTTTAATTTCAAATCGTCTTGTAAATCAAAAAAAGCCTTTGGTAATTTGGTAGTGAATTTCGTCTTTGTACTCTTGTCTATCTTTGGAGAAATCACTCCATTCCAATCTCCCATTATTAGAATACTCTTAAAGTTCCAGTCTAAAATTTTTAAATGGAGCATCTTATAAAAACTTTCTTGGCATTGGTTAGGAGCATATATTCCTAGCACCAAAATGGAACCGAAGTCTGTATCAAATTGAATTGCTATATATCTACCAGCGTCATCTGCCTCTATAACTTGAGTTGAAAATCTTTTATTTATATATATCACCACACCATTTTTCTTTACCAAATCAGAGGCAGCATAAAATGTTCCCAGTTTTGAATTCACTAAGTACTTCTGGTCTTGCAGCCTAATATGAGTCTCTTGAAGGCAAACAACATCATTATTAAATTGCTTCAAATAATAAAATATTTTTTTCCTTTTTTGTGGGGAGTTCATTCCATTCACGTTCCAAGATAATAGCTTAAGCATCTTTAGATCTGGTCTGGAGCGCTGAAAGCATTTGCTGAAGATCTCTCTCCACAAGACCAATCTTCGGCCCTGCTCCTCCCATGGCTCCGGTTTGCTTCTTAGCTTCTTTCTTAGCACATTGTGTTTGAGGGTCGACGCGCTTGTGAGATTCTAACATTTGTCTAGTCGTGGATCTGGTAATACGTTGTTCGACAGGTTTAAATATCGGCATTTCAGTGAGAGACTTAGAAGGTCCTTCTTCCAAGAAGGAACACAACAGAGATCCAGAGGGGTCGACTCCACCTACAGCACCCTGCCCC